>NC_133816.1:1017500-1352500 GCF_043250625.1 Sebastes fasciatus | reverse complement strand
TGTTGTAGCCTTTAGACAGGGTCTCCATATCTTGGGGGACTGGAACAAGTTAATATAAAGTCAAAAGAAGTAATTCTAGTAAATATTTGTTGGTAAATCCTTTCAGTGTCTCTCTGAAATCTCTGGTGTTGGCGTTCCTCTGCCAGGCCTGCTCTGCAGCCAGCTTCACTCTGGTCTTTTACAAGTACGGTAGAACACATGGTCAGCTGAATTGAGGTCAGATGGCCAGTCAAGATCATCCAAGTTTGGTCATAAAAACTCCCACACTGATCACCTAATATGGATGTGAACACCGTCCAACACATTCAAAACTGAAAGTCAGCCGTAACCTCCTCCAACCAATGTGCTGGTGCCAAAACAATACAAAATGTTCCATTCTGTCCTTTTTCTTGAATGACCCAATCGGCTAGGTGACGAACTTTGTTCTCTGCAGCATTGTCTCATGCGTGTCTCCAATTACTGAGATGATTTGGGATGACATGGCCCCATGTTTTATTGTTTAAGCACAAACAGAGCGTGGCACTAAAGCAGCATGTGTAAGTGGGTTTATTTATTCTCTAACTGAAAGTGAAGTGTTGTGACAGAGATGAGGAAGCTCACTCTGCGGGACGCTGCAAATGAAAAACATTTAAACACTTAATTAACGAAGCAGCGGGAGTCATGAGTTGTGTTCCCTGCAAAGAGACTCGAACCTAATAATCCTTGGACTGAATACCAACAAAATTACGGTTGATTATTCACAACAGTGGGATACTTTACGGATCCCTGGAGGTATTCTCTTGTCTTCTTGGCCCGCTGCTACGCAGGGAGGTCAAAGGTCAGGAGTCAGCTGCAGGCCAGAAACTGTGGGGTGCTTTCACTTGATCATTTTAGGGGCAAGGCCACCCAGCCTTTAGTGTCTTTGGACCCAATGGCCAAATGCCAGGGCATCAAGGCCAGAAAATAAAACAATGAATAGAAAAAAAATCATAGAAAGTCATAGAAAGACATAACTTAACTTAAGGGTTAAGGGATAATTTAATTTGTATGTATGTGTATGTGTGTATTGCATGTGCATATTGTATATTATAAATTGTACATTATAAATAATAATATGTGCATATAAGAAAAGATAACAACTAGTCATTATGATTAAATTAAATATGTAAGTAATGAATTGGTATTGTGATTAAGTTATATTATAAGTATTGAATTGGTATTCTGGATTGATAACAAATGTGTAGTTTGATAAGGATAATTATATCAGTAATTAATTTATATTTCTGTATGACAGAGATAAAAGGTAATAATTATAGTTAGAATAATTATAAATAATAATAATTATAGTTTGACAAATTTAGGAAAATGTAATTAGAGTATATGTATGGCTCAATAATGAAGCTGGCTCATTATTAATGAATGACTTATGGAGAAGGGGTGGGATTAAATAAGTTTGTACTACTTCTCACTCCTTTTCCAATATGTAAATCAATATGTAAATCAATATGTAAATCAATATGTAAATCAAAGCATCAAGTGTTTGACAATTTCTTTTTCTTATGCTTTTCATTGTATGTAAATACTACTTCTTTCTGACTGTCCACTTGTTGGTATGATCATTCTCACTTCCTTCTTTTTTATTTTTTTGTATTCTACATGTTCGAAATAAATTTTGAAATGAAATGAATGAAAAAATGAAATGAAATCTACTGTAGACGTCTTTTCACCTTCAAATGATCAAACCCATGCTTACTGGGAAGCCTGCACTGGGATGAGCAGTTGCTCACCACATTGCCACACTGTAAATCTCCACATACACAAGGGAAAGTTCAAATATTGGTTTATTTTCTCAGCAACAATGTGCTACACATGTTCACAGCTACAAAACTGTCCAGTACAAACAGACACATTCAATGCAGAGGTTTTCCCAGCTGGCCCAGGGATTAACGCTGCTGTAACAGGAGTGTGTGTGTACGCTGCGTTATCACCATCACTGGACCTGTTTCAATGGTCTGTTAGTGTTGGTGGAGTGCAAGACAGAAAAGGCTGTATGATTGTTGAAGTCACCCTGGATAATAAACCCACTTAGGCTCAAGTTTACAGAAGGAAGGCGAGCTCGGTATGTGTGATGAGACGGAGCGTCGGCGGGTTAAGAGAAAAGCCCAACAGAAACGTGACCAGGTGCATGCCACCCGGCAAAAAAAAAAGCAGCTAAAACAGCAATCAAACTAAATTAAATTTGCCTTCAATTTTGTGCTTTGCACAGAACAATATACAGGATGTGTTGTTGTGTTTCCAGAGCTTCTCGTAGAGTATATATATACAGGTGTGTGTGAGCCACAGAGCCAGCAAGTGGGCTTACCCTGGATGTCACCTTATTAAACGGGTGTGTAAGCAGAAAATCCTTCCTCTCAGGGAAAACACATCGAAGGTACACAAACAAAGAAATGTGTGTGTGTTGGATTTATGAACTGTCCATGTGAACGGAGCTCTTTGAACAAACACAAGTGCACAAACACACACACACACACACACACACACACACACACACACACACACACACACACTCCCTCTCCCACTGACAACTACCAGACGGCACAGGGAGGATAAATGAGTACATTTGTGTCTTTACAATGTGACACTGGATGATGTGTGTGTCTGCCTGGCTGTGGTGTGAGGTGATGTGTGTATTGTGTGCGTAGATGTGCGTGCTAGAGACGAAGGCGTGTAGCTAGTCGGTGGCATGGTTTCTCCCTGTCAATATCCTCTCTCGTTGCTTCCAAGTCCTTCGTTATGCGCATCTGCGTCTTGTTAGTCTTTTCCTAAGACTCAAGGACTTGTATGGTGTGTTTATAATACCAGAATGTTTGCACGTGTTTTTGTGTACTGTCTGGTAGCCATATTGGAGATATCCATCCGTTGGTGTGTCCCCAAATTACTTTTGTTTTCTTGTTAGCAACTTTTATCAGGTTAACTAACTATGACTATGACGTTCAAACACTTCTGACTGGCACGGAATGAGTGGCGGGTGGTTGAATATTAAAGGAATAGTTTCACATTTTGGAAAATACGCTTATTTGCCAGAAATTAAGGCCTTCACGCTCCGGGGTCATTTTTTAAATTAATTTATTAATTCGCAGGTCCATATAATTATGTTTTTGTCATGAGTACTTTCACTCAGAACGCAAATATTACGCGGCGAAAAAGTGTCGTTTTTTTCACCGCAAATAAAGGCATCAACCAATCCCATTGTGTGGAGGGGTTGAGTTCAGTAGTCCGAACCAAGACGGCAAACTTTATTACTCCTTTCAACCTCGATAAAGGCAGTGCAGACTAGATCTACTCTTTCAGTTCTTTCCTTTCACAATAAAAGCCTTGAACATATAATATTCGTAGACGAGTATTTACAGGAAACTGACTCTGGCTTAGCTTAGCACAAGGAGTGTAAACAAGGGGAAACAGCTAGCCTGACAAGTGAGTGACGAAAATGATCCTACAGGCTAGCTGTTCCCCTCTGCTTCCAGTCTTTGTGCTAAGCTAAGCTAACTGTCTCCGGGCATCAATTTGGCATCAAATTCTTGGCAAGAAAGCGAATAAAATGCTAAACCACTTCTTTACTGTTAATCTTTTCTCTGCTAAAGTAATGCACGTCTCTCTGTTTTGATCCAGATGTTATTTTGGTATTTTTGCTGTGCAGTCAATTTTCCAGCAGACCATTTTAATATTAGTGGCAACTTTAATGAATTTGTGATTTGCAAGACAAAAGATGCCTCGGTTAAAACTCAGCAACATTTGGTGCAAAAGTGAGAATTGTTTTAGACATCTCTAGGTGTTTTAACCCATTTGTGCCCTCTACTGAAATTACATGTTTTGGTGGAAGTGTTCTCTGGGCTTGCCTGAGCACAAATCTGAAGAATATTTTCAAAATCGGTCAAACAGTTTGCCTGAAAAGTGAGTCATCATATTATATCCAGTCTTTGGGCACATGATGGAACTACTGTTTTTGCAATAGACATTATATTTTAGGAAAAAGCGGTAGTCCCGTGTGCCCAAAGACTAGAAGTTGAATATCAATGATATGTATACATACATATGCAGTGTAAAATAATAATTCTAATAGAAAACATTTAATAAACACAATGTTTTACCTTATTTTTCAAAAATCCTGAATTTGACTATTAATAAAAGTCAGATTTTTCATGTGATCTAAAAGTTGTATGTCAAAGTATGTCAAATTTCAAGACTTTAGACCAATCAGAACAAATAATCGTAAACTAAATATAATCTTTGGGCACAAATGGGTTAATAACATATTAGTATGGTACATATTGGTATATTTTTTAATGTGAAGCAGCTCCTACCAACGAGCTCAAACGTGGCTCGTAACCTTTGATCTGAGGACCACCCGGAACATGCCCTCCTGTGTTCTGTATTTGTGCGACTCGCCTGTTTGCGTGTGTGTCTGTCATCTTGTTCCCATGCTGTACTGTGTGTGTTGTGTTTGGTTGCTCAACTGATCCTTAAAATAAAAGTGAATGCAGCTTCACAGGGTGGACAAGAAAGACGAGATATTTAACATTCTTTACAAGAACAGAACAGAAAAAGAGAGATTGCGAGGGGAAAGTGAAAGAGAGAGAAGAGAGATCAACAACACAGACTGGTCGGGCTGCATACCACCCTCAGTCTCTCTCTCTCTCTCTCTCTCTCTCTCTCTCTCTCTCTCTCTCTCTCTTTCTCTCTCACTCTCTCTCTTCTTCTGCTGGGCTCATTCTTATTGGCCTTTTACAAGATTTCTGCCTCTTCCTCCTCCTGGTTTTCATTCCTCCTCTCCTTGCAGACTTCAAAAAGGCACTCTATGTTGCTCCTCACAGTCTTATTACTGCATCCAGAAGAAGCAAAAATGACTTTGCATAAAATCCACAGATCTAGTGTTGAACATAGTCCTCAGCAAAATCCAAGTGGTTTAAAGTCCAGTCAATGTAAAATACACATGAATTACTTTTAAAACCACCACAGTTCATTGTCTAAATCTCATATGTACAGCACTCTCATGGCACGCTTTTTAAAAAAAAAGTTTATTCCACATATTAGTTTGCTTTGGTTTGATCATTTGACTCTCTCCTGCTGATCCTTCCTCACATCTTTGATGCAGAGGGTTGAGTTTTTAGTGTGTGTACATTCTTCGGTCTTGAATCCAAATCCAAAGGGGTCCGACTGCTTCCCACAAAAAAGGCTGCTGCCGTGCGAGATATACTGAGATTCATGTGTTATTTTGGGAGCAGGGGGGGCTAATTTTTTTTTTTGGGGGGGGGGGGGGGGGAGGGGGAGGGGGAGGGGGCGATTTTTTTTTTATTGTGGTTTAATTCTCTTTTTGACATCCAAAAGGCAATTTTCCTTCCCCAAGAATCAGCAGAAAATCGATATCCTCACGTGATTGCACATGTGTCTTTGTATATCTTGATCTCGACGGTTAGGTTTATGCTTAACGGAGCGTAAGGAAGACAAATCCACTCTTTTCTTTTCCCTTTCACTCGAGCGAAGCCTCCAAACCCCAGTCCTTCCATCCTTCAGTGTATCCGTCCAAGCAAACATTGAGGATCCAAGATCCACAGCTCAGCCTAAATTATCCTTTTTTTTTCTCCAATCAACGGATATCCAAAAGGCCCCTAACTCATTGTTTTATCCATCTGTTCCTTTTTTCCTTCTTCCGTCCTTTTCCTCTCAGAGGTCCAGGCGGAAGGCGCCGAAGTAGCTGGAGGAATCGTCTGCGTTGACCATGGTAGGGGAAGAGACGGAGACGAAGAGCTCGTCGCCGGCCCTCAGCTCAAACAGCCCGCCCTGGTAGACGGAGTGGAGGGCGTACTCGGCGTCTGGAGCCCAGCACTTTGTTCCCACCCCCTTCAGAAGCTGCACACAAGGGAACATTAAGGTAAGGAAGGTGTTTTCCATCAGTCAACATGACTGAGTTATTTCAAGTGGGAGAGGGATGAAGTACCTGTATGGGGCTCGGGTAGGAGGTTTTCTTATAGACACACTGCACCAGCTGGTGGCTGACGCTGCGCTGGTCTCCGTCGCTGGCTGCTGGGGACGGATAACGGAAATACACCTGGAGGCAGGAGAGAGCAGAGGAGGGGGAGACGATCAAAGGAAGCATCATATTAGGAAAAACACTGAGAGGCTCTTTGGATCAATAATTAAACAATTATCTGATTCATTTAGTCGATGGAAAATTCAAAACATTGATTAACCCTTTAAACTCTGCCATAGAAATGGTCCGCCAGTGCAGTAAAGTATACCAATACTTTATTGGTATTTTTGCTTATTGTGATGTCATTTCCTTGAGTATCTTCAAATGCCTCATATCCCTAAATTCTGTACAACCTAAGCTAAAAGGTTATGTAAGTCGATATTCCCTGTGTTTTCCTGTGTTCTCTCTTTTCCCCTGTCTTTCTGTCTGTGTCTGTCTCTGTGTGTGTGTGTGTGTGTGTGTGTGTGTAGGTGTGGCGTGGGCACGGCTCCCTCAGCAGGCGCCTGGTCTCACTCTGCACTCTGCACCTGTCTACAATCAACCTAATCAACCCACAGTTCAAGAACACCAGTTTTCCTGCCAGTCGTCTCCAGGTTGTTCTACCTGCTATGTGTTATCCTCTCGGCCGCTCTCTACCAGTAGTTACTAGAGTGATTCTTGTGCTTTTTCCTTGTGCTTCCTGTGCTAACATTGTATTCTCCTGTGCTCCAGGGTTCCAGTGCCAGCCTCTCATCGAGCCTCAGCTCATTCCCCCAGCCAGTCCCCCCTGCTCATCAGCCTGCTTCTCCAGCGGCCCTCATCCCTTCACCTTTCATTACAATAAATCCACCTGACTTTCCACAAACACCCAGCTGTGTCTGTGTCTGTGTCTGCTTCTGGGTCCTAAACAACAGCCCTAACACAATAAACCATAATAATTGATAAAAGTATTGAAACTGTGTCATAAATACAAAAATTGTTACAAAAATATTACTGAATAAACACATAAAACATATTAATCTGGAAGATTTCTAAATGTAGAAACATGAACAAAATATTTCTTAACACTCCATAAGAACTATGCACATTTTTTTTGTTTTTGAGCAAAAGTGTTTTGATAGTTTTGTTGCATTCTGCACGTAAAGTAAAGTAACGTAACAACATCATTACGAGCGTTCAACAGAGAAGCCTTGCCTTTCTGCTGCAAAAACAATGAATGCTCTGCCTCTAGCTATTCTGTTTTTATTTTAGATTGTTATAACAGGATCATGTAAACAATGGTCTCCCGTGGCCCTTATGGGGCAGAGATTGTCAATGCAAATTGTACCACACGTAACGTAACGTGATGACGAAAGACAGAAGCCTCAGCTTTCTGCTGTAAAAACAATGAATGCTCTGCCTCTAGCTATTATGGTTTTTATTTTAGATCAATTTAAAAATCATCATGCAAACAACAATGTCCGGTGGCCTCACGTTTTTATTTACGAGGTTATAAAGATTTTCTCTATCTGATATTATTATAAACTAAATTAATTTACGTTTACAATATTAATAAGTTGACACCTTGAGCTCTGAGAACTTTCCTTGTGCATGTATCCTCATTTTCTGACAACTCTTAGACTAAAGATGAATTGATTAGCCTACAAAGCTAACTGATTAAGATGAGATAAAAAAATATACTGATTGATTGGGATTATTAATAATGTACCATGTGCCTGCATTCACGCTGGTGGGATAAAATGAATACATTTAAAATATATTTGAGCAATATTTCTCTCGTCAATCAAGTAGATGGCATTAATCAAAGTGCTGTGGGTCCACTTTACCCTTAGAAGCAGTCATGTCAAGGTGTAAATGCATCACCATAGCTACCATCACTTCAGCAGCCATGTAAAGAAACAACACTACAGTTATAGGCAACTCATTTCTATAATAAACAACATGATTTTCTGTTTGTTTTATGGTCAACATCCCTGTGTGGAAAGAGTTTGCACCCAATCTACATAAAAGAAACCAAACAAATCCTCTGAATGAAATAGCAGTGAGAGTACAGCATGATCACCTGTGAGTACAGGTAGTACCGCCCATCCTGAGGCACTCGCAGCTTCCCATTGGACAGGGTCATGTTGTGCAGGTGAGCTCCGAAGCTCTGATTGGCCCACGTGCGGACCACATGGCGACAGGACTGGTGGAGACCTGGCGTGGGGATCGGGTAGGGGGGGAACCCTGTAGGGGGCGAGGAGAAAAGAGAAGTAGGGATGAGGATGAGTATACGCCACTGGCTCATCTGAGTCAGCAAGTCTGGGGCATTCCTTCAACAAGCATCTTTTCCTGTGTGTGCACGCATCACTTCCAGTTTCCCTACTTTATGCCTTCAGCATTCATGTGCATGTTTGCATGCAGGGTCTGAAATGAACCTTTTTCCTCACCTGCCACTGCAGCAGGTCACTGAACATTTCTACCAGCCACTCTTGTTTTTCATCTGCCACTTCTGAAATCTAAGTAGAACGCTTGAAACTTGTAAACACTGAGTCAGCGGTACCAGACCGTAGAATTATAGAATATATCATGTAACCTTAATCCATGACTATATTTGGTAACGCTTCATTTTACAGGTCCGCAAATTTCATGGTAATTAGCTGATAATTAGCAAGTAACCTATTTAAAATTTCTTTGGAATTACTGCCAAACTACCCCTATATTTACTTCAACATTTATCAAAAATGACTTTATTTTAAACATTATTTAATAATTATATGCTAAAATAGCATCTAATAGTTAAAATAAGGCCCTTAGGCTTGAGAAGCGACTGCTCTTCATCGGAGCTGGAAAACCAAAACTAATAGAAAACACTTGTGATCAGACACAGATCTCACCGCAGACATGGAAATAAAGTAGATCAATTAACTTTGTTTTCTTTAATTACCAGCTATTGAGAAATAGTGGAATATAATTATTAAATAATGTTTATAATAAAGTAATTTTTAATAAATGTTGAGGTAAATATTAGGGTAATTTGGCAGTAATTCCAAAGAAATTTCAAATAGGTTACTTGCTGATTATCACCTAATTACCATGAATATATAATTTACCAAATATTTAATTTAAGCTTTAGAATTGCTTTTTAAAAATAATATTTCTTAACATAAGGAAAACCTGTCTGCCATGGTGGCAGGTGACCTGAAATGTTCCCCTGCCACAGCCAACATTTACCCTGTTATCTGGCAGGTGCTCATTTCATTCCCTGTTTGCATGGATTTCTTTTGTCTAAAACCTGCAGAGAAGTTGTGTGAATAGTGGGAACAGTTGTTGATGTTCCTGCTGCAGTGACCGCTTGTATCACAGATGCTCCTCGGCCATATGTGGCATTTGTGTGTGTTGTGTGTGTGTGGTAATGCTAACACACTATTGTTTCCTTCACATTCGTAGGATAATGTTTGTTACAAACGGTGTCAAAGGTCAACCCTCAAAGTATCTTGCTATACTTGTTATACTTCCTTATGAGAAATCAAGGCTCAATGTGTGAACCTCACCCTCTCTTCCTTCTTCCCTACACACACACACACACACACACACACACACACACACACACACACACAAACACACATATACACACCATCCTTGCCCTTTTGTCAGCTCAATGGAAATAACATCAGTCGGCCTTTGCCAGATTGTCAACACCCTGCAGCTCTCACGCCAGCCTCAGATGAAACGATAAAAAGGTCTGGAAACCACGCAGACGAAAAACACATTCCGACTTTTTAAAATTCCTCGTTTTACAACACACACATACGCTCCATTATCCTTATGTGACGCTGTCCTAATAAAGATCTGTTTTACGAGCCGTATACACGATACACCTCACTGGTTCTGCTGAAAGCAAGCTGGTGAAAGCGTTTCTTCGAAGAAATATCCTCTAGCAAGCAGGAAGTGGCATTTATTGGAAGAGGAATTTGTCAAACATAAGGAATCTGAATCCTTTAATGTTCAACTAAACACTTTCATATTTGAGATTAAGGTGGAATGTGCGCAGGATAAGTAACTCTAATGGATAAAACAACTGAATTTGATCCTTAATACAACAAGTACATATCCTTGTGTGGCCTATGCTCCTCAGCCTGCCCTTATATTAATGATAAAGGGATTTCCCCAATTAATTTAAGGTATATTTAAGCAGCCTGTTCCCTTAGGGACGATTAAAGGGATAGTTTGGGTGTTTTGAAGTGGGGTTGTATGGCGGTTGGGACGCCCCCCCAGCTTGGAGAAGCAGACAGGAGTACTGCTGTGGATGGGGGGGGGGCAGCTATATTTAGAATCGTCAGTTTACCTCGCTGTCAGACAGCCCTTTCTGACGGGGAACTGAAGTCATTGTATCCATCTATGCTCCTGTCAAGCCACCAGACTCCATTAAAAACACCTGTAATTTGACCACGTAGACCACGGGAGTTGCTGGTCTACCGCTGCCTCCATCGGTTAGTTTGTTTGTGTCATTGTGTGACTTTGGTGAATCCAAACTAACCAAAGTCACACAACTTTACCAACACTAACCGATCGAGGCAGCGGTAGACCAGCAACTCCCGTGGTCTACGTGGTCAAATTACTTGGTTTTTTTACTGGTTGATTGTCAATAGCAGAGATAGTGGCTTCAGTTCCCCGCCGGAAGGGGCTGTCTGATGTCGAGGTGAACTAGTGAAAAAACTATACACTTAAGCAGTACAATGCTTTGCTCCTGTGCTGGTACTCTTGTCTGCTTCTCTAAACTGGAGGCGTGCTGACCATCATCTACTGTAGGTAATACACTGACTCTGGAGAAGTACCTCATACAACCCCACTGAGAAACACCTGAACTATCCCTTTAAAGAGATATAACTCAGTGAGTTCAGGGTTTATGTTAAAGGTTATGTTAAACCTTCTCACTCGTGTGATTTGTCAGGGCTCCTCTGCCTTCCAGATGTCGGCATCATTTAAACACACATACGTAGGCAAGTTTAGCGTCTTTGTTCTTACTGTTTTGATTTATGGTTTTATTGCTTAGCGCACAATAAAAAAGCTGTATTCCAGCGATCATAAACCTAACCTAATAAACCTCTAACCTTGACATTATAACAACACGCAGACAATCAAATCATAGTTCTATTTCTTTTCTATTCTTGACCCAAAGTAATAATCACACCCGAACTGTGACGGACATAAAACATGCCTCACCTTGAGAGCTGGTGTCTCTGAGGGTCAAGTGGGCAGATGGCCTCTGGGCCACCGAGGTCACGAACTTTGACCCCGAGTCATTGAAAGAGCGAGGCATGGTTCTCGCCTCTGAGGGGGAGAGGACATGAAAGTGTCAGAAACAACGCTTGTTGCATTATTGTGTGTGTGTGAGAGAGAGAGAGAGAGAGAAAGAGAGAGAGAGAGAGAGAGAGAGAGAAAGAGAGAGAGAGAGAGAGACTCACCTATGAAGGTTTGTTTGGAGATGATGTTCTCTGTCACCTGAGAGAAAGAGAGGAAACATGCAATTCAACAAACACATGTGAAAGAACACCACTCAGTAACTGTAGTCAATATGGAAGTATTTTAAAGTCCCTTGTGTAGTTTTTTTCAGTGTAAATGTGCCGCATCTTCCTCCTCCTCATCCTCCTCTCCCTCCTCTTTCCATCATCACATTAATTAACTACAAACGTTCCCTCTTTTCTCCTCTCCGTCCTCTCTCTGTTTCACTTCCATCGTACATCACACATTTCATCCCTCGCTCTGTTTCATCTTCCCCAGATGTAGAGACAGCCAGGAAATATAGATGTACACACACACACACACACACACAGATGCATTATCTCACTGACACACTCAATATTTCTCCTCTCACACACTCGCATGTTTCTTTGCCGACTTGTTTTTGTCTTTCTCACTTTGTAAATCAAGCTTCAGTCTCCCCCTTTTAATATATTTCCAGTTCTACGTCTTTTCTTCTTTTATGACATCCGCTCTCTCTTTTCTCATCCTTCCATTTCCAGGGTTTAACATTTGTCACTTCATCACCCTTTCACTCACACACTTACAGTCTCTACATGTCAACCTTCCTCCGTCTCATCTCCTCCTTTTCTAACTTCTTTTTCCTGCAATTTCTTTTCTATTTCTCTATACGCGTTGACCTTTTCAAGCAGAAGGTCACAGGTTTAATCACCTGTTTCTAGTCATGTGGCCTGTCTAAAGTCCCTGAAGCAAGGTGCTGGAACCCCCCTGTGGTATAAATATCCCTCATTAATTTGCCGAAATGCCACAAAATCCTGAATATGATGAATTCCACCAGTGTTTTTAATGGCCGTCCAGCTCTGACCGTGCTGTTATTCTTGGCCTGTTTCTCCTGAGTCGTACCCTCAACCCGGCGTGCAAATTGGACGCGATCGCTCTGGGGTTTGGCGTGTGTGTTTGTCTGCGTGAATGCGAGCACCCCCCCTCTCTGGTGTATACCCTATATACTCTAAGGGGGAACCCGATCCAGTAAAGTACAGAGCGTGGAGCGGGCCGCGCTCGCTCGTCTCGCTAGGCATGTTGTGCCTGTCTCTGCCTCACGTTCCTCAAATCCTGAAAGCAGAAAATTACCCACACGCACACACACACTTAGAGAAAGAGAGGAAATTGCCAACAGATTTTCAAACCCTGCATGTGGCTGTAGTTGAACAAGAAAAGTATAAAAAAAAAAGATGTGTGGGCTGCTTTTTCAGATGTTTAGACCCACTGTGAGCTTTCAGGCCTCTGTCCGGGTGACTCCAGAACAGCATGTTTTTAATATACAAGTTCATGTCCGCTGTCTTTAATGCTTAAACACTCACATGGGAAACTATTGGCTTACAAGTGAAATCGGCTGTGGAGGCTTCATGTATAATTTATGTTCCACACAGCAGTGGAAGCTCTCTCTATGGCATCCTGAGAGACGTCTGACCAGCTGAGGTATAATCCATTTACAGTGTTTGTTGGCATCTGGTTTGTATTTAGTACAGTTAGATATTAATACATTTAGAATAAAAGGTGTAAAATGTGCTTGAAATGAATCACACTGAATTAGAGAAAATGATTGTGACAATGTTGAGGAATTATTTCCTGGAGGAGACTTCCATGGAGATGTGAAAAACCTCAAATATGCACAATGACATTCAGATAAAACAGAAAGTCTGGCTGCGCTTAATTATGTCTTCATTGATAAATTGTTGCTGTTCTTCACGCTGATCAAGAACAAATGGCTGCAAACGGCCTCTTCTGAAGGGTCCTGATATCCAAAACACAATTTATGGCCTAAAAACACGCCTGTTAGAAGATTAAAACATCTTCATTAAAACATCTTGTCAGCAGCAGTGTTTCCATCAGGTGTACAAACAGTGGACGCTCGGCTCTACGGGTGGTTTCAGTGGGATACATTTGTCAACCTGATGGTGCTTTTTAACGTCTTGCCTTGTTTGCATGATCCCAGCTTGAAGTCATTATTCTGCCCTCTAAATCAAAGGTCAATTACGGCTAACAGCATGGGATGATCCCAGATAATGAGGGCTTTGGCTTGTAACTTGTTGGGGCTGTGTGTTAATGTCAACAGCATGCATTGAATGAAGCGAGTGTTAAGTTTGTGGGCTACTTTTTGTATTTATATTTAGTCTTAATCCTGTGTCACGTGTCCTTGTTAGTTTTTTTTTTAGTCAAGTTTTAGTTGACTAAAAGTCTGGGCATTGTAGTCAAAGTAAACCGTAACTATTTTAGTATAGTTTAAGTCAATGAAAACGGATTTAGTTATCAGATTATATTGAACATTTCAGTCAGTCTCTATCCAAAATATCACCTTTTTTCTTTCTCTTAAGCCCTGCTGTTGTCATCATTGTTAACTTAAAGGGGACATATCGTGCTCATCTTCAGGTTCATACTTGTATTTTGTGTTTCTACTAGAACATGTGTACATGCTTAATGTTCAAACAACACATTATTTTCCTCATATTGTCTGTCTGAATATACCTATATTCACCCTCTGTCATGGCAACAGAATTGCGTTGCCAGGCAACAGTTGGGTCCATGTTTACTTCCTGTCAGCTGATGTCATTCACATACACTGAAACCAGGAAATAAACTGGGACACATTTAGAATGTTTACATTTAAAACTGTGAAATGGTCTAAATATTGTAGATTTGTGACATCACAAATGTACAGAAATCCTGACGGCTTGTTTCAAACGCACAGTTTCTGAATACGGGCTGTGTGTATTTCTCCGTATATTGAGCGTTTTGATACTTTCACAGTATTTATATATCACTTAAACCTGCTTTATAATATAAAAGACATGAAAATCTCACTTTTTACAATATGGGACCTTTAAGTTAGTTACAGTCCTCCTGACTGTGCTCATTGCGTGTTGGTCTTGATATGGCGCGGGAAGCACAGGAAACAAAATTTCTGTATTGAAAACAAAAAGAAATCTATAATATTCTGTCTGTCTCGAAAATAAAGAGAGATTTTGGTAAAGTGTAACTTTTTTTAAACTGCATTTTAGTCTTTCTTCATAGAATAATTGTAGAAGACATAACAAAGTCCAAGTGAATACAAGACAAGTTCCACCACAGCTCTACGAGGAACTTTCATTTTGGGTTGATTTTGGAGGTCCTTGTTGACAAAAGCGGTAGTGTTTCCAAGCACCAGAGTCCCTTTAGAAAACATCTCATTTTACTGCGGCAGGGTCTGACAGTCTGACCCCTCAGTCCTGGTTCTGGTTCTCCCGTGCCTCCCTTCCCTCCAACGGACCTGGTAATACGGTCTGGGCCTCCAGCAGCGTAGGCTGCAGGACAATTGTTTTGTGTGATTTCGCGGGGAATCGAAACCGATGACGGGTATTAAGAATAACTATATAGAAACAGCCAATGATTGCTGATAGTCTTGTTTACTTACGTACGTCATATAGAGACATCAGCATTAAATTGGCCCTGTTTCATTAGCAGTTAAAAGTTCCTCACAGTAACTTTTAAGTGCGTCTGTAGTCTGAAATCTGGAGAGAGTTACCGTGTGTCGGAGGTCGAGACAGTTATGAGTCGAGCACCACTTAAATAGCTCCCAGCAAATGAGCTGGAGTGAATGAACGCTGCATAGATAACATGCCAACATGTTTTTTTAAGACTTTCTTTACCTTTTATGTTTCATCTTTCTTAGAAGATGTCTTCAAAATTAGGTTTTCTCATGTTACATGTTTGGATGTCTTCTTAAATCTAAGTTTTTTCTTTTTCTTCATCAAATTCAATTTTATAATTTAAACAAAAAAATTATCAAACTGCTGACGGCCATGTTTGTTCAACTGGAGAGTTTTTGTGAAGCCACGTTGTTATTATTTCTCTCTTGGCTGGCAGTGAGCAGTATTCAGTGTAGTAAATCTGTCTTCTTTAGTCTGCCGTGGCCTCTGGGACAGCCCAGATGGCCCACAACGGGCTCCCTGGGCATATATTCTGTCAAGTGAGCCAGATATCTCACTCCAAAGGTTGTATTAGAACCAGCACTGTCAGGGAAATACATATTATTAGCACACTTCTAGTTCAACTTCTTGTTTAAGGATGTCTCTTAAATTCTACTCGTTAAAGAGGGATCAAAGAGGCTGTAAAGGTCACAAGCAGGACCGCATGGCATGCATGCCTGTGGGGCACCGAGATGACCTCTGCTAACCTTACTGAGGTGCTACTGCAGCTTTATTTCACCCTGAAATGTGTGTGTTTCTTTAACACTTCGGACACTCCATACCAAACTATCCAGAAGCATCATAGTTTTGCAGCCCAGTCGCCAGGAAATAATGTTGGCACTGTACGATTCTGTAAACCACGGATACGTTGAATGTGGATGTTTTTGCATTCAGAGCAAGTGACGTAGTATATCGAGCGATCGTTATTGAAAGTAATAACGAGTATAACAAGCGAGAAAGTCCACTACGGGAGGGTGGGAGCAGTGGTGGACGGGTCAAACAAATATTGGACTTTCTCATGACGAGTGGTCAAGCCAGCCGTCACTCACATCTTCGTGGTCAAATCGGCTGACGCTCCAACTGTAGCGTCAAGGTGACCATGGATGTATAAAGACAACGGAGCTGTCGGCGAGTGTTAAAAAAGTTGTAAATAAATCGTAATATTGAATGTCAATACTTAAAAATCACAAGACATATCGAATCGGCACCCAAATATCGTGATAGTATCGAATCCGGACGTAAGAAAGTCCAATAAGGGCGGTTGTTGTATATTTACGCTAGGTACGTTGTTATGCTAGTTACGTTGTTACGCTAGTAACGTTGTTATGCTAGTTACATTGTTACGGTTGTTACGGTTGTTACGGTTGTTACGCTAGTTAGGTTGTTACGCTAGTTACGTTGTTACGGTTGTTGTGTTGTTACGCTAGTTAAGTTGTTACGGTTGTTACGGTTGTTAAGTTGTTACGGTTATTACGCTAGTTAGGTTGTTACGCTAGTTAGGTTGTTATGCTAGTTATGTTGCTACGGTTGTTACGGTTGTTATGTTGTTACGGTTGTTACGCTAGTTAGGTTGTTACGCTAGTAACGTTGTTACAGTTGTTACGCTAGTTAGGTTGTTGCGCTAGTTACGTTGTTACGGTTGTTACGTTATTATTTTAACACAAGCAATGATCTTTTTTCTAACCTTAATCAAGTAGTTTTGTTGCTTCAACCTAACCAGTCGTTTCACAACGTTAACCACGTGTTATTGTGCATTTCTGCGATCGTGATACGAGGCTGATATAAAACGTATTTTTATGAAACGTGTTTTTGTTTTCAGAAACGTCGACATTCAACGTATCCTGTGGTTCACAGAAACGTACAATGCCAACATTTTTTCTGGCGACTGGGTTGAGATTCGATGTGACAAGCTTTCCTGTCCTGGCTGCAGTTTGATGGACGCCCTGTCTCCTTTTTGGACATCATTATTGTTGCCTTCATAAATGGACGAGGACGATTTAAAACACAACAATAAAAACCGTACCCTCAACCCTCTAACCATAAACAACAGTCAGATTTTACAGTGAAATGCTTTGTGATTAACTCTTTTTAAAGCAATAAATACTGTCCATCTGACCCAGCCAGAGGGTTAATCCCAGTGTGCTCCATGTGGAGGAAAGGCTTCTGATGCTGGGGGCTCTCTGCCACCAGGAAGTAAGTCATATTTATGTGTTTTTCAGCTTTGTCCTTAACGAGTGTTTTAGCGTCTGTCACATGGTGGTTTTATTATAGAAGACTGCACTCCTGCCCTCGTTAAGTGGGCTGCTTTTGTTTCCAGTATATCAGCCTGAAGTCTCTGATGTGGCAAGCCTCAAAGTTTCAGTTCACTGCCAGCGTGACCTTATGAGTGTGCATGTAGGTTAAACCGCCACCAGGGCACTGTCAGTGTGTGTTTCTATGGGCTTATGGCAGTCTGTAACACCACAAGTCTTAAAACCCTTTCCAGCTGCAATAACACCAACAACAATAAACCCTGAACTCTCCTCTTTACCCTGTTCAGAGCAACACCAGACAGAGAGACTGAAACAGTCTGATTTCATCACCTCACACTTTGTCTGGCCAAAAGCTAGAAAAAGAAGACGTACAGTACAGTTTCTCTTATTTATTACAAGGGGGAAGAGAGAGTACAGTACGACGAGATGGTGTGAATAATTATCCACTTCTCCATGCCTCCACTCCAAAATACAGATGTCACAGCAGGTGTTTTACCTTTTAAAGCTGCACTCCAGAAGCTCCCAAGTAAGGAGACTTAAAAGGGACAAATTTATAAAAGTTGAAAGCAGTAGAGGCTGGCTCCAAAACGCTAGATCACACAACTCCCACAATGCAACTCAATAGTGTCTTTCCTCTATGCTTGGTACTGCAAATGGTTTAATCCTTGAATAATTGAAATCAAAGGATCATACATCAGCCATCAACCATCCATTGATGGATCAAGATAAACAACTTATCCTCATACAACGGTTCGTATGATATCTTACAAAAAGTTATTCCTCAATTTTCCTACAAATATCCAGCAACATGTGTCAATTTCTGCATGTAACATACATACAGTCTTTTGAAATAATCCTCCGACTTCCTAGGAAACGACTTAGTTAGGTTTAGGCTAAAAAACGTTACTTATGTACGGAAGTTATGTGAATCACATGGGATACTAACACTGGTCTCCTGGTCAAAAGTCTGGTGTTTTTTGACCCACCCATCCACCCCGACCTCCACCCTATGCAGCGTTTGTCGCTCTTTATACTTCCTGGTTCACGATTACGTGGATTACATACAAATTGATTTTGTTGGATATATACCAATTAGAGTTTATTACTTTTCGTAGGAATAGCTACAAACGTTGTATGAGGACAGCCGTAGATAAAATGTTCTTATTAGTTTTCCTTTGTGTCCCAGTTCGACGTTCAAAATATCTAACAGAAGAGTTTTGACTGCACATGTTGCGGATGTGGCAGTCCCAGCATGCAGAGTATACGTGAGACTGCAGCGCCAAAAATCTGAAGTTGGTGGGAAAAAAAAGAGAGAGCGAAAGATGACGGCCAATTATGGGAAACAAGAGAAGAAGAGGCTGAGGATAAAAAAAGTAGGGGGAAACACAGAGGAGAGTCAGAGTGGACAAGTATGGAAAAAAAAGAGAACAGGAGGAGGACTGAAAGAGAGGATTGAGAGAGGAAAAGAGGGACAAGTATGCACATGAAGGAGCGTTTCTTCTGCAGATTAGCAGTAGCTGCAACCCAATACTTTAATATGCTGCTCGACCCCGACAGGCATGGACTGGCAGTGTGTGTGTGTGTGTGTGTGTGTGTGTGTGTGTGTGTGTGTGTGTGTGTGTGCGCGTGTGTGTGTGTGTAGTTCTTTGAGCTACAAACTTATCAACACTAATCTGGTCTACTCATTCCTCACTGTGTGTCTGTGTGTGTTGTCCAGATTTGGTGTGCATGCAAATGGGATTTTTGAGAAGTGTAGAGCAGAGAAACCACAGCGGCCAATCGACTAGCTGTGTACCGAAGATGGAGGCGACATACCTCCTGGCTAATGTTGCTCCTCAGAACTGGGTCCATGATTAATAAGTAACTCAGACTTTGTTTAAAACCAGATCGGTGTGTAGATTTGGAGAAGAAGGAATGCACTATTAGCTGTGCAGTTCTTCCTGGTCAGTCCTCGTCAAAAGGGAACAGCTCTGTGAGAGAATAAGAGGGAAACTGGCAACAGCTCCAGCGCTAACACCACAAATTAAAACGGGGTGTTCTGAAGGGCTCCTTGCATGTTTGGCTTAATTTAAACCAAACACCTCTGAGTCAACAATCCGTCTTGTTTTTCTTTTTCATAATCTCTTTCCCTTTCTAAAATCTGGCTCTAGAGAGAGACATTCACGATTTCACGTCAGCAACCGTAGTTCGGGAGAAGTTTCAGTTGGTTGCAATCTGCAATCCTCACCACTAGATGCCGTCAAATCCTACACACCTCTCCTTTAAAGGTCCCATATCGTGCTCATTTTCAGGTTGATACTTGTATTTTGTGTTTCTACTAGAACATGTTTACATGCTGTAATGTTAAAAAAAACGTTATTTTCCTCATACTGTCTGCCTGAATATACCTGTATTCACCCTGTGTCTGAAACGCTCCGTTTTAGTGCATTTCGAGGGTCTTTTGGCACAGAGAAGTACTCGTATCGGTACTCAGTATCGGCGAGTACCCAAATGTAAGTACTTGTATTCGGTCTGAAAAAAAGTGGTATCGATGCATCCCTATTAAAAAATTAGTATTATCACCATAAATGCTTGAACTGTGGAAAACCTTGACGTTTTCTATGAAACTCTATAATGCAGAAGAATAGATTAGAATAGATAGAATAGATTTGTAGCACCAGTGTGTCAGGGTGACCAACTCTGAAAAGCCCAGTTTAATCTAATTGCCCAACATATAAAATGCAAGATGTATTTCATAGTTCTTAGGCATATGGATCCTACCAGTCACTGTGATTTACTCACTCTGCTCATTAGCGGTTTATAGTTGAGAATCTTGAGGTTTTATAGCAGGTAACGCACCAGTGGCCGACCCGATCCCAGTCACTGATAACCGACCTGTTTGCTGTGGGAGTTTCCTGCCAGACGAATGTTGTGTACAGCGAAGGAAGCAGTTGGCTTCACACAGAAAGAACAGATTGATATCACCCTTTATTGCTTTAGTTAAGATGAGACTTTGAGTTATTAGCTTGGCTCTCTTCCTCTCGCTCTTTTATCGATTTCACCATACAGGATAAAACACAACAAACAGGGCGAGCCGGTTCTCACATTCACCTTCCTATATGTGTTTGTTTGGGTTTCTCTCTGTATTGTTCTCTCTGGTTCCTCTGCAGGAAG
The DNA here is from genome assembly GCF_043250625.1 of Sebastes fasciatus. Taxonomy (NCBI): domain Eukaryota; kingdom Metazoa; phylum Chordata; class Actinopteri; order Perciformes; family Sebastidae; genus Sebastes; species Sebastes fasciatus. The sequence goes on along the minus strand of NC_133816.1, from coordinate 1,332,140 downwards.
ACTGTAAAACTAGAGGCTAGGAAGCACTTTCTACATAGCTGACTATTGCATTCATTCTCTCTCTTCCTCCTCCCTCCCTGTGTCTCTTTATGTCTCTCTGTCTCTCTGTCTGTCACCCTTCATCTCTTTCACAACATGCTTTTTACTCCTAAGGACACAAACAGCATGAAACTAGGCCATGGGGGGGGGTTGTTTTACAGCCTCAGTCTTCTGTTCCTTGGACTCTCAGTGTTTTAAGTTTCGTTTCACATGAGCAAATACTAATAACAATACAAATACCTGTATGGGTACGTCATAATAACGTCAAAGGAGTCTATAGGCATGTAATGCCTTTATGTCAGTGATGTTCTCTGGTACAATGCAAACACAGAGGGGGAGCTATTACAGTTTTTTTGGGGGAATATTACTGTTTTTTTCTGTTCCTACTTCTATGTTCCCAGTCAAATTCTGATGTAGTAATAATCAAAGATATTAATTGAAAAAGGATATGTTGGATATGGATAGTTGCATCAAATTAGCACTACAACATTTGGGTTAAATTGCTCTAATAAGTTCTGCAGGTTGATAATCCTGCAAAGAAGTATGTGATGTAATTGAGATATGAGATATGATTTCGATGTCATATGGCATAAAAACAAGCTAGTATTCGTGCATGTGTGCATGTAAACACAATCATTGGCCTCCGTGATATCCTCATTATCTCCCATCTCGATCTCTTTAATTGTTTCGGGGAAGGACTTTGACCGTGTCGGTTGCTGCTGACGCACCACAAGACAGACAGCCGTTACGGGAATGATGTGTGAAACCTTTTTATAGGCCTACCTGTAAAGTGCAGGGATAACGTACTCCTCCTGCACATGAAACAGTACAGAAGCTTTGCATCACAGATCACCTTGTAAATATGTCGACATGAGGGGCATCAGCACAGGTTCACAGGAGACCTGGCTTTGTGCAAAGTAAATATGGGCCTACTGTAAGAGCTAGTTTATTTAGTTAGTTGTGTATGTTACCGCAGGTGACATACAGTTTAGATTCATGTATATGGATTATGCAAAAGTAATGCTAATATTTAGGTATACATATATTTTTTTATTATTTAGCTAAGATGTAGAGAAGTCTGCATCAAATCAAAACAAGCGTTTGACCAGGCATAATATGATGACTGTGTCAGTTTTTTGTTGGCTGTTTACATCAGAAAACATGTGATTCAACGAGCCATTCAGATCTGGCTCCCCTTCCTATGTCACATGCATGCTCATTAGAATATATCACCCACAGCTTGAGATCTACCTTTACAAAGGTGCACCATATTTTTCTCTCAAGCCAATCAGAGCAGACTGGGCTTTTCTTAAAGGTCCCATATCATGCTCATTTTCAGGTTCATACTTGTATTTTGTGTTTCTACTAGAACATGTTTACATACTGTAATGTTAAAAAAAACTTTATTCTCCTCATACTGTCAGCCTGAATATGCCTGTATTCACCCTCTGTCTGAAACGCTTCGTTTTAGTGCATTTCAATGGAATTGCAACATAATTGCGTTGCTAGGCAACAGTTTGGGTCTATGTTTACTTCCTGTCAGCTGATGTCATTAACATACACTGCAACCAGGAATAAACTGGTACACATTTAGAATGTTTATGTTTAAAACCGTGTAATGGTTTAAATATTGTATATTTGTAACATCACAAATGGACAGAAATCCTAACGGCTTGTTTCAAACACACAATTTCTGAATATGGGCTGTGTGTATTTCTCCGTATATTGAGCGTTTTGATACTTTCACAAAGCACTTAAACCTGCTTCATAATATAAAAGACATGAAAATCTTACTTTTTACAATATGGGACCTTTTAAAGAGACAGGCGCTAAAACGGAGCGTTTCAGAGAGTGAATACAGGTATATTCAGACAGACAGGATGAGAAAAATACTATGTTTTTTGAACATTAAAGGATGTAAACATGTTCTAGTAGAAACCCAAAATACAAGTATGAACCTGAAAATGAGCACAATATGGGACCTTTAATGGCATGCAATACACAAGAAAACATAAAGTTGGTAATGGAGCAGTCTGAGATGTAACATTTGGTACTCCCAGCCTCATGAGTACACTTAGTTCACAGGAAAGTTGAATCTAATAAGAGCACAAGTTAAAACTACGGAGCCTTGTGGCCTTTGGTAAAATAGTCCATTAGTACTTTTACAAGCATCAACACATGTCAGCTCTCCAGAACAGAAGACATTTTATTATAGTCACGTCAGGTGTGTGTGTGTGTGTGTGTGTGTGTGGACAGGCATCCAGTGAGGCAGTGTTACATGATGTGGCCGGTGTGTGTTGCACATGATGGTTAGGTTTAGTTGTTCTATTTCCCCCCTCACATAAAAATACTACTTTTGGATTACAGTTTTTGCACATCTTGATGTGATTTACAGTTACAGTTGGACTCTGGCAAATGAACAAGATAAAAGTGTTTCACAACGACAAAAAAACACTGATTTACTTGCAAAGTAGATCTCATGAACTTGTCTTAACTCTCTGTTTTATCCAATGACTCGTCTCATCTGCTGCATCTGGCAGGTCGAAACAAACGCTACGATTCAGTTTGGCCCGGAATCCCCTGTCTCTGTGGTTCATATTAAATCATCTCTAAAGACCACAGCTTCTTTTGAATACATTGTATAAAAAGAAAAAGAAAGTGCAGCCCTGAAGAAATACATTATATATAAAACACATCTTTCTAAAGCAAGATGGCAAGCCTCAAACGCGTATTGTTTAGACTGTCAAAACGGAGCCATTTATCAGACGCACAGCGTGGTCTCAGCCTTTCTGCTTACAGGGCGATGATTTCATAGGAGTTCATAGTGTTTATTCTTTTATCTCACAGCCGTGTTTATGCCAACTTCCCCATTTTATTTTCCATGCTGACAGCAGAACTGTGGTCCAGGAAGTCGGTGCACATCTAATGGCTATAAATACAAAAAGAGATAAAAAGCTGAGCCACGGAGACAGTGTGGCCAAGAGATGATATTAGACATGAACACAACAATCTAAGGATTCACAGAAGCGTCCTACGTCCGGGGGGTGCACTGTAGGGACTTTTTCCCCACAAGAGAATTCAATAAAACCCTCGTCAACAAAAACATCCTTGATTGTGGTAATGGAACCATGACTTCATCAGACGCAACTAAAATGTCACATTTTCAAGGTTGCAGAAACAAGCCTTGTTTTAGACAATGTTGGGTCTGTTTATCCCAACAGACCCACTGTTGAGTTTCTCACTGAAGCCAAGCCAAATGTACCAGTAGAACAATATTTAGTCTGTAAATACCTCATGTGCAAATATGCTGATGCTGGCGACATGTGTTTTACATCCTTATAAGGGTTTATCAGAGCGCTGCTGCTTGTTTTAACCTAATTTCAACTCTTATGCTATGACTAGTGGGCAACCTCCAGGTCTGAGAAGTTAAGCCAATGCTGAGGTGCCTTAAACCTGCATTCTTTCTAATTACCAGCATGATGTTCATTTAGTAAATGATGGTCCCATTTAGAGTCAGATAGACCATAAAGCAGGGGATGCTTTAGGGCGGGGCTACCTTGTGATTGACAGGTCGCTACCACGACGTTGTCCATGTTTTCGTCTTAGAACTTTAACCCTTCCACAGTGTCTTTTCAGTTCACGAAAGTTAATTGTAACCTTTTTTTGTAACATTTTTGGTCGCATTTGGTTGTATTTAGCTCCACCCTCTCGTGTCACTTCTGGTTGCAAATAACAAAGGTGGCGATGGCCAAAAACCAAGATAGCAATGGGCAAAAACCAAGATTGCCATGGCCAAAAACCAAAATGGCGATGGCCAAAAACCAAGATGGCGACGGCCAAAAACCAAGAAGAAGACGGACAGAAACCAAGATGGCAACGGCCAAAAACCAAGATGGTGACGGCCACAAACCAAGATGGTGATGGGCAAAACCCAAGATGGCGGCGGCCAAAAACAAAGATGGCGAAAACCAAAAACCAAGATGGAGACGGCCAAAAACCAAGATGACGACGACCAAAAACCAAGATGGGGACGGCCAAAAACCAAGATGGGGACGGCCAAAAACCAAGATGGGGACGGCCAAAAACTAAGATAGCGACGGACAAAAAACAAAATGGTGATGGAAAAAACTAAGATGGCGACGGTCAAAAACTCGAGGCTTGAAAACAACAGTCCACAAACCAATGGATGACCTCACGCTGACTACGTCCATTTCTTATATACAGTCTCTGACGCCGACAGAGGACGTTAGATAACAGTGGATGGTGCAACAGTGTTGATAAACTACAGCTTCCTCCATGTTTGACTCTTCGGCCCCTCAGAGATCAATGCTGTCGAGACACTTTGCTCTTGGTCAACGGCACAAATTTGTGTGAAATATGAAATTATAGTAAACACTCATCAACCACTACATAAGAATCACAACATCAGAATTGAGTGTTGTTTTCCTTTAGTAGGTGTCAGCTGAGTGTGTTGCAATCCATAATAATGTTTGTTATTGCTCACACATGTTTCATCAGGTTTCATCAAGAGCAATAAAACTCGTATTCTCTTTTATCTCTCATGTTTTCCATTCTCACTTCTCCCTCCCCTGCTCTGGTCACGGTTTCACCCTCTCTCTAACCCCCGCACTCTCTCAATCTCGGACTTCTTGGCTCCGTCCGCTCTCTTTTCAGCATTTGTTTTTCCAGCTATTCCCATCTTAAGTTTTTCATATCTAGTGAATACAGCAACTTTACGAGGGTTTGAGGGGAACATGGGGAAATTGAAAAGGAGAGGCTTTCCGCCAGAGATGTAGAAGATAAAGGGAAGGAATAGTACATGATGGCATGTTTCACCAAATGTCATGAAATGAGGATAATAGCCAAAGGGACGTGTAACATCTGGGTATCAGGAGGGAGAGGATGCTGTGTTTCCTCTTACAGCTATGGATGGGCATTTCATGCAAAACTTCTATTTGTTAATCACTGGGAACTATTCCATTTGTCTTCAAAGTTCGCCCAGAAGACCAGTGTGTAGAGCCACCACATCAAATCTAACTCAATGAATTAAGACCACTGAAACAGTTTGAATGAAATGTGTTTTGTGATGCTCCGCCGCTTGACCAGCTGAGGGAAAATACATTTTTAAGACAAGACGACAGTTGCATAAACTATTCAATTTTTTTATTTATTAATGAAAATTCCAAAATCCTTACTTACAACAAAAATAAAGAAACTAATTATACATGTGTGGTCAATGATAGGCAAACTGCCTTTTTATCTGCCTGCTCTCCGTTCTTATACAACTATAAACATATTTTCTCCTGGATGACGTTTGTTTTTGACGTATCACAAATACATTGTAGTCATCGTCCGCGTAGGGAGGATGTTGGGATGGATGAACTTTCACTCAGGAGACTGTTCATGTCCCGCGTGAAACCAAAAGCCAACGTCGACTTACTTTAAATTACGTAATGTAACAACTAGGGATGCACCGATACCACTTTTTTTCAGACCGAGTACAAGTTCTTACATGTGGGTACTCGCCGATACTCTATATATATTATTGTCTCCTACAAAATGTTCCTATACAACTAACTTTTAAACAGTTTAAACAGTTTTCAACACACGGTTAACGTTATAAATTGCAATAAAAAAAAAACAGAAAATGCAACAAAACTATTTGTAAGTGAAGGTTGATGGGACACCACCAGCGGCTTCCTGGGTAAATGTCCAGTGTTTGTTTGACCCATCCTCCCCGACCTCCTCCCTACGCGGACCATCGTTGTGATACGTCAAAAACAAACGTAATCCAGGCTATATTAGACATTTTCATAAACCTGAACGACCCTTTTTCATGAGCCAAAAAACTCACCAGATCATTCAAGGCTGGTGAGTTTTGTTGTCAATATTGCGCCCATCAATCCATGTACAAGTGTGTAATGAAAGACTTTCAAACGCTTCGCAGTACTTACTTAAATGAGATAAAGATGAAAGTGTGAATGCCAATACGAGAACACGAGAGAACGTAATAAATCCAACACGCTGGCTATCGGTCAAGCGTCTGCCCTCCGTCTGTACATTTCCATTTCTCCAGTACTTGTTCCAAACCAGCAGAACATTTACTGGAGCAGGAAGAGTGTTGATGTGGAGAAGTCACATTGTACTTTAAGCGAGAGTTAGTGCAGGTTATAGCTGTGCAGGTGCTATAGGAATGCTGACTGTTATATGGGTTCTGAACTACCCTGGGAATGGGCCGTGTCTATAAGTACGACTTAAAAATAAGTTGCTCATCTGATGGGAGTTTTCTTCTTTGTGGAAATTCCCCAAAGATCATATGAGTCTGGTATTTAATACATGTATCGTGAGAGCACTGAAGCTTCTTGTGTTTTGTATTAAACAAACAGCTGATGCTGAAGAAGTATCATAGTGAAGGAAGAGGGGGGGGGGGTCGCTGGACAGGAACTCAGCCTGAGGGACGAATGAGGAGAGGGGGGGGGTTGATGGACAGGAACTCAGCCTGAGGGACGAATGAGGAGAGGGGGGGGGGGGTCGATGCCAGACACAGACGGATTTATGTTTGTATATCAGCTGGAAATCACTAACACTGCAGCCCTCCACCCTCCACCCCCCACCCTCAGACCTCCATCCTCAGCCCTCCATCCTCCACCCTCCGCCCACCACCCTCCACCCTCAGCCCTCCATCCTCCATTTTTCTCTTTCCGCCTATAAAACCGTGACCGTGACCGAACTTTAATGAAAACACAACACCTCTCTTCATAAAGGTCCCATATTGTGCTCATTTTCAGGTTGTATTTTGGGTTTCTACTAGAACATGTTTTCATACTTTAATGTTAAAAAAAAAACTTTATTATCCTCGTACTGTCTCTTTTGGTTAGAAATATTTAAGTTTATAGAAGAAATTTTTTCAAAAAGACTCTATATTTAAAAGCAGAGCATATCATACTCGGGAAACTTCCAATTGGTCTCGGTAAAGATGAACGTTACTTATTTAGAATAGTCAGAATCACGGCACTGAAGCAAATAACGAAAGGGTGGAAAAAAACTAAACCCCCAGATTTTATAAAATGGAAAAGTTTAATTCAAGAAGTAAAAGTTATGGAAAAGGGAACTCAAAATAAGAAAAATGAAGGATGTTTTTGAGAAGAGATGGAGTCTAACAGAAGGAAAAATATAGCTACATGGGTTAGCAGGCATGCACATATACAGTACATATGCCTGGAGGTGACCTGACATGTGAAGGCGGACGCATGTGCGTGCCCATGTACAGTAAATTATATTGCTATATCTCTGCGCTCCCCTTTTTAATTAACTTATTTGTTTATTTAATTTATTATTATTATTACTTTCTTTTCTTTATATTAATATTATCACATTTTTTGTTTCTTTTCTTTCTTTTTATTATAATCTTTATTATTATTACTTTTTAATTTTTTTAATTTTCTTAATTTTATTTCAATTTTGAATGCTGAAGTTGTTTTCCCTAGTGTACTTAATGTGTTCGTTTCTAAGCTCAACTACTTAAAAAATTGGTATATAAACTACTGTAATGACGAACTGTAAATTGCATATATGAAAACAACCTTGAAAAGAGGGAAAAAATAAAGTATGAAAAAAACCCATTACAGTTCATAACCGCCACCGCTTCCCTGAGCTCCCGAGTCACGCAGCTGAGTGTGTGGCGCTGCGGATTGCACAACACGGCGGCAGCCCGAAAACACCTGCTTAAGAGCAGATCACATTAATGGAATCAATATCTCACAGCATCCCATATGATAAGAATATGCGCGCAAAGGTATCAGCTGGAGCTGGAGGACCCGCCTGCCGGTGAGAGAGTCGTGTATAAGACGAGGACGGTGTGTCGGCGTTGCAACCACAGTTTTAGGGTACGTGAATGGAAGCAGATCCAACATGCCCAATGTCACGCTGCGGAGGCCGATCACGTAACCGATCCAGAGCTGTACGACCAGCCACAAAGGAACAAAAGACGTTAATCATCACAGACAGCGGGCCGTTCTGCTGTAGTTAGATGGAGGAGTATCTTTATGAGCTGCACACAGTCTAATTAGTGTCAGGGTTTTTAGATAACACTGGGTCAACTACATCAATGAAAGCTATTGTAATAATACACACGGCCAGTTGTTCATTGATTCTAAAAGATTCCACTTATTGATGCTGAATCTCATCGATTAAACTTATTAAAGGATCATTTTACTATCAACCTCTCACCTGCTCAACTCATGACTTTTTTATCGCGCTTGATGATAAATTGCAGAATCACGTGTCTCCGACTTCTATCAGAGCTTTGTGAATTAATAACGTACAGTTCAGTGTTTTATCTGTGGCTCTCTTCAGTACAATCCATTTACTTCTATGTGTAAAGTGGGTCCTCAATCAAAGAGCCAGTTTTGCACTGATCTGTAAAACACAAAGGTCTTTCATATGTCAAACAAGAGACAGACAGAGCTGATGATTGGAACAGAAAGTCCACTCATCTCTCACACAGAAACAACCTTGAACAGACCCTCACACATCCAAAACGCCTCTCCTCTTCCTCAAAGAGCTCAGAGTGCAGCATTTTGCCTCAAAGAGCAATCTAACAGTGAATTGCGCCGACGCTCTGCTGTCTTTAAAGCTTGCTGTGTGTCTGTCCACACCCTGACCGGTGATGTCAAAACAGCTGTTTTGCATCAGCAGTCCAAAGCCAAATATTTGCTGTAACATCACAGCCTCGACACGGAGCAGATCTGGAGATATTGCACCCACAATGCATCTGTGTGAGACAAAGAGAGGCCGCTGGAGCTTTAAAGAACACGACCTTCTGATTAGAGATCACTGACTGGAGCAGGACGGGTCAAAAGTCTAAAGAGCAGATAAAACAGCTTCTTCTTCTTCTTCTTCATTGTAGGTAGATTATTATGATTATCATATTTTAAAAAACCATAGAAGAAAATAAGAAATCTGGTTTTGAACTTGCAAATTTGACAAAATAATCCCAACTCAAAGTCCACTTGCTAACTATATCTAGGAGCTTTCAGCCATATCACAGGTCTTCGTTTAACATGTGAGCTGTTGTGTTTTTACACATAGAACCTTTAGGACTTCTATTCTATATTAAGTTAAGCATCATTCTCCACCATGAACATACTAGTTCATGCCAATGAAGACAATGTGATACGGTTGATAGCTCTGGAAAAAGCTAGTAAGTGGACCTTGAATGCGGTCGAACAGTCTTTCCCAACTTAGTGAAATGACCAGAAAGTGTCGAAGCGGCAGCCATGATAAGAGCTGGTTGAATTTAGTGCTTTGGAGACAGTTCAGAGAGTTGGCGAGTGATCTAAACCGATATGAGGAGAGTGGAAGTTTTTCACAATGGATGCCTCAGACGAATACGCCAGATCTTTGGCCAAACAAAATCTCCAACCACCAACTGTGCAGGACCGGATCCTGAGAGTTGCCTTAAGATGGACACCACCAGGCAAAAGAAAACCCCAAATCCACCTGGCGCAAAACTGTGATACAGGAGCTGGACAAGATGAACCTGTCATGTGGAGAGTCCCAACATGCTGCCAAAGAGCGAATGCAATGAAGAGAGCTCATTGAAGCCTTATGTCCCATAGGGGATGAAGGGGAGTGAGTGAGTGAGTGAGAATTTAGAGCTGCAATGATGAGTCACCTAATCGATTAGTTGAAAATAATCGGCAACTATTTTGATAATCGATTCATCGTTTAAGTCATTTTTCATACAAAAATGGCAGAAAATGCTGTTTTAGCCTCTCAAATATGCAGATTTCTGTTCTATATCATAATAAAGTGAATCTCTTTGGGTTTTGGACTGACAAAACAAGACATTTAAAGACATCACCTTGGACTTTGAGAAACTTTTTTCACTATTTTCTGACATTTTATGGACAGGAATCCTTAATTGAATTGTACAGCATTGAGTTTGTCACATTTTCTATGTGTTATAAATAAAGTTACTTAAAAAAATATAAAATCATCATGACCTCATGATATTTTCCATGGAGGTCAAGGAGAAGTGTTCAGGAAACGAGGATGTCATTTTTGGACTATTTGACCGCAGCCCTTGAGATGAGATTGTACTCTTCTCAGATATGTCTGAAAATCACAATATTCTTCTCTTCTTGATTAAATTATTAACTTTCACCGCGAGGTCCATTGAGTAGCCGGGGCCTTAACACATGATCTTCATCAACAGATTTGAACAGCTTCTAAATAAACCTCATGGTGAGGTTTTTTTTCCAAAGCTGAGAATGAACTTTAAAACTCAGTTGTTTTCACTTTTATATTTTATCACATTCAGCTGGTGAAAGACAGAAATTTCAGCAGACAAAATCCTGATTTATTTATTTTTTGTTACAAAGCAGGAAAGCTTTAACAAATCCATGGATGTTAAAGCGGGCGTTGAAAATCCTCCTCTTACCCTAGACTCCCTAAAACAAAAGGTAAATCCCTTTTTTTGTGCTGGGGAGCCGGTTTCGAACCTTGGACCTAAACTGGAGGAAGTAAGAAACCAAATAACTGCTGGTCACTGTTGCATACAGCTATTTACACACAGGCAGTTGTCTGCAGTACATGTGCTGAAACGGGATAAAAGAAATCCAAGAAATTCTTGGAAATCAATCAGAGCGGACTGACGGCAATCTCTGCCAAAACCTCCTTTCAGTCAGACAAATACACGCAGCCATTATTTACCACGCTGGTGATAAATAAACTCACACCACAGCTGAGAGCCAGGAGAGAACATTTGATCGAGCGATAATACCAAAGTCCTGCCGCGGACATGTTAACCCCCCGACCCTGTCCTGGAGCGTTCTCCGTCGCTGCTACTGGAAGCTGAGAGCTGATGTATTGGCAAATTGACTCAGCGGGAGCAGATGTTACAGTGCCGTCTCTTAAACCGAAGGCAGCGGGGTAAAAGAAGGAAAGGTACTTGGTCGCTCCACAGGGGCTGAAAGCTTAAGACTTGAATACCTGAGCTTAGTTACACACATGCCATCCTAAATCTCCCAGCCCCCCCGATCCCGTCTTCCTTCCTCTCCCCTGCTGCTTTCCAGCCTTCCTCGTAGCTTTGCTTGTCTCGTGTTAAATCAGTGCGTACGTGCAAAACACAACTGTACATGTGCTCCATGTGTTCATGTATGTCACAAACATGCTGGTAGAAGATGAAAAGCCGAAGGAGTTGAATCCTCCAGACGGCAGAAGAGAAGGAAGCTTTTCTTCTCCTAAATACCACACTGGGGGGTTGTGTGTGTCTACCCCATTAACTTTAAATCCTTTACTTTATTAAGGACCATTTTACAAAGCACATTATGTGTGTCTAAATTTCAAACCCTATAGGACGTCATTATGAAGTGCAGCATGAAAAATGTATATTTATATTTACATTGTTTTCATGCAGGAATCTACTGAGGTCACAAATAGCAGACTTGTCTACTGGGTTGGATTTTATGCACTTCGGTACTTTACATCCTGAATGTGATGCAAGAAAGTCTTTAAAATGGTTTCCGCTACGATAATGTAAAAATAAGCAGACTTATTGTTTGCCTTGACGGATTAACTATGCCTCAAGCAAGTTTCAGGTGTCTGCAAGTTGATGTTTATACTAAAATATAATGAAACAAACTGAAACCTTCATAGGCAAATCTATTTAAATGCTTATGATTTGAAGTTAATGAGCTTTGAGTGTACAAAATTATCAGTGTGATCCTTTAAAATTGAGATAACTCCAGTCCAACCTCTGGTTCTGAGAAGTGAAGTCAATGCTGAAGAGCCTTAAAGGTCCCATATAATGCTCATTTTCAGGTTCATACTTGTATTTTGTGTTTCTACCAGAACATGGTAACATCCTGTAATGTTAAAAAAAAACTTTATTTTCCTCATACTGTCTGCCTGAATATGCCTGTATTTACCCTCTATCTGAAATGCTCCGTTTTAGCAGATGTTGAGGGAATTGCGACAAAATTGCAACAGAATTGCGTTGCTAGGCAACAGCTTGGGTCCATGTGTACTTCCTGTCAGCTGATGACATTCACATACACTGCAACCAGGAATAAACTGGGACACATTTAGAATGTTTACGTTTGAAATTGTGTCAATGGTCTAAATATTGTATACTTGTGACATCACAAATGGGCAGAAATCCTGACAGCTTGTTTCAAATGCAGAGTTTCTAAATAGAGGCTGTGTGTATTTCCCTGTGGATTGAGTGTTTTGATACTTTCACAGTATTTATATAGGACTTAAGCCTGCTTTATAGTAAAAACACATGAAAATCTCACTTTTTTATAATATGGGACCTTTAAACCTGCATTTTCTCTAACAGCCAGCAGGGTGCGACTCCTCTGGTTCTATAGTAATCTTTGAGAAAATGAGCCTACTTCTCTCTTGATTATTACTTCGATAGATTGTAAACATGAGTTTATGGTCTCAATTGCCAGTTTCAAGTCTTCTTCAATACAGCATGATGTTCATTTAGTAAATGATGGTCCCATTTAGAGTCAGATAGACCATAAAGCAGGGGATGCTTTAGGGCGTGACTACCTTGTGATTGACAGGTCGCTACCACGGCGTTGTCCCTGTTTTCGTCGTAGAACTTTAACCCTTTCACAGTGTGTTTTCACTTCATGAAAGTTAATTATCACCTTTTGGTCACCTAAAAATGTCTTATTCAACGTTCGGTTGTACTTAGCTCCACCTTCTAGTGTCACTTCTGGTTGCAAAAAAACAAGATGGTGATGGCCAAAATGCCAAACTTGAGGCTTCAAAACGGCAGTCCACAAATCAATGGGTGACATCACAGTGACTACGTCCACTTCTTTAATACATTCGGTTAACACACAGACATGCAGTGTTTTTTGAGACTTTTTTTTGACTCAGCCAAAAGGATTTTTCTTCCCTGTTTTGCCTCCACTCAGTATAATTACAACCTCATTGTAAGACATGTTATTCTTTTGTGGCCACTACCTTACCAATTATTTTTCTTTTCTCATCTGTCTACTTCTTCTCTGCTTCCCCTCTTTTCTACCATGTGTCTTATATCCCTTTTTTTTTTAGCCAAAGCTTATACAAAGCCACATCGCTCATTCTCTGCGCTTCCATTAGAGCAGTTACCCACCCATAGCTTAACCCCAAACCTAACTGAGACTGTGTCTGCCCCACCTAAATTAATTAAATCAAAAGTAAACAGAAGAGGAGTTAAACATAATAATCTAATAAAATCTAACACTAGTACTGCAATAAAGCAACAAAACAGGAGAATTAAATGTGGACTCTTAAATATCAGATCTCTGTCATCTAAAGCTCTACTAGTAAATGATTTAATATCAGATAATCACATTGATTTATTTTGTCTTACCGAAACCTGGCTGTGTCAGGAAGAATATGTCAGCCTAAACGAATCCACTCCCCCGAGTCATATTAATACTCACATTCCTCGAGACACCGGCCGAGGAGGTGGAGTTGCAGCCATCTTCGACTCAAGCCTATTAATAAACCCTAAAACTAAACTAAATTATAACTCATTTGAAAGCCTTGTTCTTAGTCTTTCACACCCAACCTGGAAAGCACTACAGCCAATTTTATTTGTTATAGTGTACCGCGCTCCAGGCCCATATTCTGAATTTCTATCTGAATTCTCAGAGTTTCTATCAAGCTTAGTCCTGAAAACAGATAAAGTCATTATAGTAGGTGATTTTAATATTCATGTGGACGTTGATAATGATAGCCTCAGTACTGCGTTTATCTCTTTATTAGATTCAATTGGTTTCTCGCAGAACGTGCATTAACCCACTCACCGATTTAACCACACCCTCGACCTTGTTATGTCATATGGCGTTGAAATTGAACATTTAATTGTTTTTCCACAGAACTCTCTTTTATCAGACCATTATTTAATCACTTTTGAATTCTTATTACTAGACTATACACCATTAGATAAAAGTGTATACACTAGATGTCTATCCGATAGTGTTGTAGCTAAATTTAAGGAAGTGATTCCATCAGCATTAAATTCAATACCATGTCTCAATATAACAGAGGACTCGTATGTTAATTTTAGCCCTACCCAAATTGATCATCTTGTAGATAGTGCTACAGACTCACTGCGAGTCACACTTGATTCTGTTGCCCCTCTAAAAAAGAAGTTAGTAAAACAAAGGAAGTCAGCTCCATGGTATAACCCTCAAACACGCAAACTAAAGCAAGCATCGAGGAAACTGGAAAGGATATGGCGTTCCACCAAACAGGAAGAATCTCATTTAGTCTGGCAAGATAGTCTTAAAACATATAGGAAGGCTCTCTGTGATGCCAGAGCAGCCCATTACTCATCATTAATAGAGAAAAATAAGAACAACCCCAGGTTTCTATTCAGCACTGTAGCCAGGCTGACAGAAAGTCACAGCTCTATTGAGCCATGTATTCCTACAACCCTCAGTAGTAGTGACTTCATGAGTTTCTTTAATGATAAAATCATAACTATTAGAGACAAAATTAATCACCTCCTACCGTCAACTGGTACCAATTTATCCTCAAACTTAGGAACCCTAGAAACAGCTGTACAACCTGATATATATTTAGACTGCTTTTCTCCTATCGATCTCCACAAATTAACCTCACTGATCTCCTCATCTAAATCATCTACCTGTCTCCTAGACCCCATCCCAACTAAACTGCTTAAAGAAGTTTTACCTCTAGTTAGCACCTCTTTACTGGATATGATCAATGTGTCTTTACTAACAGGCTATGTACCACAGTCCTTTAAAGTAGCTGTAATTAAACCTCTTCTTAAAAAGCCCACTCTTGATCCAGAGGTCCTAGCCAACTATAGACCTATATCTAACCTTCCCTTTACCTCCAAAATACTCGAGAAAGTAGTTGCCAGTCAGCTGTGTGACTTTCTACAGAACAATCATTTATTCGAAGATTATCAGTCAGGATTTAGAGTGCACCATAGCACAGAGACAGCACTAGTGAAAATTACAAATGACCTTCTAATGGCATCGGACAAAGGACTTGTCTCTGTACTTGTCTTGCTAGATCTCAGTGCTGCTTTCGACACCATTGACCATGACATCCTATTACAAAGACTGGAACATTTAATTGGCATTAAAGGAACTGCACTAAGTTGGTTTAAGTCCTATTTATCAGATCGATCTCAGTTTGTACATGTCAACGATGAGTCCTCCATGTACGCCAAAGTTAGTCACGGAGTTCCACAGGGTTCTGTACTTGGACCAATTCTATTTACCTTATATATGCTTCCCTTAGGCAATGTTATTAGAAAACACTCCATAAACTTTCATTGTTATGCAGATGATACCCAATTATATCTATCAATCAAGCCAGACGAAACAAACCAGTTAACTAAACTTCAAGCATGCCTTAAGGACATAAAAACCTGGATGACCTGCAATTTCCTGATGTTAAACTCAGACAAAACTGAAGTTATTGTACTTGGCCCTGAGCACCTCCGAAACAAATTATCTAATGATATAGTTACTTTAGATGGCATTGCCCTGGCCTCCAGCACCACCGTAAGGAATCTGGGAGTTGTCTTCGACCAGGATATGTCCTTTAACTCTCACATAAAACAAACCTCACGGACTGCCTTCTTTCATCTACGTAACATTGCGAAGATCAGGCACATCCTGTGTCAAAATGATGCAGAAAAATTAGTCCATGCATTTGTTACCTCTAGACTCGATTACTGCAATTCCTTATTATCAGGCTGCTCCAATAAGTCTCTTAAGACTCTCCAGTTGATCCAGAATGCTGCAGCACATGTACTGACTAGAACTAGAAAAAGAGATCATATTACGCCTGTATTAGCTTCTCTGCACTGGCTGCCTGTAAAATCCAGAATAGATTTTAAAATCGTCCTCCTCACCTACAAAGCGCTAAACAGTCAGGCCCCATCATATCTTAAAGAGCTCATAGAACCCTACTACCCCACTAGAGCACTGCGCTCACAGAATGCAGGGTTACTTGAGGTTCCTAGAGTCTCCAAAAGTAGAATGGGAGCCAGAGCCTTCAGCTATCAAGCTCCTCTTCTCTGGAACCAGCTCCCAGTTTCAGTCCGGGAGGCAGACACCGTCTCTACATTTAAGAGTAGGCTAAAGACTTTCCTCTTTGATAACGCTTATACTTAAGCTGCTATAGGCATAGACTGCCGGGGGACTTCCTATGACACACTGTCATAAGGAACTTCCTATGACACACTGAGCTCCCCTCTCCTTCTGTATATACTCATGTCCCATGTCCATGTTGTTACTAACTTCATTCCTTCCCGGGAGTCCTTGTGCCTCCTTGTCTCGCAGCTAACCGTGGAGCGGGGTCACACCTGGAGTGAGGTCATACCTGGAGCGGGATCACACCGGGAGCGAGGTTATACCTGGAGCATGGGCACACTTGGAGCAGGGTTTCACCTGGATCTTGGTGGTCTCCGGTATTGTGGCTGCATCTGCTGCCGCGTCGGTGCCTGCTTGACACCAACTGCTACCATCCCTAATTAACTACGTCTGTACGAGGGACTACCAATGCTAACGAGGGATTTCCAACACCTAGTGACAATGTGGCAGCCTGGAGAATAACACTTCTCAATCACTGCCAAAGACATCAAGAGCCCCCAGCAAGCATGCTGATGCTGCAGGAACCAACGCACGGGCATCGATCGCAGGGACGTCCCACACCAACACACATGGACGTACTGAGGAGAGATGCTGGACAGTGCTGGCTTTCCGATAGTTGTATTATCACTCTTTCCATCCACCACTATTGGTTTTGTGTTATCAGCCCTACTTGTATTAGCTATTACAGCTGCTAGACTGCTATTGTGGCTGCTTCTATATCTCTCTCTCTCTCTCTCTCTCTCTCTCTCTCTCTCTCTCTCTCTCTCTCTCTCTCTCTCTCTCACTCTCTCACTCTATCTATCTATCCCCCCAGCCGGTCTCGGCAGATGGCCGCCCGCCCTGCGCCCGGTTCTGCTCCAGGTTTCTTCCCAGTAATCGGGGAGTTTTTCCTGGCCACAGTGCGCTTGGTGGATCCTGTTGGGTCTCTAAACTATGGTGTACGGTCATAGACCTGCTCTATATATAAAGCGTCTTGAGATAACTTCTGTTGTGATTTGACGCTATACAAAAATAAATTGATTTGATTTGATTTGATTTGATCGCTCTGCGTCGACCAAATCGTGTGGCGTATCTTCTGGAGTTGCAGACTTTTTATGCCAGTTATATTTTTATTTATAGGCGAACAAACGGTAATCTTTTTCATTAAAGTCACATGAAGTTACTCTGAGTTTGTTTGCTGGGTTTGACATACAGTAGAACCATAAAGTGATCCAAGGAAGATTCTTCAAAATGATGTAGTTTGTAAAAAGAAGCAGACTAACTGCTCACGGTGATGGATTGAGTATCCCCTAGGCAAGAGTCAGCAAGATGATTTTCATACGTTAATAAAATGATGTGAAACTAATGGCTCCCTAAAGGGGAACAAACTCAATCTAAAGCCTCGGACACACGTCAGGAGCGCGTGGCGGTTGCGTGGCGTGGTGGCTGCGTGATTCACGCGTCGGGCGTTCACACCAGCTGCATTTCAGCTGCGTTTCTGCTGCTGCAGCTGCTGCTGTCAGCCCTTTCTTTCTACATAGAGTTTGCCTTTTAATGGCCATTTCATTTCATTATAAATATCATTTATATTTATTTTAGACTGAGAAAGATTAAGAAACGTGTGGTAATTTGTAAATAATAGTAATAATCCACAATTAAAACTCCGTACTATATTCATTCATTGAGCTCTCCAAGTCACTGCATGTTCTACAACACTGTCTGGCACATATTTCAAAGTAAAAGCCTCGTGTTAACAAATTAAGGAATTCTGTCTACAGAAAAAATGCTTGAGGGCTTTTATTTTGAAATGAAAGCAAGAAGTGTTGATTTAAAAATAAGTCTTTACTTTTTTTTCATCTCCGTAACATATTCTACAAATAGACATCAAAACTGTAGTAATGTAGCTGATATGTTAATGTTAATATACAGTCAATAGATCACCTTCACTGTCTGTTGTTGCTGTGAGACGCGCGCAGCACGCGTCAAAAGTAGGCGAGACCGTTAGTCATTTAAACATTCAGTAGGTTAAGTATATCTGATTTATTAGTAATAAGCTAAAACATGTAATACCATCAGTTAATTTAATCTGAGCTTTTTGATTTTTATTTGTCCGTTCAACAAACATCGCTGAGTTTTAACTCGGCCAGTACATTGTTCTTCTTTCCCTTCTATGTTCTCCACACAGTGTTGTACAATTAAAACCTTATTGTGATATTCTTTCTTACTGATATCTCTCCTTCTTTCTTCTCCTGCAGCACCTTTACTTTCTGCCTCCACGTCGCTCATCTCTTTTTTTTATTTGTTCCTGTCCAGCTGGGCTTCTTTCCTTCCCTCTTCCTCCCTCCTTTTTTCTTCCGCACACTGTTTCTATTATTATTTCAGTCCACCCCCATCGATCACTCCAGTCTACATCTTCATCAGCATCCTCATCATCTCATGCCAACACCTCTATCAACATCATCATCTTTCTCCATCGCCCTCTCACACACATATTTGTCACATCATTATCGTCATCACTCACTCACTGATCCCATTAAGTACAGTGTGTGTGCACGTGTGCCCCACAGAGGAATCTACATGCAGAGCCGACATACATTTGATAATAATTTCCAGGAGATAAACTGCTGTCAAAAACTTTTTCTTCTTCTATGTTTAATAGTTTTCCATTCTTTCCTCTCCACCTCATTCTGAATACTCTGCCCCTCTCACACTCACCACTTGTCATTCTCAGTTTTTTATAGAACCGTCATGCCAGATGGTTTGTTACACAGAACCATGTGAGAAACCGTCATTGGAAACTGTTTGGAAAAGGGCAGGCACTTTCAAAAAATATGGCAGTTGATTGGATGAACCATCTGTCAATCAAACTCTTGCCGACACCAGTCGGGAGAAGAGCAAAAACATGTTTTCCATCGAGAAAAGTCTTCATTGCCGCTCTTTGCTCTTCTTTCATCGAAGAACTCCTCTCCAGTTCTGATAGAACCGATGCTATTGCAGCATCTACGCCAACCTCTTCAGTAGCCGCCATTTTCTGAGCTTTCGCACCACGAATAAAACCATCAACCGATTCTGCAGAACAGGTTGAGTTGCGCCTATATTTATAAAACAACAACATGAAGGCTCCATAGTCCGAACCAGAACGGCAAACTTTATTACTCCTTTTACTTTATTACTCCTTGACAAAGGCAGTGCAGACCAGATCCAGTCCTTCCGTTCTTACCTTCACAATAAAAGCCCTAAACGCATAATATTCGCAGGAGAGTGTTTTGCATTTTCGTGTCATTTATTCATCACGCCCCCAGTGTGTAGAGGCCTTTACTTGAAGCCTGACAAGATGGATTTTTTGCGTGATATCGTGATCACGCGATTCTTGCGTGATCTCGTGATATCGTGAGAATCCAGCTGCCATGCAGTGTAGAGCGTCTAAACCGCATAATTTAAGTTTACCAGTAAACCAAACCCAAGTATCTGTTTGGGACCTGATGAGCTGTCTGTTTTGTGCCAGAGCTTAAATGCACAGAGGGTGTGAGTGAATTCTCAAACGTATTACTGAAAGGTTTATAGGTTTATTGCATTTATGTGGGTAGTTTAACTTTAAAAAATAAAGATTTGACATTGGATTCATCACATATCCAAATCTAGTGCTACATCCATTAGCCTGCATACTATGCTTCTTTTTCCTCTTTACTTGAACGGATACGCTTCACTGTTTCATGATCCTGCCAGCACTCTGGGGGCGTCAGCATTTCCATGCAAGTACTATAAGTCAAAAATAGTTCCATTTGTTGGAAAGAGGTTGGAGATTGTTGGATCAAATGGCTTTAAGTAGCTTTGCAGTAAGGAGCCGTGATCAGCGCGTCCTGCCAGCCAGCACCTGTTAGCTGCAGCAGCTGGGATGTCTTATAGACACCAAGGAGCTGCAGCAACAGGCCTTTACAAGTAGGTTCTGGTCAGACTTGACCTATATTTGTCCTCAGGAATGTTGCTTCTGTCATCCCAGCGGCGCTCTAAACTGCGTTCGGGGGTTTTCAAACAACGCTGATTGATTATCTTTTAGAGAAACCAATGGTTATCTCTGGGACCCAAATGTAAGCTAATACATGAGAGGCACAAATTGGGGGCTAGCAGATGGTTAGCTTAGCTTAGGATAACATCTTGGAAGCAGGGAGAAACAGCCAGCCTGGCTCTTTCCAAAGGTAAAACCAAAACCTGGATTTTTGTACAGATTAACCAAACAAGATATAACATGTTAGTGACTTTTAGAGGTTTACGATGGTAGGCGGATCATTTGTATCTTTGGACAGAGCCAGGCTAGCTGTTTCCCCCCTGCTCCCAGCTTTTATGCTAAGCTAAGCTAACTGTCTCCTGGCTCCAACTTCATACTGAATGGACAGAAATGAGAGCGGTATCGATCTTCTCGTCTACCTCTCGGCAAGAAAGCAGATTGGGGTGTTCCCCAAAATGTCAAACTGTTCCTTTAAATGCCATTCTCCCAATAAATCACAGGATTCTAACCTGTTACAGAGAAGACGATGAGAACGACGAGTTATAGCTGGGTGATAATTCAATATGAAAATTGATCGTCTTTCAATGGAATCATATCATGATGAAATCATATATCGAGATATCATGATACACAATTCTAAATTGATAATAACAAGCACATACTAACTTTGATTTCTCAGAAAATGTAATGTAAAACATTTTGAGGGAAATGTCATTTGAAGAGAGCGGTTTTGTTTAGGGATGTTACGAGAACCGATACTTCGGTACCAAGTCGATGCCCAAGTTCTAAAAAAGTGACGGTACTCTTTTTCTACAGTACTGAAGGTACCGTACGATGCCTGTAATGGTCATTGGTAGGGATGTGACAGTGAGGAAAATTTCTCACCGGTTAATAAACTTGTGACATACCGGTGTTACCGATCACACCGGACATTTTACAAGAAAAGATGATGGTCAACATGTGCAGAGCGCTGACTCTGATCTTTACTGTCGGGTGGCGGTGTGTCTAGCCTCTCCGGTAGAGCTTTTGCTGCGGGGCTCCGCTGAGGGGGTCTACCTGGCGCCGCTGCTCCGTGACGGCTCCATCGCGGCGATTACCTCATTAACGTTATGGTTCCCTTATAGCGTTGAGATTAAACGTGAAATATTGCCAAATAGGTGCGTTTGCTTTTTGTTTCGACAGTAAATCCTCTGCCTCCTACTCCTGCTCCTGCTACTCTGAGCTGACGGACCAGATGCATTCACAGTCAGTATATAGTGTCCGTCGTCTGACTATTGATTGATAACATGCCGCTGATATGCCAAAATGAACAAAATGGGTCAATTCTTTTTATTTATTACTTAAAGGCTACATGCCTCTGTTTTTCATAATGTTCAAATGTTTTTAATAAAAGAGTACGTGTTGAATTACATGGGATTTATTGTTGTTGTTGTTTTTTTTACCGTGGTATCGAATTGGGTATCGAGAATTGTGGAAATTCACTGGTATTGGTATCGACTACTAGATTTACGGTATCGTAACATCCCTAGTTTTGTTTTACATCACAATTTACATTACCACTCAGTTCAACGTGATTGACCTGTTAAGCCCTAGCCTTATCCCTCGGAAAAAAACGCCTAAAATAACTACCCAAAATGAATCAGGACTAGCTCCCCAACCATAAGGCTTAGATGCATATATATTATATATATAAGATTAGAAGAAATATTAGAAGAATATAAGATTTTTTATCCTCGCCTAATATAAAATCTTAATTTTAAAGGCAAAATCACCATTATAACAAAGATCCCATAGACAATGATACAACTGAATGCATTTTACTACTCTTTACTATAACTGGGACTGTAAATTTGATGAAAATACACAAAAATACAACATTTATGATACAATTCATGAAGATATACTCAGGCGCTCTTTATACAGTATACATATTGACTGTTTACTGGGAGTTTTGTAGCGGCAGGATCCTTCAATTTTGAGCAAGGTTACTCATTCTCCTACGATGGTCAGATGCCAAACAAGGAGAGTCAGGAAAGCAGCCAAGGAATGCCAGTTAACAGCCAAGTCAAGAGCAACTCCAGTGGACCAGTCAATGTGAGTTACAAGGCTCGGCCTTAATAAATCGTTTAACAAAACTCCCTCTGAGAGGTAACACTAATGTACCACCGGCAGCCATCTTATCAGTGGCTGGCTGCCACAGTTGCCGGCTTCAATAAAGACGTACAGTAGGCCTCATCGGCCTCTTACTGTAGGCTGTGTGATTTTTTTAGTATGACACCTTAAGCTCCTTCAGACCTCTCTGCTACTTCTTTCCTGCTTCTGGTTTAGGTTTTTGTGATAGGCTGTATATATTAGAAGTGGACGTAGTCACCGTGACGTCACCCATCGGTTTATGGCCGACGGTTTTGAAGCCTCGAGTTTGGCATTTTGGCCGTTGCCATGTTGGTTTTTGTCCGTCGCCATCTTTGCAGCCAGAAGTGAGACGAGAGGGTGGAGCTAAGTACAACCAGATGCTGAATAAGACATTTTTTAGGCGACCACTGTGAAAGGGTTAAAGTTCTAAGATGAAAACTAGGACAACTCCCAGACCAGGTTGCCGCCTGGTTTTAGTTTGAGAAAGCATTCGCCTCCATATTTTTCTGATAAATGGAAATGGACATAAAATAAAAATGTCCTCTTCCCTAAAATGTGGTTAATTAAGGCCCTGATTGCTACGTAGGTTATGCACAGTTAAACATTGTAGAACTTGTGCAATTCAAACTGTATAATTGTTGTGCAACCTCAGTATTCATCTGCACAAAATGTTAAAAAAGAAAAAAGAAGATTGGTGCCACAGTTCTCCAGTACTTCCACTGATTTTATAAGAAAAGAGACGGCGCCTGCTTGGTCTGCCAGCTCAACCTTACCACCATATTGGCTTTTCGACTCAACAATTCCTTTTTTTTTAAAAAAACCTTAATCCCCTGACGCAAGCTGACGAAGAACACAACACGGTCTTGTTGTACTAAATCAGCTTTAAGTGGAACCACAATGTCGTGTTGTTAGCCACGAAGACGCACTACTGGAGCTGGTTACTGTAGGGCAGCATCAGTCGGAAAAATAGGATAAAAACACTCAAAAGTGCTGACATGCAAATGAATTTGGATTAGCTTGATAATACCACATGTGGTGGATGTTTGGAAGGAAAAAAAGTAATTGGATGTAAATGTGTTTGGATGGTGTGTCACCAAACTAGACATTCCTGTTCCCGTCCACTGAGGACCACCGGGGCATGCAGCTGCGCTCTCCGATTGTATCGTACAAGTAGAGCAGAGAAAGAGAGGAGGGTGAAGAGGTGAGAGGTAAAGGAAAAAAACATTGGGAGAGAAAGACCTAAAGAAAAAGGACAAGAGAGGTTTAAACAAAGACAGACGGTGGTGGTTTGTGTGTAATTGTGTGGGGGCTGTAGGAAATGAGGGGGCTGAAGATATACGGCTGTAAGCGTCCAGACATCCAGACTAAGCGGGAGAAGTCCTCTTGGCTATGTCTGCTGGAAGATGACTTATGTCGATGGAGTGACTCAGTGAGCTTATGCATGTGTGTGGGGGGGTGTGTGAGAGAGCGACGCGGGGATTCTCCAACCACAGCTTCCCTCAGTCATTGGTGTGTTCATGCTGATTCAACAAATGCACTGTGACTGTTAACCTACTGCAGGAGATGTATGGGTAATAGTAATGAGATGTGTTTAATTAGTGTTTGTATGCATTTCTTTAGCCATGAGACACCCAAGTTTCGACCTTCTGAGCCATTGATTCTTGTGTGTAAAAACTAGCACTGTCAAAGTTAACACAATAATAACGCGTTAACACAAACTCATTTTAACGGCGCTCATGTCTTTAACGCGTTAATGCAACGTGCTTTTTTCAGTTTTAGCTGGCTCAGTTATAAAGCTAGAGGGAAGATATATCACATCATATAAACTAGAAAAACCCGATGAATCCATCGGTACCAACCGTGTCATACTAGCTTGTCGTGAAGGAGGTTAAATAATGCTCCAAACTTACGCAAAATTTTGTAGAGGAAAAGGGTCCCTTGACCTTTGACTTCCAGATCAGTGAATGTAAATGGGTTCTATGGGTACCCACGAGTCTCCCCTTTACAGACATGCCCACTTTATGATAATCACATGCAGTTTGGGGCAAGTCATAGTCAAGTCAGCACATTGACACACTGACAGCTGTTGTTGCCTGTTGGGCTGCAGTTTGCCATGTTATGATTGGAGCATATTGTTTTATGCTAAATGCAGTACCTATGAGGGTTTCTGGACAATATCTGTCATTGTTTTGTGTTGTTAATTGATTTTCAATAATTAATATATACATACATTTACATAAAGCAGCATATTTGTCCACTCCCATGTTGATTAGAGTATTAAGGTGCATTTTGAACAGCTAAAAAATTTGCAATTAATTTGCGATTAAATGTTTTAGTTGTGTTGTCTAAACCTAAAGAAGTTGTAGTTTTGTTGCCTAAACCTGAAGGAGTTGTAGATTTGTTGCATCAACCTAAAGAAGTTGTAGTTTTGTTGCCTAAACCTAAAGAAGTTGTAGGCTAAACCTAAAGAAGTTGTAGTTTTGTTGCATCAACCTCAAGAAGTTGTAGTTTTGTTGCCTAAACCTAAAGAAGTTGTAGTTGTGTTGTCTAAACCTAAAGAAGTTGTAGTTTTGTTGCCTAAACCTAAAGTTGTAGTTGTGTTGTCTAAACCTGAACCTAAAGGAGTTTAGTTTTGTTGCCTAAACCTAAAGAAGTTGTAGTTTTGTTGCTTAAACCTAAAGAAGTTGTAGTTTTGTTGCCTAAACCTAAAGAAGTTGTAGTTTAGTTGCCTAAACCTAAAGAAGTTTAAGTTGTGTTGTCAAACCTATACCTACAAAAGTTGTAGTTGTTTTGCCTAAACCTAAAGAAGTTGTAGTTTTGTTGGCTAAACCTAAAGAAGTTGTAGTTTAGTTGCCTAAACCTAAAGAAGTTGTAGTTGTGTTGTCTAAACCTAAACCTAAAAAAGTTGTAGTTGTTTTGCCTAAAACTAAAGAAGTTGTAGTTTTGTTGCCTAAACCTAAAGAAGTTGTAGTTCTGTTGCCGAATCCTAAAGAAGCCTTTTTATCTTCAAAAGGTGATGTTTTATTCAGTTTTACATGTTAGAACGTGTTGCTTTTAAGTTTCACTTTCACTTTTACAATGTAGTAGGCTCCTACTGACCCACATCTATGATGCTTATAGTGACTGATAACGTCTATTTCATGGATTGATAACAGTCGAATCGGGTGTAAAAACACATCTTTATGGGATACAAACCCGTCTTGGTACAAAACAAATCACTTGTCTGATCAGATCCCACTCATCAATGCCAAGTAATACCAGGTGTTTTTTTAAACCTGAACAGATGGAGAGTTGCCCTGAGGCTGAAGTGTTTCAGCACAAAGACATAACATTCACACTTTTGTTCAAGTTGGCTCACGTTTTTCCCCCAAATGTGCACAATCAGGAGCAATCTGTCAGCAATCAGAGTCTTGCTCAAGGACTTTGTGTAGCCATCAATCATGTCAACCACCTGAGCTGCAGCTACACCAAAACAGTTCACTTAAAGTTGCGAACATCTATAATTTTAGACCAGAGGTTTGTGGTTGTAGGCGGGTTGCTGAGGGAGAGACGTGACGCAAAGATACTACTTAAAGGGCAACGGACAGGTGCATGCTGGTGTACGGGAAATCAGTTATTGTTGTTTGGCCTGCTGATCTGGCCCAGCACGGTCAGCAGTTGGAGCCAATTAAGGTACTTAAGCACCTCCAATTTGCGGCATAATTCGTAGTCTTTCTTGGAGTCATAACTCTGAACACACAGACATGACAAATGAGAGGGCGTATTGCACGTTTCGTGTGTGTTTGATACAAACGACTACTGCTTCAGTCACATTTGCCCGCCTAGGTAAGCCGCAAACATCAGTAGTATTCCTGATCTATTTTCACATAAACAGCGATGCATATGATCGTGGCTCAACGGTTGTGTCTGGTTGAGCTGGAAAGAGACGGTGACTGCGGAGGAGACGGTCTAGAGGCAGTATATGTACAGAGTAGGTTGCATGAATAAACACTGCAAAAAATACTCCTCACTACACAAGAAGTTCCTGCGTCTCGAGAGTGTGGAGCAGAGCAGCACGCTCTGCTTCGCCCACGTTGCAAAATGTAGATAAATATATTTATTCAGTACTTTTTTTATTGGTTACAACCGTGAGACACGTGCCGCGACGGAGCTGGTGCAGACAGATTGAAATGGGAGTGCATCTGTTGCGTGAGACTTGCGAGTGAAAATGTCTGATACGCTTGCGGTCTAGACGGGGAGGGGAGTTACTGTTTCTGGCTGGTTCATCAAGCACCAGTTTTACATATAAAGCAGGTAAAAGTCGAGCGTGTTCAACCTGAACACTTGGTCTCTAATCAACAGCCTGCGAACACACACAGCTGGAAGAACATAAGCAAAACACCCAGCGGCACAACACTGTGTCAAGCACAGACTCATGAAACAAACAAGTTGGAGCACATTAATGTAAACATGTAGTGAAACAGGCTCAGCGGTTTTGAGGTCACCAGTTACTTCACTTATTGATTGTTTTTTGTGATATATTGTCGACGGCCTGAAGCAGAAAATCGTGTTTATACTTGCACACGCCCTCACAGGCAGCGGGGTCAAAGGTCAGGCTCGGCCACAGAGCCATAAACGCTTTGATTCAATGCTGCACCATCACTACCGCCACCAACTACCTCTCCTCAGACACTAAAAATACAGAAATAACTCATATTTTTCTTGTGTTTTAAGTAAGTCACTTTTACTTAGACCAGGGGTCAGCAACCTTTACTATCAAAAGAGCCATTTTAGGCAAAAATAATTTAAAAAAATCTGTCTGGAGCCGCAAAACATTTGATCATTGTGATGAAGGTAACACAGTTTATAGTCTAAGTATATAGTATATAAGTCTAATGCAGTGAGGGCCAAAGAGCAAATGTACTACGGAGTATTAGGGCCACATTGAGGGAAAAAACATCTGAGATTTACAGAATAAAGTCAGAATATTATGAGAAAAAAAGTCGTAATGTTACGAGAATAAAGTCATAATATTATGAGAAAAAACTCAGAAGTTCATGAGAATAAAGTCAGAAGTTTACGAGAAAAAAAAGAAAATAACACGGAAAATTACTACTTTATATTATGACTTTATTCTCGTAATATTATGACTTTATTCTCGAAATCTCAGATTTATTTTATTTCCCTCAATGTGGCCCTAATACTCCGTCGTACTGTCGTACCATAGACCTACAATAATGATAAATATAAAATGAAAATGTAAACAAAAAAACAGTTATTAATTTCCACTAATTTAAAAAAATAAATCCACAGGGAGTCACTGGAGAGGAGCTAAAGAGCCCCTTGTGGCTCCGAAGCCGCATGTTGCTGACCCCTGACTTAGACTGTTAACTGTAAAGATTGGGTATAGCGTCAACAGTGTCGGGTACAAACTGAGAAAAATGAGGTGTCTTTCTTGTAGCTCTCACATTTCTAATACGTTTCTCTTCCACTCAATCCATCATATACTGCAGTTTCCAACACAGGCATACATTAGAATGATAAATACTCACTGTCTTATTACTAAGTAAGTGTTTCATTATTGTTTTAAGGAGTCACTTATGGCCAGAAATGAGTTGAAACAGGCCATAACGTTATTATTGGACGAGTGAGAAACATTATTACTGTTATTGAATGTCATTTTAGTATTATT
Organism: Sebastes fasciatus; assembly: GCF_043250625.1. Taxonomy (NCBI): domain Eukaryota; kingdom Metazoa; phylum Chordata; class Actinopteri; order Perciformes; family Sebastidae; genus Sebastes; species Sebastes fasciatus. The sequence continues at coordinate 1,304,164 of NC_133816.1, read as the reverse complement.
AAAAACAGTACATCTGCTGTTTTTAATAATAAAAATGGAACTTAGGACTATATCTTTTCAATTGTCCATCTGAGTTTGTGTAATTCAACACACATGCAGCCCTGTATATTTCTATGACGAGTGTGACTCCCTCACAGCTGAAGGTTCTTCCATTACGATGACAAATACGCCCAATTAGTCCCACCCCAGCGGTTCAGTTCTGCATCAGTCCACACACACATGTTTCTCAGCTCACTGGAACTGAGCAGATTCCTTCACGCTGAAACAGACCTCCATCTGTTCTTTAACCCGCGGTCAATAGGATCCGGCTGCACAGACGTCATTTAATATCCAAAATATATCATTTAGATTCAAAATTATAGTCTGGATTTGATCAGTTAGCACTCTCGAGATATAAAGTAGATATTTCAGTATGTAGCAGTGCTATTAGCTTTTAATTGACCTTCTTCCCTTTATAACGGACACGTATTTTACAGTAGCTGATTCTGATTGGTTGTGCTTTGTTTGCTGCTTTTCTTTTACAAAACACCTGCAACAAAACCGTCTTACCATCAACTGTATTGATTTAATCCAGACTACAGTTAGAACAACCCTACTTTATCTCCTACAAAATCACGTTCCCATACAACTAAACTGAATTATCAATTATGTTTTGAGGGATATTTTTTATTTTCTCCCAGATTACATAGCAGTTTTAAACAGTGTTAATTAACATTGTGAATTGAGACAAAACAAAACAACAAAACTACTTAGTTTAAATGACTACATTGGTTACGTTACTAAAAATAATGTTAACCGTAAGTTTCACACAGGATATTAACAGCAGTCTCCTGGGTTAATAGCTCTATTGTTAGGCTATTATTAGGTATATTGTTGCTTTTTAAATGACAAAGATGACATTTTTAAAACTAAACTACTTGTTTATTGTTAAATGCAGAACACAGAAGCGTTTTCAGCTGAGACACTTTGGTTGCATCTGGTTGTTATGCAACGGAATATTTGCGGAAGTAAAAATGTTGGCAAAGTAGAGTACTTGCTCTGGATGATTTCCTGCCCTTCCTCCGTTGTGATTGGATGGTAAAAAAGTGACAGTGAAGAGCGCACAAGCATTTTACCCAGAGTTGAACTTTTTTCAACCCTCTGCGACCAGAAAAAAAACACCATATGTGGAGCGCTCAGTGCAGAATAGACACTCAGCGTCCTTTCACGCTGCTGGCGTTTTTTAGCATGATGTAAATACGCGGCTCTCCCATTGCAAAGAATTTTAAAAATAAAAACGTGAACGTAGCAGTTGTGGCGGTTGCTTGCCATCCCCTGCGGTCAGAAATATAAAGTAAAAAACTCTGCATGTACTGAACTTCTTCTGAACGTCAGTGACGTAGTTATTCATTTCTTTCCGTACCTTGGAGATGTATGCTTTGATGCCTTCGGCAAGTTTGATGCAGGGCTCTCCGAAGAGCTGGGCCAGCTGGTCGGGGATGTCCTGGTCCTTATCCAGAGCGTTCAGTAAACTCAGGCACTTCAGCTCCTCTGTGACACCCTGGCTACGCACCTACAGGACAAACACACAGGAAGACAAAGACTTTTACTGCCCTGTAGCAAATATTGACCATATCGCTGTGAGATGTTTGTAGTGCTGTTGGTCCATGGCTTCATTATTTCAACAAGCGCTGAGCTTTCTGGCTTCCCTGTTTACGTCCAGCTTTGTGCGTTGAACACAAACCAACCAGCCGACAATTTACAGAGATTCATGCCCAAAAGAAAAGAAGGAGAAACATACCTACTTTTAAACATTATCAAAGACTTGGATATCAACAGATTTTTGGATATGAGCAAATATCACAACGCTGACCTTTTCAAGAAGGAGGTTGAAGGAATGAGAGAGGGAGGCTGAGTTCACCACCGGTTACGTTAATCAGAGTATGCACAGCTGCATGTAAACGGGAATATTAGTAGAATATTCATTTGCATTAGCCATGTAAACAGCTTAGGAAGTAGTAATATTGTCTTAAATAAGGGAAAAAAACTGAATATTTAGTGTAATTTTGCTGTTTGATGATATCCACCTGCTCCTGTTAGTTCACGGGACATTCATGCACGTCATTTCTTCCTGCTGCTAAGACCAACTAGTTGTCTTCTATAGTGTGACATCACTCTCTGATGCAGTAAGCTGCACTTTCAGTGTATCATCTCATTTCACAGTCTGTTTCCTCTTGTTTCATTTAGTTACATCTGTTTACCTTTTCTGTACACGTTTCGCTACTTATTTGTTTGTTTGGTGCACATTTCCAAAAAACGTGCTTTCACTCCTGAAGTGTATCTATCCTTGGGGGGGAATTGGGAGTGAAAGAACCTGAAATGTTTTGGCACAGCGACTGCTGGCTCAGGCAGCTGTAACACAACTCCTTATGTAACACTTAGTCAAGAGTTTCTCCTGGACGTACACTTGTTTAGTGCATTCATTTCCAGACGCCTAATAAGAGACAATTATATCAACAATTCCTCTGGGGGACAAATTGTTTCTTTCCCCTTTTGCTGCTCCTCCTGTTTGGCAGCGACTTCCATCTGAAATAAAACATACATTTTAATGTAATTTTAGGGCAGCGCGGGTCGAATAAGACATCTTTGGGAGCTGAAATGTAGAGTGTGTGTGTGTGTGTGTGTGTGCGTGTGTGTGTGTGTGCGTGTGTGTGTGTGTGTGTACCCTTCAGGGAGGTTGTGAGCGTCACGGTCTGAAAGCTCTGCTAATGACTCTATAACAAGCACTGATGAGGAGAGGGAGATTGCAGAGCTGCACTCCTTCACCCCTGTTCTTTGTTTTTATTAATTTCTTTCCACTTGACCCCCTCGTCTTCTAATGAAACCTCTTCCTTTTGTCTTCTCTCTCTGTGGTTCTTTTCTTTCTGTCTTTGTCTCAGCGATACTGTTCATGTTGATGCTTGAGTGAAGATAGCTGTGTTTACGTTAGATTAGATCAAACCAAGCGGGCGCTTACGGGAAGAACTGTGTCACATCTCAACAGTCTCAACTTGTCGCCCAGTCCTGAAAAGGATGACTCATGTCTTTAATGTCAGGGACAAAATATCATAATGAGTCTAATTGATTGCACATGTAATCGTTCCGGTCGGTGCACATTCCGGTTACAAGCTTCTTTCCAGGGTGAGGTCATTTAAGGTCAAATCAACAAAGTGCATAAAGCTGAGAAGGAGGCTTCCCTACCTTGCTCCAAGAATCTAAATATAATTTAACATGTCTATAAAACTGTATTTTACCCTTTCTAACAAAATAGATGAGAGAGATGAAAGTCCATCGAAGCCTTTTATTTGTTTCTGATTTATTTCTTCCTGTTGGCAGAGAAATGTCTACATCTGGGATCATAAATTTATTTTGGGCAAACATTACACATCTAACGTTTTTTTAATTTTACTGTGGATGGAACAATCTTCACTATCACAGCCCCGTTTTGAAGCTGTATTTTTATACCAAATTATTATGAAGTTTATCTTTGCTTGTGGTGTAGAAGTATGTAGATACTTTACTTAAAGTTGCTATTGGGAACTTTAACTGGTTATGAAACAGCCTCAATTTAACACTGATGCCTCTGAATGACCTACAGAAGCAAACCAACCATCAGAGAGAAGATTGGCTGTTTCTATGAAGTTATTCTTAATGCTCGTCATCGGTGCCACTGGGTCCGATTCCACGCAAAATCAGACGAAACCATGCAGGTTCACCAGAAACTCCTCCAGCTCAGACTCCAGCGGGGCCTCCGGCAGCAACCAGCCCGTCGCGGACAGACCCAGATCCGACTTCGCTGCCGCCTTCGACCTGCAGTCGGAGCCTCTCTGCTCTGCCGGTCCCCGCTGGGAGCCAACACCGACACCACGCTGCTGGAATACAACCTGTACCCACTGGAGGAAAGAGAGGCCAGAACCAGGACTGAGCGGGGCAAACTGTCAGACGTGGCTGCAGTACAATGAGAGGTTTTCTAAAGGGACTCTGGTGCTCAGTAACACTAGCGCTTTTGTCAACAGGGACTGGCAAAATCTACAGAAAATTCCTGGTAGTAGCTTTAAGTTATAGTACCAATACAACAATATATAAAAAAAACTCCAGTGCAAGCAAAAGTCCTGCATTCAAAGGTTTACTCAATTAAAGGTACAGAAGTATTATCAGCAAAAACGCACTCAAAAATACTCTTTATGCATATTAGTCAGTGAGCAACCTCCGGGTCTGAGAAGTGAAGCCAAGGCTGAAGTACCTTAAACCTGCATTCTCTCTACCAGCCAGCAGGGGGCGACTCTCTGATTGTATAGAAGTCGATGAGAAAATGAGCCTACTTCTCTCTTGATTTATTACCTCAGTAAACATTGTAAACATGAGTTTATGGTCTCAATCACTAGTTTCAAGTCTTCTTCAATACAGCATGATGTTCATTTAGTAAATGATGGTCCCATTTAGAGTCAGATAGACCATAAAGCCGGGAATGCTTTAGGGCGGGGCTACCTTGTGATTGACAGGTCGCTACCACGGCATTGTCCGGTATGGGAGTTGTCCGTGTTTTTATTGTAGAACTTTAACCCTTTCAAAGTGTGTTTTCACTTCATTAAAATTAATTGTAACATTTTTGGTCACCTAAAAAAGAAAAAAAAAGATTTAGCATTCGGTTGTACTTAGCTCCGCCCTCTTATGTCACAAACCAAGATGGCGACGGCCAAAATGCCGAACTCGAGGCTTCAAAACGGCAGTCCACAAACCAATGGGTGATGTCACGGTGACTATGCACACTTTCTATATATACAGTCTATGATATTAGTCCCTTTCAGAGTGTTATATTATCATAAAGGTCCCATATCCTGCTCATTTTCAGGTTCATACTTGTATTTTGTGTTTCTACTAGAACATGTTTACATGCTGTAATGTTAAAAAAAACACGTTATTTTCCACGTATTGTCTGCCTGAATATACCTGTATTCACCCTCTGTCTGAAACGCTCCGTTTTAGCGCATTTCAACGGAATTGCAACGGAATTGCAACGGAATTGCGTTGCTAGGCAACAGCTTGGGTCTATGTTTACTTCCTGTCAGCTGATGTTATTTACATCCACTGCAACAGGAAATAAACGGCTTGTTTCAAACGCACAATTTATGCATACGGGCTGTGTGTATTTCTCCGTTATTTGAGCGTTTTGGTGGTTTAACAGTTTTTATATAGAACTTAAACCTGCTTTATAATATAAAAGACATGAAAATCTCCCTTTTTACAATAATGGACCTTTAACATATAATATTGGACTGTTATTACCGACACATCTTTTAAGTCACCACTTTATGTACTGTTAGGTAGTTTAATCTATCGTAATGCATCATGTTTTATAAGATAATCCTGTTTTGGATGCAAATTGTAATGAAATATAGTGGAGTGAAAGTATAAAGTAGCACACAGTGCCTCAAAGTACTAGCTTACGTATGCTTAGTTACTTTCCACCAGTTTAAAATCTGAACATCCATCCACTCAGCATTGTCTCTCAGTGTGGCGATGAGAGAAAAGGAAGCCCAGTAGGTCGTAATAGATCATCTGCATACAATCAGCACACTTCCCAACAGAATGTGCTGACGGTGGCGTCTGGGCAGAGACACTTTGTCTATTGTTGAGGCTGCTTGTGATGACAGCCACTACTGGCAGAAGTGTTGGGGAGGTTCACACATGGATGAGTGGATGTGAGCCCGTTCACATCAACAAATGGAGTGAAAGTAGCTTCATTTCTTCTCGGCGCCTCTGCCAAAACACACTCCCTGCTCTGGTTGTTCTGGTTGAAGGATTAATTGTTATTGAGGAGTGTCTTTTGTATGTGAGAATGAAAGTTTAGACTTCATTCATGTGTATGTGTCCATTAAGTTTAAGGGAGTGTCTCGTCCATGTCAGTGAGGAGATAAAGCCCGTACACATCACTGCTCTGAGCTGAAAACAAGATTAGGAGGCAACTTTCTGCTCCATTAGCAGATGGAGACGAGGCCAGAGGCTAAACCGAGCTATGCAGAGAAACATTATCATCACGTTGATACGCTTTCTTTTCTCAGGCTTTAACTTCTCCCTGAGTACAGTTAGTGAGAGATCATTTAATTTCTGATAGGTTGAAATTTTCTTTGGGTTTGTTGCTGGATAGGAGACAGTTTTGTTTTTTAAAATAGTTTTTTGTCTAGCCAGTGACAAAAAATGACAAATAAGACACATCTACATCATTTCAGTTCGGGCATGAGAAAATTACTGCTGAAAAGAAGCATAAATGAACTCCTGAATACCTGAACTAACTCCACATGATTGTTTTATTATATAATTTTGATTTAAAGGGACTATTTGTAACTTTCATAAATGCTTGTTAACAGCGACACCTGTGGCCGTTAAGTCAACTAAAGTCAGCGTCCTGTTGCTCGCGCTTGCTCGCTCACATAGACATGAACGAGCATCGGACAAAACAGTGAGGCGACACACGTCAGCTAAAAGCACAATATCACTCTTTCAGCTGCTTGGCAGTGATGTTAGCTGACCAGACAAAGGTCTCTTCTGCAGTGTGTAGTGAGCGCGTATGCACGTGTAGAGGTGGAGCAAGAAAGCGAGAATGCGCGCGGTGTTTGAGTGAAGGCAGGCAAGCAGGCAGCGGAGCAGAGACTCCAGCCACACGCGAGCGCGCATATATGCGAGCGCGCGCATGGGATCCCGGCCCCGGTAGATTTATACTGTATGTGTAAGAAGTAACAAACAGTCCCTTTAATTAGCAGTTACGTGTTAACAAGACTAACAGTCTATAATCACACTAATGGCTCTGAGGTAAACGTCAGCATGCTGATTTTAAGCAGGTATGATGATTGCCATCTTAGTTTAGCATGTTAGCATATTAGCATTTGCTTATTAACACTAAACGCAAATGAGGCCGGTGGGAATGTCATTCATTTTTCATGTATATGGTCATAAACAAGTACAGTAATCATTCGGAGCAGGCCGATTGCTTGCCCCCTGCTGCTTGCAGGGTTGCACAGAGTGCTGTTCGCTTGTTTATTCAAAGTTCATCAACCCTTTGAGCTCTGCAATAGAAATGGTCCGTCAGTGCCTACATTGGTAGTTGTGCTTATTGTGATGTAATTTCTTGGAGTTCATATATTAGGGATATGAAGTTCTTGCTTCATATCCCTAAAATCTGTACAACCAAAGCTATAAGGTCATTTAAGTCAGAAAACCATAATAATTGACAAAAGTATTGAAATTGTGTCATAAATTTGAAAAAAAAAATCGGACATGTTTTTTCATAAATTTTTACTAAATAAACACAGAAATCATATTAATCTAAAAAATTTCTAAATGTAGAAACAAGAAAAGATAAGATAAGTTATTTGAACTATGTAATTTTTTTAGTTTTTGAGATATGCTCATTTTTCTGAGCAGATTGTTTTGATAGTTTCGTTATGTTCCACATGTAACGTGATGATGTCATCACGAGCGTACATGACGTGATGACGTGAAAGACGGAAGCTTTAGCTTTCCGCTGCAAAAAGAATGAATGCTCCAGCTATTATGTTTTTTTTATCTTACGTCGATTTAAACAATATCATGCAAACAACGAGGTCTGTTTTTAAAGGATTAATATTGAACCTGTCGTGTGTCCAAATCCAACTTGCACCAACTTCAACACCAACTGCACTCCCCCGGGTCCCTGGCAATCCACCCGCCAAGTGTGAGGCAGATCGGATAAACGGTTCTCGAGATATGCGACGGACACACACACACACAAAGATTCTTTGCTTTATAGTGAGACAACCGATCAGAGAATCACCAAAGTTATTAGAATTCATCCTGAGGGGGACATAAATGTTGGCACTAAATTGAATGGCAATCCATCCAACAGTTGTTGACACATTTCGCTCAAAGCCACAAATATTACCCTCACTAACCAGCTGAAAATGGGATGAATTACCAAACTCATTTGTATTCATCCTTTAGGCACCATGGACATGTGCACCAAATTTGATGCCATTCATCATAGTTGTTGAGATGTTTAAGTCGAGATCACAGTGGTGGAGCGACCGATTGACACCCCTGGAGCCACGCGGCCTGTTTTAGTTTATCAAACTGAATATATTCCTGAGAGAGTTCGGGCTCACAGAAGCATGTTATATGTCAAAAGGCATTAGTTTAGCTTCTCCCAGTTGTTTCTGTTTTCAATAGTAATGCACACCCAACAGCCTGGTGTCTTTCTCACAATCTTCTCCTTCATTTTTAATCTACCTTTCTGATCCTGAAGCCAAATCATGCATGTGTGCTGCGCAGTCAGCCTCGTCACACGACTATTGTGTTACCTCGTCATGTCGCTGATTTGCATCGTAACAATATCCAGTTGTCCCTTTTGAAGTCAAGGAACTGGTATTTACGTGATTATGTCAGTTATTTCCTTTTGCTCATTGTGTTTCTGGTTTACTGTTGGAGAGCAGAGAGGAAAATGTGAGAGATTCAGTCAGGCCAGTAGAGACATGCAGCCCTCCAGAGATGGGGGGACTCTGTGCCCTGGGAGCATGCAACTGGAACAGCTCCACAGGTTTTAAACATGACCGGTTCTGAGGAGGACCCCCCCTCCCCCCTCTTCTGAGTGCTCCTTCGACAGTTTGCCAAGTCCTGACTCCACTCCCCAAAATTGCAAAACTGGCCCCATTAGCTATGATTTCAGGAACAAGTCACAACCCGATGATTCAACGTTAACAAATCAACGAGCTGACAGCAGGTCAGCCTCACGTCTCCTTTGTGTTTTAATAGAATTTACCTCTGACAAACACTTGATTAATTCCCTAGCACATGTCTTCAGAGGAACCCTAATTTTAGTAGTAGTCCTTAATCTGCTTAGCAGTTGTGCTGCTTTTCTTTTAAAATAACATACTTCTCTCTTCATAAAAAAGCATATATCCTATTTTGGCAAATAACTCTTAAATTCTTGTCTCTGTAACGTGTCCCCCGAGCGTAGTATTTTCTCAGTGTGTTGACATTGACGACTTGTCCTTCCCTTGGCTCTTAAGCAATGAGTCCGTCGGGCCGGTTCGGCGGCTCAACGCAGGCTAACACATGCTAAAAACATTCAGCAACACACAAGATCTGATGTAACTCCCTGTTGGGTTGTTAAACTAGGTGGAAAGCCAGCGTTTGATTTGGACTCGGATGTAAGAAGAAAATATCTGGTTTGTGATCATTTCTTTTTATTCACTGACAGAACCGAGGAGCTGTCGGGGGATTTAATATCGTGCACTATTAGTCGGCCATGTTGGTGGTCTTTGAGGTGAAACAGTGCACGTCTTAGTGGTCCACATCTGTCCTCGTAGCTAAATAACAAAATAGATTTTCATTGTCTTCCACAACAACCATATGGCCCTTCCAAACCTTATACACTACATATATACATTCTATGTGTTCTGGTCTGCTGTTGTTCAGGTCGGGGACGGATCGCTGTCATGGTTAAAAGAAACCAGCCCTGACTTTTGTTAGCAGACATGATGTGAACTGTGGTCTCCGTTGGGGAAGTCACACACATACTGTAGCACATCCAACCATATCTAACCTCAGTGAAATCATATCCTGCTACATTCATAATAAGAGGCGTCATTATTCAAATGACCACAAGTAGTCACTTTTCAGTGTGAACAAACAAAAATAGAAAAAACTAAATGCTGATTTTTGTATAGACACAATCTCTATCAGAACTGAAGAGGTTGAACTACCAGAGGGCAACATAGGAGATATCCAGGACAGCTACAAGTACCTTGGGATCCCACAGGCTAATGGAAACCACGAGGAGGCCGCAAGGAAGTCAACCACAGCCAAAGACCTCCAGAGAGTAAGGCAAGTCCTGAGAAGTCAGCTGAATGGTAAGAACAAGGTCCGAGCCATCAACATGTACACACTGCCAGTCATCAGATACCCAGCTGGGATCATAAGATGGCCAAAGGAGGAGATAGAAACCACAGATATCAAGACAAGAAAGCTCCTTAACATGCATGGAGGGTTTCACCCCAAGTCCAGCACCCTAAGGCTATACACTAAGAGGAAAGAGGGAGGCCGAGGACTAGTGAGCGTCAGAGCCACTGTCCAGGATGAAACATCGAAAATCCAGGAGTACATCAAGAAGATGGCCCCAAATGATGAGCTGCTAAGTGAATACCTCAGACAGAAGAAACCTGATGATAGTGAAGAGGAAGAGGAGCAGACAACATGGAAGGGCAAGCCCCTACATGGCATGTACCACCGTCAGATAGAGGAAGTGGCTGATGTCAAGAAGACCTACCAATGGCTGGAAAACGATGGACTGACAGACAGCACAGAAGCTCTAATCATGGCAGCACAAGACCAGGCCCTAAGCACAAGGGCCATAGAGGCCAGGATCTACCACAGTAGATCAGACCAGGATCTACCATAGTAGATCAGACCAGGATCTACCACAGTAGATCAGACCAGGATCTACCACAGTAGATCAGACCAGGATCTACCACAGTAGATCAGACCAGGATCTACCACTGTAGATCAGACCAGGATCTACCATAGTAGATCAGACCAGGATCTCCCATAGTAGATCAGACCAGGATCTACCACAGTAGATCAGACCAGGATCGACCATAGTAGATCAGACCAGGATCTACCACAGTAGATCAGACCAGGATCTACCATAGTAGATCAGACCAGGATCTACCACAGTAGATCAGACCAGGATCTACCATAGTAGATCAGACCAGGATCTACCATAGTTGATCAGACCAGGATCTACCACAGTAGATCAGACCAGGATCTACCATAGTAGATCAGACCAGGATCTACCATAGTTGATCAGACCAGGATCTACCACAGTAGATCAGACCAGGATCTACCACAGTAGATCAGACCAGGATCTACCATAGTAGATCAGACCAGGATCTACCACAGTAGATCATGACCAGGATCTACCACAGTAGATCAGACCAGGATCTACCATAGTAGATCAGACCAGGATCTACCATAAATCAGACCAGGATCTACCACAGTAGATCAGACCAGGATCTACCATATTAGATCAGACCAGGTTCTACCATAGTAGATCAGACCAGGATCTACCATAGATCAGACCAGGATCTACCATAGTAGATCAGACCCAAGGTGCAGGCTGTGCAAAGATGCTCCTGAGACGGTCCAGCACATAGTAGCAGGGTGTAAGATGCAAGCTGGATCAGTGTACATGGAGAGGCACAACCAAGTGACTGGGATAGTGTAGAGGGACATCTATACCCAGTACGGACTAGAAGTACCCAAATCCCAATGTGACATACCACTGAAGGTGGTTGAGAACAACAGGGCTAAGGTCCTGTGGGACTTCAGATTGGAACAAATGTGGAAGGCCAAAGCTGACCTGGTCCCCGTGGTAGTAGGAGCACTCGGGGCTGTGACTCCCAAACTGGGAGAGTGGCTCCAGCAGATTCCAGGAAGGACATCTGAAGCCTCAGTCCAGATGAGAGCAGTCCTAGGAACAGCTAAGATACTGAACCCTCAGACTCCCAGGCCTCTGGTAGAGGACCCGAGCTTGAGGAAGACACAGATACCACCCCACGAGGGTGAGGGAGATTTTTTTTTACTGTATATATGATTGTTAAAAATATAAAAACACAAAATACAGACAGATTAAAAGTTCCTAAAAATAACAGGAAAACTCATCTCTGATGCAACATTCACAGGAAATAATCTGCTCAGAATTAATCCAAATCGCTCGTTTTACACTGACTTCCTGCAGTTATTGCGTTCACTATGTGGGTTAATTGTACAGTTTGCTAGTTGTTTGGTACTGTTATTGTTATGCATTGAATATAATATGAAATACCCATAAAATATGTAACTTAGTCAGGGGTTGTCAGTTTACTCAATGATAGAAAAAGGCTGCCGTAAGGATAAAGGGTTGGGAACCACTGATATTGAGGATCTCATCACTGATAACAGAGGAGTGCTGAAAGTGTATTGGTGTTTATATGATAAAACCTGAGACTTCCTGATGATATCAGTCGGACTGGACATTGAACCTCAAACATGTTTTAGTGCAGACTGAAATTTGACTCAAATTATTGAGTATTAGAGTGTCAAGTACCAAAACTTGGCGTCAAATTTTGGATTCTTGATCTTGTTAACGTATTCTTTTATCAGATATTTCCTAATCTAAGTAATAACTTTGCAAAGTTGAGATGTGTTTTTTATTTAGACAATGTGAAGATTGATAAAAAGGGGTATATATATATATATATATATATAAAGTAGCATAATATAGAGAAAACAGTAAAGTTTTGGTAGTCATACATTGTACAGACAGCAGATTTACATTGAACAAATGTGTTTCTCTTGATAGTTTTGTGATGAAACTGTTGAAACCAAAAGAGCAAAACAATTAGAAAAGGCTTTCTCAGACTGTCAGAATATTATTTTTGGGCTTTGAACCTGAACTTTAATCCTTCATAACTTATAACTACTGTTCTCCAGATACAAGAGCTAAACTGGGATCGTCCCTGTTGGTCTGCTTTTAGAAAAATAATCACACACATGCACACACACATGTCTGAGTGATGTATGCACTTCTTAGCCTTAGAAGACAGCCGTGAGAGACGTGGTCTCTCATGGCTGTCTATAGTGAATGAGATGACTAGACTCCAGAGACAGAGACAGAGAGGAAGGGTCCAGGCTGACAGAGCTCCTGTGATCCTGATGCCAGCTCTCTCAGGAAGCACTGAACAATGCTTCACTGTTCCCCTCCCCTGTATAACTGGATGTGTGTGTGTGCGTGCACATATGTATTACATGTGTGTGTGGCCTGCCCTCAGTGTGTATCTGCAATAGAGTGTGTGTGTGTGTGTATGAGTGTTTGGCTGGCCCTCGCTGGACACCAAACCCTGAAAAGAATATCTCAGAGGGCCACTTGGAAACAATTTTGTATGTGTGTGTATGTGTGTGTGTGTGTGTGTGTGTGTGTGTGTGTGTGTGTGTGTGTGTGTGTGTGTGTGTGTGTGTGTGTGCTGGTCGGGGAGTTCCTTGGCAGTCCAGAACTCTCATTTGAAGGGATTAGGAAGAGGAGAAGTTGGCCACGTAACTCAAATCCAGCAAGAGAGAGGTCTGGACCAGGAGTGTGTGTGTGTGTGTGTGTGTGTGTGTGTGTGTGTGTGTGTGTGTGTGTGTGTGTGTGTGTGTGTGTGTTGGGGGATGAACAGCGAACACAGAGAGGGAGAGAGCTGGCTGTTTCACTTTACTTTCTCTGCTTTGTGATGAAACAGACAAGACAGGAGAGGAGAGCAGAGCTGAGACCTCGCGAGCAGTGGCACTGCACATAAATCGCTTTACCCAAACACAGAAGCAGGGAGATACACAAGAGCCGGAGTGAAATCAAACATAGTGAGCGTACAGCACGGTGGAACCAGCTTCATCATGTTGAGTTACACCCTGCTGCTGTGTAACTCACTGCCCCGAGCCTTCAGTGTCTGGAGCAGGAGAGCAGTACGGTAACAGAAGGGTATCATACCAACGGAACCAAAATATACACTAAGACTACGTTTTAATGTCTTGACAAAAACTTACATACTCACAATTTGGAGTTCTTAACTTAGTAAATAATGTCTGGCAATGTAAGTTAGATAAAAAATGGGGATCTTACATAGTTAGCTATCCACATACATAGAAAGTAGCGATAGAAAAGCGGCCACAAAAATGTCGTCTGGAGCGGATGAGATAGACGAAGCTGTACAGATTGTTGTAAGTCAACACACAGAAATACCTCTTGAATTGACATATTTCTTCGATGGTTGTGACAAAAGTTAACTTCTTCAAGCATTCAATACGGCAGCTTTCGAGTCATAAAATAGTGTCCTCTCCTCTCCCACACAATAGTCAGTTCACATGAGCACGATGCCAGGGTGAATGAATGCAACTGTACCTCAACCCCCCAAAAAATGTAGAGCCCAAAACCGTGCAAGATAAAAACAAATGCACCACATGTCACCACTTTAAAAACGGCAGGTTCCCTAACAGCCTTTCCTGTTGCAGAGCAGCAATTAGCAGTTATCTTATTGGACGTAATGAGGTGGAGGTGAAATACTGAGCCCATTTAGTGAACGTTTTATATAGCCGTTAACACTGGTACATTTTATTTATTATGAAGTGGGTGTGCTGGTGATTTATGACCTTTGCATTTAAGCTACAACTGTTGAATGTTAAGATGTTAGCTGTTCATCTGCACTCAGACATTTACTCTCTCTTGACTCCTTTGTGAGACCTGCCCAAAAGCAACTGTTCAAAACTGCATGTCATTTCTCACCTAAACCAGGAGACTTGTATATTTGCATGTACATACAAGCTTCTGGTAATTGTGTGCGGTATATGTGAGAAACAGTCAAGTCAAGTTTATATTTGACGACGCATGTGTGTTTATGAACTTGCTTTTAAACTTGCGTGCATGGGTTTATATCCATGATTTGTTATAATGTAAATGCTCGTGTGTCTTGCCCAGTTTATCAGGCCTTCAGGGCTTCAGCGGATCTGGCAGACATCCAGCGCGGTGCCGACATAAAGCTGCCTGATTCATCCCTGCTTCACTTTTAATGACCTACAGCTTTCTCAGCAATCCATCACTTTAAACAGCGATCAGGCCGGGAGCTTTTTGATTGCCAACCATACACAAAGGTATTTACTAGAAAAAAAACAAGGCCATTTTGATTATGAACGGTGGATAAACTGAGTTTCTACCTCACTTCACAGCTCAGGCCAAGTTTTTGTCTGCAGTGAAGAGACACTCCCCCCCACAAAAAGGCCTGCCAGAGCCCAGCACACATACAGAGCAGCTTTCAGGGGAGTATTTTTTAGAGCCAAAGGAACAATCATTAGAGGATTGGGGAACAGAAACCACTGTTTTTAACATGGGTTCATGAAACCACATGCGTCCTGGCCTGGCCTCACATGCCAGCATCAGTTTACTTCAAGGAACCACATTGTAGACAAGGATAGAGACATTATCAAATGAAAAAAAGTCTTTATTCTCCTAATTATTGATTGCTTGTGACAGGACTATAGTTAACATAGATGCATACAAAATTGACGCAAGCTTTGGAAATGTATCCACAAATCACTGTTCATCATGAAACACGAGAACGTCGCGGCTCCGGCCTGAAGGTGATTAAAAACCACCAAAGCTGATCCTCAACTCCCAGACCTCCTCTTCTCAATGGCTCACTTGTGTTTCCTTGAAACGCCAGTCATCTGGGAATGTATGTTTGGTCTTTGTAAGTTTCCCTAGATAACAGCAGCAGGTGCCTTAAAATGTTGAGATGAGTTGAAAGTCAAGGTCAAGACTTTCAAAAAACACTTCTGTGATGAGTTGAATAAAAAGTGAAACAACAAGCTCCTGACTCGTGTGCGATGATAGGGGAGTTCTGCTATTTCACACCACATTTGAGACATTTAGTCGACCCTCGCTCCCAGAGTGCAACAGTGAAAGAGCCTTATTAAGAAGGAGAGAATGAATACAACGAGCAGTTTTAAAAGATTTGTGCGTCATTCCTTTCTGATTTAGTTATCAAATTTCTTTCATCTTTCCTGCTTAAATGTCCGTGTGACCGGGCCACAGAGCCGCCGCTGTGTAGCAGATTTCTGCTGGAGGACAGAACTAAATGAGGGGATGATTAAGACATCATTGGCGTTAAATTTCAATCACACCGTTGCCAGAAACTCACCGCTTCAGGACTGCCTTTCTCTCCCTATGACCTCACTCTAAATCCTGTCCCTTTGAGCTTGGATTTTTGACTTCTATGATGATGATAGCTTAACCTTCAAAGAGCTGCTGTGATTGCAGCTCTAAAAGTCATTTTAAAATGAGCAGCAGACGTATTTTTATCCCCAGACACAATCAAAAAACAATGATTTGTCTCAGACACAACTCTGTAACTTCAAAAACACAAGCAAATATATAACATACGAGTATAACAGAGCCTCACATGCACAGCAGGCAGACAGTGCATCCAAATGTCTCTCTGCATTTAAACTATCAGCGTTGTTATTGCTGCACATGGAAGCAGTGAGCAGCGGTTGCAGCTGTAGCCAGAGGTGAAGCCCCTGTTGGGTGAGTTGTTTTAACTTGTCGGTGTTGGGAAAGACAAAAAGAGATGTTCCCTATTTGCTGAAAATATAACCACTTAGGAACTGGTTTGTACGAACAAAATCAAAACAAAGACAACATGTTCAGAGAACTTTACCCAAATCTCATCAGCCTACATTAAAGGCAGGGTCTGAAATTATACTTTTTTCACTTCCTGCCACTGTGGCAGTAGAGTATTTTTTTTTTTGTCTGCCACTCAGACATCTGCCACCTTTGAAAGCTCTGCGCTAAATGAATGAATAACATTTTAGATCTGATGTCATTCAATGTTCAATATATTTACCACAAAAAACATTATATACCCGGTAAATTACAGTGTTTGAATTACACCGCAGCTTCTGGGGGAGCCCTATTTTTTGGGGGGGAGGTTACTGCACACAATACTGTACTGTACTTATTGCCATCTATAGTGGTTATTTGCATAAAAACACACAATTCAAATGATTATGATTATTTAAATATTTGCTTTGACAACAACTGGATTTATTCAAGTTTCTCAACAAAAACTTAATTTCACAAGATTACATTTGAACGCATCATGATAACGTTATAATTTACCTTCACCCAATGGTCATTTTGCTGAGCAGACCATGAACGCCTCATAATAATAGCTAAATGGCACCTCCGTTAACGTTAGTAGCTCCGTTATTTAACCAGTCAGGACTGTGCTGCTAACGGCTGCTAACAGCTAACGTTACTAACTCTCCTCCTGATGATTTCAACACAGATTTGTTTTTCACAGTGTCACTTTATCAGGAAATAATAGGGTGCACCCCCTCAGGTTTAGTAGCTCCAATGCTGTTTAGAGCTTTTTTTTCTCTCTGCCATGTCTCCGGTCCCAAACAAACTGAAACATGATACGGCATGCGTAACTGTGGGAAAGCATCAATAAGAGGAGTCGATAGTCACGGAGGCATGAGACGCCAAGGAAGTAGACAACTACTGTTTTCTATTCCCATCACTAGCGTTTTCCCTGCCTGCCAAAGTGGCGGATGTCCTGATGATTTCACTCGCCACTGCCAACAATTTACCCTGCATTTGGCGAGTGCTGGGTGCTAATTAAAAGTTAAGGTTATAGAGAAAAGCAGTAACTTGAGATGTCCTGTTTGACCAAGTGAGTTCTAGTGTGACAGACAGACATTGTGGGTAAATTGTTTCCAAGCACAGATACAGACAAACTGAAGCAGGACCACTAACAAGACTACACTGAAGTCTGAAGATTGCACAATTTGACATGCTATGATTACTGGCTCTTAAAGTATTCAAAATTCACTCTTCAAAGCTTCAATTTGGGGCACTTTAAAGCTGGGGGAGGCAGTTCTATAACAATATTTGAGCATATTGTAATTCTTGTGATACCCCAGGGTAGACAGTTTTCTGGAAAAGGAAAAACAAAACAAAAAAAAGCTCCAGAATTTGGAAATATAGCCCTCATCCTGCAGCCCCTCCCACCAGACCAGCATGGGCATATGCACGTGCTTCATACAGTAACCTGTACTAGTACTGGTCATTCATTTAACATCATCCTTCATACAGTAACCTGTACTAGTACTGGTCATTCATTTAACATCATCCTTCATACAGTAACCTGTACTAGTACTGGTCATTCATTTAACATCATCCTTCATACAGTAACCTGTACTAGTACTGGTCATTCATTTAACATCATCCTTCATACAGTAACCTGTACCTAGTACTGGTCATTCATTTAACATCATCCTTCATACAGTAATAGTGTCCGCTATTGTTGTTTAGAGCAAACAGTCGCCTCTCCGTGTCGCCTCACACACCTAAGCCACGCCAGTAGCTGCCAGTAGCTCCTCACAGGGTGGTGATTGGTCCATGGTCTGGCCTGCCGGACAAAAACCCATTACTTGAAGCCTGACTAGATGGATTTTTAATTCTCGTGTGATCTTGTGACATCGTGAGAATCCAACTGCCGATAAGTTGTATAGCAGCATCAGGATTGTATAGCCTTAGCCTAACCATAGCTGTGAGTTAGCCGCAGAAGGCTAAACTATTAGAGAGATGGAGAAAAAAATTATGCTTTCCCCGAGCTACTGCCGTAGCTACCGTAGCCACGAGGCTAGCTCATGGCACTAACCATAGCCATGAGACGAAGGCTAAACTATAAGCAACATTTTCCATCTCTGAAACATTTCGCAAATATTATCAGACTCTTTTTGATAAGTCTGTTTTCCTTTTTTGAGTTGCTTTGCAGTGCAGGCGGTTGTTGTTGCAACTTTCCCTGCAGGATTTTCCGCAAAGTCACGAAAGTATTGGATAATGAGATTCAGGTAGTGATTCTTCTTCACCGAATGGACTTTACATATGGTCCACATACTCTGCACATACTTTTTTCACCCAATCCAGTTTAAAATCAGTCCAGAAGATAGTCTGCTTCTGCTTAGAGGCATTAATGGCATTACTGGCGAGCAGTTTCTTCCTTTGCGTACTGTTCAGCATGTGTGTGTGTGTGTGTGTGTGTGTGTGTGTAAACTAGTTTGCTTTCCTTTGTGGTGAGGAATGCTGTGAGTGATCTAACGAGTATATGGCTGCAATGCAAATCTATGCATGCAACTTGCTTGTGTTTGCATGATCGTGTGTATGCATTCATGCACACGTTTGCGAGTGTTGATGATAGTGTACACAACCCCACAGCGAGACAGCAGCATACCACTCCCAGCCTTGGCGTGTGGAGCTATGACCTCTCTTTGTCAGTTTTGCTGTTTTGGATTCCGTCCAGTTTAAATAAAGTTTAAAGACAGGGTGGACCTGCCTGCTGATATTCCGGTAATTTCTTTCTTTCTTTTTAACTTCCTTGTCCCTTAAAACAATTACTGTTACTGTTTAGGGAGAACGGAGCTATCTCAGAGTGTATTGGAAACTGTTTATGGGAGTGTGAGCTGCATTATCTGAGTCAGTGGCATTGAGAAATTAAGAGTCGCCATAAACTTTCACTCTCGTTCCAAGGGTTAAGTTTCTGGTTCTTGTCATCTGGCTTAGAACGGGGAAGAGAAAGAGAGAAGACAAGAGCAAGGAGAGGTCAGGACTTTCCAGTTTGCCTCAGTCACCTGTGCACACATACCGACGGAAACGCTCGAGGCAACTGAGTTGACGTGAAAGACACAGAAAAGATTTAAAAGGAAGATAAATGAGCTATGTCTGTTTCTTCTGCATTATGCGGGCGAAGAAAGTCCAGAAACAAAAGAGTCAAGTCTCCCTCACAGAAAGCAAAACTAATGGTGCATCCTGGCGCGTCAATCATTTCAAAGTTTACCAAATAGCTTGCAAAATTTCTGGGTCTTCTAAGACGTGGTGTGTAACTTAAACACATAATAATATGAAGAGCAAACTGTGGTGTTTACACCTGGCTTTTACATCTCTGTGTAGTCCATGTGAAATATTTACCAGTGACTGATGACTGGAGCACAAACACCTGGTAAATATTAACCGGTCGCATGCTATTTCCCGACTCTACAATGTGATGAGGGTGGCATGAATCCTTGTTAATCCTCCTAACAATCTGACTGGCACATGGTGGATTATGGGATGTCGAGGACCAGAAAAGATACATCCGTTGTGTCGACCAAATTCAGAAAGAAGAAACGTCCATATATGGTACGATGAGTTGCTAATGTAAAAATGCCCGATGTCAAGTCCATATATGATACGATGAGTCGATAACTTAATTATTGGGACAGACCTATAGTTATGGATTTGGGGAAATGAAAGTGAATAAAATGATAAAACGAAGGCCAATGCTCGACCAAAGAACAGTCCATGAAGTGTCAGTGCAGGTCAGCATGCTGCTGTGGGGTCCTCCGGGTGCCTGTGGGGGGGCAGGTGCAGCACGGGTGGGCAATAGTGTCTGTAAACGTGTTTATTGGGTGCAGAGCTGGTGAGCAACAATGACTCAAGTGAAGTGTTATTGTACTCGCATAGATAGCTGTCTCTGTTTTCTCTGGTTGGGTCCAGACGTCCCCACAAGAATGGGAAAACAAAGGAAAGTGGGCACCAACTATTTGTAAGACAAAATTGTTTTTAGCGTTATTCTTAGAAATGTGAGGGAAAACGTTAACCAGATAATGCTCCACATGGTTCTATGAGAACAAGCAGCCCAAGGTTAAGAGAATAAAAGCTATTTTTAATTAGCTGTGTGACCTTTTTAATGAATATATACTTATTTGTGTGGTAATGCATGATGAGTGCTCGCCTGTGTAGCAGATGAGTAGATGACCTACCACAATAAACAAACTGTTGACTTCTGGGAATATTCTCTCTACACTCTTTCCACCCAGAGCACAACTCTTCAGCTTTAGCTGTAATATAATGTACAAATAACAGGGTAATACATTTATATATTTTATTACCTGGGCTTTGGGTACCGGCTGATACCGAGTACTGATCCAATACCACTGTTTAATTAATAAGCTATGTGACTGGGATCATTCTGTTAAGTGTAAGGCAACATTAGGCTTGACTTAAACATTGCTTTCCTAACTTTGTAAAACAAAATGTAACAAATAAATACATAGATATAAATGTATTGAATTATCCTTTATTATTAAAATAATAAATCGTACACCAGGGACTTGGTAAAAAATCTTCAAAATGTACAGGATTTACAATTCAAGTGTAAACCTTTTTAATGCAGCAACAAACTGGTAAAAACTTAAACAGGAATTAAAATTCCAGAATATAATGTATATAGTATATAAACATATAGATCGGCCCCATTGTCACAATACAAGATCCATTTATTTGAGTTGGTATCGGCCCGATATCCCATATCAGTATAGGTGCATCCTTATTATTTACAGCCACTGTACCAAAACAAAGCCAAATCATTGCTCAAAAACTAACTAACTATTTTCTTCTTCTATACAAAACACTTAATATACTGAGAATTTATGATCTCTTATTCATGCACATTGTATACTTTTCATTGAAGTTTCCTGCATCCTCCTCAAACTAAACAAAAATAACTTCTATCTTTCTTTATCAAACTTGCTTTAAAAATAATAGTAGACTTATGAAGCAGCCGTTTTTTTTTATAAGGCTTTGACACTGGAAAAAAGTCTACCAAGGTAAACTCTCCACTGTAACGAACAGTTTAAACATGTATTATATCAAAATGACCACACGTTATCAGGCAAAGCTTAACAAGACTTGACAACAAGGTCAAAGGTTATCATGGGCTGTCACAACCGCTGTGACTGATCATGAGGCTCCAGATCCTTAAATATAGGCAGATTAAAGGTTCAGATTGCTTACTGAGAAATGAGCTCCGCACACACACAGGTTTAATGATTCTGACGGGTCGGGGATACAGAAAAATAGAATTAGTTTTGATGTGTTTACTTGCGTTATGGAGAACAACAATTCATAGCACAGCAAAAGCAGTAAATGGGTGATTAAGTGTACGGCATGTTGGTTTAGCAGTTACTAGAATTACAACTGACAGGAGGATTGGTCCCATACGTTTTACTCAGGATTTAAAATGTCATTTGCAATGTGTTCCTCATTTGAGTCGTGACTCGAATCAGTCAAGCTGTAAAACCAGATTGATGTCATGAATTGCTTCTCAAAGCCACAACCAGCATTGTTCCATTGCTAAAAAGCCTTTTCTGTGGCTGCCATTTGTTGAAAACGCTTTCAATTGAAGCCATCATCGGGCATTTGTGCAGCGTGTTGAGCAACATCTTGAACGTCTCACGGGGAGTGTTCAATGCTGCCTTCGCTGCCAGCTCACACATTTGCCAACTCTTACAGGCCAGAGAACCTGTTTGTGATCCAAACCGATGGGATTCTTTGCTACTATTCTGCTGTTTGCAAATACCTTCACCTTTTCTGAGAATCTAGAGCAGGATGCTGACATCAAACTAAACTCCTTCCTCCATATGAGAAGGTTGAGCTGAGGAGATCTGCTCTGGGATTCTTTAAAGATTTTAGCCGTGTTGGCGGCATGAGATGAAAAGATCAGATGGATTACCGTGAAATTGGGTACAGACATTCATGTTCCCCTCAGGATGAATTATAATTTAACTTCAGCATGGTTCGTCGAAGAAATTTCAGATTTTTCTGTCCTGATCTCCCTGGAGTAACACGAGGGGAAACACTAAAATAAGCCTTTGTGACTTCAGTCTAAAAATAGCCTTTAAAACTTCTCAGACACAATCTAGATGTTTCTCTACTGTCCCTTCCTATTCATAATATTTTGGAAGCAGCAAGTCCTGATATCTTTTTTTATCAGTCAGCAGAGAAACAATCCTACACCAGACACATGTTTTCATAACCTTCATGCGAGATCTTTATGTCTTCTACAAGAGGCAGAGACATCCAAGAACAGTAGCTATTTCTGGAAACACGACTTCTGTCTTTTCTCCAAATAAGTGCAGTATGCTCATATTTATCTGCTGCCTCTGGAAAGTCTATTGGATTTAGATCCTTGCCAACAACAACTCAATTTTAAGACGTTGAATTCCAGTCGTCTAAGATATTGAGACATACAAAAGCCAAAAACGATAACTCTTCCTGATGCAGATCTGAACAAAATCAATTCGATGATTCATTCGTCCAAAGTTTAATTTCCTAGAGAGCTAAAATGACGACGTTACGGCGCCTTATTGGAGCCAACATCTGCTTTCTTAAACTCGCTCGCCTCCAACATTTAACAGACAAAACTTTTACCAAAAACATACATTATTGAACAGTCGCTGCCTGAAGGGGAGCTTTGACCGCCTGCCTGACAGGTCCATGATTTCACCTCTTTTTCCAGAGCTTTTCTTATTAAGCTTTTCCATTCAGCAGTTGCAGACAAAGCCAAGTCCGTGCTCAGCAGCTAATTCATTGATTCACGGATGAACTGCGATCGCACAAGAACCTTACGAGCCACTAACAAGTGTTATGTTGTGAGATGCTCAGCCAGAAATTAGCTGCAGTCTGGCGTTCAGTGGAGAGCCGAGGAAGCGGAACATCAGTGATGATGTTTTTGTGATTCTTTTATATATATACGAAAACAATAATGATAGGTTCAGATGTGCTTTCTTTAAAAGCCAAAAAACTTGTTCTTCACAGTCAATGAGCGAGACAAAGGGACGGCCAACACTAAGGTTTATGGAGGAGGTTGTGGAAGTGGGCGGAAAGATAGAAAAGATCATTTTGGAGAGATTAGATGACAGTGAAGAGAAAGAGTTCACAGGTTGTTTAATTGGTACAGAAATGAGAGCTGACAGGAGGACAGGAGGGTCTCGTTACGGAGAGTTACAGAGTCAAAATGCTGATATCACAATGAGAACAAGTGTGTGTGTGTGTGTGTGTGTGTGTGTGTAAATCATTGGAGTAGACAGACTTCAGCTGACACTAACAAGCCCTCCTTCGTTTTGCCAGGACAGAGATGTCGGCCTGTTCCCAGGGTTAGATCACCAACTGAGAACTTTCCATCATATCAACCTCCATCTAATAAGGTAACACTCATACACAAATTCATGCATACACACACCTCTTTTTAGGACACAGCAGTATATGACAACATGACAACATAACTCACTTAAATGCAATACATCATGGCTGCAAAAAGACAGACAAGCAGCACGTTCAAGAGCAAAACATAACTAAGGTCATAGGTCAGAAATCCAGAGTCCAAAATGCAACTGCCTCCTGTATTTTCATTATCGATCAACCTGCAGAATTGTTTGTTCTTGATTAATCGATTCATTGTTTGGTTTATACCAGGCGGCAACCTCCGGGTCTGAGAAGTGAAGTCCATGCAGAAGTGTCTTAAACTTGTATTCACTCTACCAGCCAGCAGGGGGCGACTTCTCTGGTTGCTAAAAGAAGTGTGATTGTATAGAAGTCTATGAGAAAATGAGCCTACTTCTCACTTGATTTATTACCTCAGTAAACATTGTAAACATGAGTTTATGGTCTCAATCTCTAGTTTCAAGTCTTCTTCAATACAGCATGATGTTCATTTAGTAAATGATGGTCCCATTTAGAGTCAGATAGACCATAACGCAGGGGATGCTTTAGGGCGGGGCTACCTTGTGATTGACAGGTCGCTACCACGGCGTTGTCCGGTCTGGGAGTTGTCCGTGTTTTCGTCTTACAACTTTGACCCTTGCACAGTGGTTTTTCACTTCATGGAAGAAACAATATGGTCGGCGAAAAATGTTTTATTTAGCTGTACTTAGCTCCGCCCTCTTGTGTCACTTCTGGTTGCAAAAAAAACAAGATGGCGACGGCCAAAATGCTGAACTCAAGGCTTCAAAACAGCAGTCCGCAACCCAAAGGGGTGACATCACGGTGACTATGTCCACTTCTTATATACATTCTATGGTTTATACAATGTCAAATATAGTCCAGAAAACAGTACAAAATCCCAAATTTGCTGTCACTTAAGACAGAAGAGTCTGCAAATCCTGAGAAGTGAGAGGCTGGAACTTAACTTCATCTCAAAATTAGATGCTTTTTCTGTAGATCGCCTCATCATTTCAAAATGTTTTCAGGGAGTTTGAGACATAACATAACCTGATTATAATTTTGTTGCACATTGAAACTCAGCGTTCAGTGATTCCAGGTTTTACAGGATGTGTATTGGAGGTGCATTTAGTTTAGTACATGAGGTGTGTTGTCTTGGAGCTGCTAAATCTGACGATAGATTTTGGTGGAGAGTTTGTAATGTCAATATTCTATGAAATAATACAATTCTGGGGCTTCAAAAACCCTGGCAAAACACGTAAAGACCACATAGAAAAACCAGAACAGCCATTTTCTGTACTTGCCCTTTCAAACATCTTTTTCTTCTCTTGTCACCCCCCCACCAAACTCAAAGTCTATCTGTGGTTCCGTTGGACAACAGGGCAACGCAGCGTCTTTTTCCGCCTCCCCTTTGATATGTTACACATATAGAAATATGGAAAGGATTGTGTTTCCATATGATGGGAGCCATATGGGGCCCTTACAGTAGAGATCTGACATGAGGGAAAATGGATGGACGCGAGGAAGGACGTTTCGTTGTAGGGGGTGAGCTTCCATTCTCTAGTTTATACACATTACATCTTTAACCATCTGTTTCCTCGTAACACCGTACACTAGGAAATCATTTCTGGAGCCTTTTTATTTTCCAAAACTGAGCCATTCTGTCCAGGCGTCGCTTTTTGATTATCAGACCTTATATGGGAGTAAAAGCTTGTCTACAGTATATCATTTAACACTTTATAAAAATATACTGGACTCTCATTCAGTGCCAACAAACTCTGTTTCAGGTACATAAAGACCACAGTGTTGGTCGTTTCTGACTTTGGGGGAAGTATTTTTATTTTTAGCGACTGTAAATTTGAATTCATTTCATCATGATTCTGGAGACGTTGCTGGACTGATACAGATATATATTGTAAGGCTGATACAATACATGCTAAATGCACTACTGAACTATAACCATCTCTACTTACTGTGGTTTTATGTACAGTTTCATCATATTTTCCATTCCTCCTCCTCGTCTCACTGAAATATGATCTATTGATTTTTGAACCTGAACTTTCTCTCTAGAGCTGAAACGAGTTGTCGACTGTTAAGTTAATCAATAGAATGTAAAAATGGCAACAATATACTGGCTATAGCTTAAACCAGTTGTCAAATGTTCACATTTTTTGTTTCTCTGATAATGAATAATTTTTCTGTTTTGTTGTTCGTACAAAACAAAGACATTTGACAACGTCTCCATGAGAACTTTTTTCACTATTTCCTGACATTTTAGCAGCTGGTTTTTAGCGCCGTCTGTCGTTTTTACATCATATTTTCAATGTGTTAAAGGAACAGTGTGTAGCAATGAATATAATATTGGTAAGTATGTTTTCTTTATTGTATAATCACCAGAAAATAAGAATCTTTGTGTTCTTGTTATGTTAGAATGAGCCGTTTATGAAAAGGTGTAACATCTTCTTATATCAGAAGAAGAAAAAGCCAACAGATTCAAAACAGAAAGTGGATATACAGCACGTTAAATCACTACTGTGTGTTATCAGCCAGAGATAGTGATTAACAAAAAACAATATGAAAATGTAGAACACAGAAATTCATCTGGCCCTGCAGTCAACATGCTCTATAGATATAAAAACTGGTAACCCTTCCTTTATAGTCCCCAGTTACCAGGTATGTACGTGGTAAATACATAGTGGTATATTATTGTAGAGCTGCAACAATGAATTAATCAATTAGTTGTCAACTATTCTGATAATCGATTAATCAGTACTTTTTTTTTGTCTAAATTCTCTGATTGCAGCTTCTTAAATGTGAATGTTTTCTGTTTTTTTTCCTCCTCTATGACAGTAAACTGAATATCTTTGAGCTGTGGACAAAGCAAGACACTTGAGGACGTCATCTTGGGCTTTGGGAAACACTGATCCACATTTTTGCCATTTTATAGACCAAACATTAGTGATGCACCGATACCACTTTTTTTCAGACCGAGTACAAGTACTTACATTTGGGTACTCTCCGATACTGATACCGATAGGAGTACTTCTCTGTGCCTAAAGACCCTCGTTAACATCCAGCTGGAGGGTGTGAGCGACACACGGCAGGCTGGGGAGTCCCGCATACGAGGCGGTGCGCCACCACCGGCTCTAGGTCGGCTTGGAAAGGCTCGGGGTGAACGTGCTTCCCGGAGCCATGGCCAAAGTGTCACCGGGGCGGACTGTCCCCAGTGCGTCCCAGCTGCGTCGTGCCCCTAGGGCGGGGCTCGGCCCACGTAAAAGACGCCAGGAGTCTGTGGCGATGTCGGCAACCCACCCGACCCGTCTTGAAACACGGATCAGGGAGTCTAACGCACGCGCGAGTCAGAGGGTGCCAGCAAAACCCCGTAGCGCAATGAAAGTGAGGGCCAGCGCGCGCTGGCTGAGGTTGGGTCCAGGCCCCGCGGGGTCGGGCGCACCACCGGCCCGTCTCACCCACACCATCGGGGAGGTGCAGCGTGAGCGCGTGCGATACGAGAGGTTAACGTCACGCTGACATAAAGTGGTATCTGTGCCGTTGCATCAGAGCAGTTTTGCGAGTACGAGTACATGAGCACAGTATCGGACCCGATACCCGATACTGGTATCGGTATCGGTGCATCCCTACCAAAGAACTAATCAATTAATCGAGTAATAACTCAGATATAATTGCGTTCTTTCTAGGAAACTATAGGCAACCAGTTCTTCAACATCTACACTCTGTTACACCTCAATTCAAGTTACAGTTGTAGTTATCCAACGTTTATGTTGGTAACCTTCTAGAAATTAAGATTCCAATAAATGACTTTTTCTTCTATAGTTCTTGTTAAAGTGAAGACATGATATCAGGCTGCAGGTGTACAGCAGGTTGAGCAGCACTGATATCAGTCAGCAGATGTAGCAGAGGTCTATTAGTGCCCTAAAATCATATGAAGAGCGTTTATCAGCACTTTATAACCATGTTGACTGAGCAAACAAAGTGATAACACACAGCACCAGCTGTTGGCACACACACACACACACACACACACACACACACACACACACAACGCCACAGCTGTAGCCACATCCTAATGAGCATTCCAACGTGTGAACACAAATATCCTGTTTTCACGTGTCGGGCTGCTGAGCCAAGGTCGTGTGTGTGTGTCTGTGTGTGGTGGATCTGTATCTCTGCGCTCCATCAGATGACGTAACGCATGCAACTCTCCATACTTCACGTCTTTCAGCTCCACTCCAGTGATTTATGTCTCTTTTGAGACACATTGTGGTGAAGAAACATGATGTTTGATAGCTTTTATTTGGTACTTAATTTGTTGTGCTAGAAATCTTATCTCAGGGGTCCTTAACATTTTTGTAACATGGCGCAGTGAAGTGAAGCAAAGGGTTGAGAAATAACTGTATGGAGAGAAACAGGAAAGATTGGGAGCAAAGATGATGAGCCAAAGGTTGCAGATACTGTAGCTGCAAAATGTTCTGCAGAAAAACAACACATTTTTAATTTTTAGAGCACAATTTCATGCATCTTGTCCAAAATATTTCATTTATTTTTAACCTCTGAATGAGTTGTCTGTAGTAATAAATATGAAGTTAATAATTACTGCTTCTACTTACAGCTAGGGCTGGGCAATATGGCCACAAAATATAGGTCATTCCAAATCTCGATAATGATACATATCACGATATTGAAAGTTTTTGGGTAATTCAATAAATAGTCAGGTAAAGCATATTTTTGTATACTCCTGTGTGAATTAAATACTTGACAAATGAAAAGAGTATTTCCTCATTTAATTAATAACTTTAGTGCAAAATTCAAAAATGAGAAAAAATTAATAAATATTTGCAGCTATACACTGACTAAGTTGTAATTATATGTGAGTTTGATTGAATGTGAGTAATCACATTAAGACAATAATTTAATTTAAATACACTGGGGTATTCCCATAAGCACAATTCTTATCAATTCAGATTTTCTGTATGTGAATATTATTATCAATTTAAATGGTGTAATTGTGCATCACGATATCTCGATATATGATTTCATCACGATATGATACCATTGAAAGGCGATAAATTATCATATTGAATTATCATACAGCCCTATGTGCAGCTGCATTTAAAATGACTTCTAATTTAAAATTACATGTGAGAATATTTTGCTAATAAGTAGAAAATAATTCTGACATTTTACAACATTACTGTTAGTCTTCTCGGAGTTAAAGGAATACACTGGAAAAAAGGCCACTTCAAATATAAGTAAAAAAAAAGCAAACAATTTTTGTGAGTTATATTTCACTAGTGTTAGGAAGTGTTGTGTCATAATAAACCTGTAATGCTCAGAAGTAGTATTGTTTCACTTAACAAGATGTTCAAGATGCTAAAAACAAGTCCCTATATCTCACTGAAGTCTTACTTGTCAGGTGATTGGGTGTTATATTAAGTGTTAAGAGATATTTTGACTATTAATTAGCAAATATACTTAACTTACTAAGAGTTCACGTTTTTACCCTCTAGCCGAGACTTAGATGAATAGATTGATACCACTCACATGTCTGTACTATACAATATTAAAGTACCACCAGCAGCCAGTTAGCTTAGCTTAGCACAACTAGCGGAAACAGACATCCTGTCTCTCTCCAAAGACAACGAAACTCAACTCCCAGCACCTCTGAAGCTCACTAATAAACACTCTATATATCCTATATATCGTTGTGTAAAAGGACTTTTTGTTAGAATAAAAGAAATGTTATGCTAAACTTTAACTTCTTAAATTCCCCTTAAACCACCCTTTGTTTTTTTAATCTTCCAGAAAATAAACTCAACAGTGTTTGACGATATCACATCATCGTATATATCATATATATTCTGCGTCAGTTCAAATATGATTTAAACACAGGATGCCAACAGCTATACCATTGATTCAAATGAACATATACCAGATTTCACAGTTTCCCTAAATTGAAGCTGACATATTTAGTGTTTTTGGAGACTTCAGGATATTGACTAGGATTTGAAATATAGAAGTGTGACATGAGTTGGTAAAGAAGGAGCCAAAGAAGAGTCCTTCTGAGTTAAGTATCCTATTTATGTGCCTCACCTCTGTTGCACTCACTTTACACATGAATTTCAGTTTACCCGTCACGAGGAGAACTTCTCGGCTTGTGAAAACATTTGCATGAAGTCTTCTTTGGCTCTAACAGCTTTCCAATGTTTGAAAAGAATACAAAGAAATATCGGATCCAGTTTAGGCATTAAAAATCAAATTAAAGAACTTCATCTCCACGTATCATCATCATCATCATCTCTTCCCTCTCTCTTTCCTCTGATCCCTACCTTCCTTTTCATCCTCGTCCAAATGACCTGACCATGAAAACACTGAGCGTGCACGCAGGTCTGTGCAAAGACACAACACTGTGTCTCATTTCCCACTACATGTGATAAGAGAGAGCTTTGTTTTTTAGCAGGAAATGGAATCAGGACGATTCTTTTATATCGGTTTAAAGCTGACACGTATCATGTATGATCATAGTCTCACAAAGGGTGCGTTTCATCATGCTAACGTCTCTCCTCGCTTCTCTCACTCGCATCTCTTCCTTGTATCTCAGCTCTTCCCAGCAAAGATGTAAGAGAGAGAGATGGGAGGAAGAGGAGCCGAAGCTACCGAATGTCAAATCCTTGGTTCCATAGCGTCAGTCTTAGGCGGCTTTCGTTGCTTCAAACTGGGTGCTGCATATGGAGGTGCAGCATTTATTTGTCACGCCACTTGATAAAAGACCTCCGCGTAGGATACACCTGTGTTTCCTCGCTCTAAGCTCCTCCAGAAGCCTCCTTGTCTCCTCAAGGTGCATTTAAGGGATTGGACGATCCTCTGTGATGGTGGAGGGGGAACGACTTCAAGGTTACGGGAGGAGAGAGGATGCGAGGAAGCGTTAGTTAGCATAATGAAAAGCACCAAAAGTCGTGCTAGAACGGCCACGTGGGGATAACGCGCTGTTATTGGTGGGTGTTGTCTAGGACGCGAGCCGTGAGTCATACTCTGGAGTCGTCTACTGGTGAGAGGGGACCTCCGAGATTGTTTTTATTTTGTGAAAGGTGCTCTATACGATATCCAGAGCATTAATGTAGCAGCAAACAACTATTTACTATGTAAAGATATGGAGGAGAAATGTCTACTTGCTTTGCACTGCTCTCATACGGCGGTTACAGCTGAAAACGCCGCCCAGACCGGTGGAGCCGTTGCAGAAGCGTAGCGCCCACCCTCCGTCCCTCCCTCTCCCCCAGGTTAATACTGTTAGCTCTGTCAGCACTGTTGCTGTTGTTTTCTCTGTTAGCGCTGTTAGCCGCTGGTTCAGCCGTCGCCATGTTGAGAGCCGTGCGGAGACAATAGAAACGCTCCCAGTCTCTCATTTAGCATCTTTAAACTACGAACAGCAGCAACAGCAAGTGAACCGTCTGTGTGTCTGTTGGTCGAAGCAGAAACACATGCACACCACTGTTGTTGCTACAGCTGCTTTGCTAACTTGCTGCGTTTACAACACTGTTTACAAAAACACAACTTCTGCATGTCACCGCCCCGACAAGAAGGGCCACCCGAAAGACTCCGGTTGGTTCTGCTCTGCAGGTTTTCTAAAACTCTATAATTGGTTCCACTCTGTTTTAGCAACCAAACCAGGGAGATTGTCTTCAGCGCGAGCAAAGCGTTTAATTCTTGACCGAAACCACGAGGTTCAGAATGTGTGTGTGTGCACTAGCCAACATGTCTGTTTCTCACAAATTACCGAGTTGACGTCATTTTGGCCCCGTCATCGTCACTGAGACATGAAGACGAAAAGCGAGGCCAAATATACGTCTTTCACCTTCTTGCATTAACCGTACATTGTTCTTTTTGTGTGTTACACCCATATAAACACCTCATGTGACTTTGGAGACATGCCCCAGGCCTGTTTACACACACACACACACACACACACACACACACACACACTGCCAAAGAATCACTTAACTTCTCAACTCCTACCTCATAAAAGAAAAAAGAACTGCTTGTGTCACTCCTGAAAAATTCGTCCCCCTCCCCTCGAGCCCTCAAACTGACTGTAACTCGATTCTCCGATGTGGACTTGAACCATAACACACTGAGACTGCAGGGGAGCGGGGGGGTGGGGGGGGAGACAGACAGAGAGAGAGAGAAGGAAGGTGTGATAGAGAGAGAGTATGATTGAGAGTGTATTTTGGCAATGGAGTCTGGTGTGGGAGGTTTATATTAATATATTTGTCGCTTTTAATTAAATGTAAATATTTTCAGTGACGGATTTGATTTGACTTTAAATTGGATTGTGAGGATGTGTGTGTGTGTGTGCACACCTGTGTGTGGTTTTGTTTTTATGTTGAGGAGAGGTCAAAGTTTGAATCTCTCTACAGAAACACACACTTCTTGCCCACCTGATGACACCTACACTCCCCCCCGTTAAGCACACGTGTTGCATGATCTCCCCCTCAACACACACACACATTGCCATTCTTGCTATAGGACGTCCATTGATTGTCTAATAGTAACGTTGACCTTCACCTTCACCAATAAAACCTGATCCAGTTTGAACCTCTGGGATAAATATGCAGCATGGAACAACTGGGCCATACTGTTCTATACTGCGCTATAGGAGGTAGCGTCAGACATGTCTTGGCAACAACAGCTGAGGCCACACAGGAAGGCTGGACGGAGAAATGGCTGTGTGTGTGTGTGTGTGTGTGTGTGTGTGTGTGTGTGTGTGTGTGTGTGAATGGATGGAAATAACTCCTAACACGATGTCCTACCAGGTATCTTGGCCTGTGTGAAATCAGGAAGTAGTTTAGTTTAGCAGGAAGCTTTTCTTGTAAAGCGCCACATCTTCCTGTGACGAGATGATGTGTCGAGTGGATTCAGTGGCCGACAGGAAACACGTAGGCAGTAACCAAAACAGCCGAGGTTATGTAACGCCAACTCTACAATTCAAGCAATACGTGGCCTGGTGGTTAAGACACGTACCAGATCTAACCGCCATGTCCCTGGTAGGGATGTCACGAGAACCGATACTTCAGTACCAAGTCGATTTGGGGAGGGCCCCTTTACTGGACCTTTTCAGGGACCCAGACATTGCTGTGAGTGTGGCCCGCTCACACACAGACACACACAGACCGGGTGTATTGTTGCATGAAAGGGTGAGTCAGAGCCTATCTGTGAACCCAAACAATAATAAAGTGGACCAGTGAAGTGTAAGGAATGGAATGCCAATCACACACACACACACACACACACACACACACACACACACACGCACATACACACAAAAAATCCCCCAATTTCAAAAAAATTTGATTGTGCACTGAAACGTGTGCCTAAAAACACACACACACACACACACAAGTGTCTTTGTAATATGTGTGGTCATGTGCAGCAAACTTCAAAGACTTTACAGCGATTATAGTTTAATATCAAATAAACTGTTACAGATCTCATGTGACCCGGATCAAGGAAGTCATAAAACATGTGGAAATTAATCCAGATTTAATGCAGATAATAAAAAGATGCAACATACTGCAAATATAGTTTCATCCCTTCAGGCTATAGCGTTTCATCCACAGAGATGAAACAGATGTAAAGAAGCTCGATAAGAAACATAAGAGAAGTGCTTTTCATTATCAATGAAAAGTATTTTATTGATTAATTCATTGTTTGATCTATAAAATGTCAGAAATAAAAGATAAACAATACCTATCACAACTTCCTGAAGCCCAAAGTGATGTCTAGAATCAGTCGTTTTGGTCTAATCGACCAAGATTTCTTTAGTCGATTAGTCGTTTTCATGCTGAATGACTAATTACAAAGAAACCTCTGAGCACATCTCTGGTAAACACTACATTTAAAGTGGTGCTTTTGTGTGATTCTTTGTGGAGAAACTCAGTTTTACAGATCTGTTGATTAAATGAATCGATTAGTCAACAAAATGGTGTGAGTGTTAGTCGACAAGGTGTTTCTTTGGTCGAGGACAGCCCTGGTGACGTCTTCAAATGTCTCGCTTTGTCCGACCAACAGTCCAAAACCCAAAGATATTCAGTTTATTATCACTAAAAAACAGAGAAACACAGCAAATCCTCACAATTGAGAAGCTGGAACCAGTGAATGTTGACTTTATCATCAAAATAGTTGCCAATTATTTTTCTGTTAATTATCAATAACTAAGTTTCCTACTCTCACCTATTATTCTTTTAAAGGTCACATATTGTAAAAAAGTTAGATTTTCATGTATTTTATATTATAAAGCAGCTTCAAGTGCTTTATAAATACTGTTATACTATATACTATACTATCAATATACGGAGAAATACACACAGCCCGTATTCAGAAATTGTGCGTTTGAAACAAGCCGTTGGGATATATGTCCATTTGTGATGTCACTAATATACAATAAATAGATTATTACACGGTTTTAAACATAAACATCCTAAATGTGTCCCAGTTTATTTCCTGTTGCAGTGAATGTAAATGACATCAGCTCACAGGAAGTAGCAACGCAATTCCGTTAAATTGCGCTAAAACGAAGCGTTTCAGACAAAGGGTAAAAACAAGCATAATCAGGCAGACAGTATGAGGAAAATAAAGTTTTTTTTAAAATATTAAATCATGTAAACATGTTCTAATAGAAACACAAAATACAAGTGTGAACCTGAAAATGACCGTTAAACTCAACATTTTATCTCTTTAAAGGGATAGTCTTGGTGTTTCTCAGTGGGGTTGTATGAGGTACTTATCCACAGTCAGTGTATTACCTACAGTAGATGTCAGTATCAATATCAGTTTAAGTTTACGTTATATTTAGAATACTTTCGCCAGTTTACCTCGCCGTCAGACAGCTATACAGTCTATGTGTCCGACGGGGAACTGAGGCCGTTTTCTTCAAAGCCACCAGACTCCTTTGACAAAAACAGTAATTTTACCTCGCAGAGGTGGGGACAAACTTGGATAGTTCTATTCTTTAAGATATGTATTTATTTATTCCTTCCCCGTGTTCAATTGCAACGAAAACAGTGATGCTAAACAAGAGAATGGATATTTTAAATGAAACTACTCCATCGCACGAGTTGTAAGATTATCAGTATTATCTGTGAATTGAGACGACCCATAGTCACCAACTAACCGATCGAGGCAGCGGTAGACCAGCAACCCATGTCCTGCGAGGACAAATTACTGTTTTTTTCAATGGAGTCTGGTGGCTTTGGCGATAGATGGACACAGCGGCTTCCGTTCCCCGTCAGAAAGGTAAGGTCTCTGACAAATGTTTGTACGTTTAAAACTCCAATCCGTCTGACATTCACTGACGTACACAAAACACACAAAGTACACTTTATCTGTGTAAAGTGTCTTTGAGCAACCAGAAAAGCGCTATATAAATAAAATGTATTATTATTATTATTATTATATGTATGTATGAAGTGAATCACCGGTTTGAACAAAGTGCCTCATCCAGCAGCAACAGACAGGAACCAGTAGAGGACATCCACCAGGAGCTTCTGTGTTTACATGTGTGTGTGTGTTTGTGTGTTTGTTTGTGTGTGTGTGTGTGTGTGTGTGTGTGTGTGTGTGTGTGTGTGTGTGTGTGTGTGTGTGTGTGTGTGTGTGTGTGAATGCTGCAGCACTGAGGCAACACTGGAGCCTTCCTCATTGTGCTGTGTTCATTGTTCAGAGCATCTTTTGTCTTAACCAGGCTGGCACGGGGTGTAACTCTACTGCCATTCAAAGAAGGGCCTGTTTCCAGATTAAAAATAGCCGGCCTTCGCATGAGAACCAGGGGATTCCCAATACCCACATGCAGATACATGGCTCCATGTTTTTCATCTCGGTCTCCAGTGTCATCTCCAAACTATTCCTTATTTCATTCTACCTCCAATGTGTCAAATATAATGTGTATATTATATAATCATTAAAGTTTATAAAGTACATTTCTACGGCAGACTCTGCTGATAGAGGATTGTTACGTTCATGCCAGTAAGTGAACTGGAAGCAGGCACAGTCAAACTCTGATATATTTTAGCCTTTATATCATGTTCCTCTCATGGCAGGAAGGCCGTGTACAAAAATGAGAAAGTACATGGACTTCTGGCCCGAAAGGTTGATATATTAATGCATGATTTAAAATCACTTTCCATCTGTTTACGTTCACATGTGCCACGAACGTGTCTGTTTTCCCCAACGTTACCTTCCTATCGCTCAACTTCAAAAAGCAGCAAAGAAATACAGTTTTAGCAGACATAAATCCTTTTATTAGTAAAAAAAAACACGTGTTTCTGCTAGATTTTAGAGCTGCAACGATAAGTCGACTACTGGAGGACTCGAGCGACAGAAAAACAATCGCCAACTATTTTGATAATTGATTAATCGTTAAAGTTATTACGCTAGGGCTGTCCTAGAACAAAGAAACTCTTAGTCGACTAACACTCATACGATTTTGACGATTAATCGATTAATTGATTTTATCGACAGATCAGGGAAACTGAGTTTCCCCACAAAGAATCACACAATAGCACCACTTTAAATCTGCTGTTTACCAGAGATGTACTCTGAAGTCATTCAGCATGAAAAAAGCATAAAAAACGACTAATCGAGTAAGGAAATCTCAGCCGACCAAAGACCAAAAAGACAGATTAGTCAATTAATGGACTAAGAGGGGGTGCAGCCCTTTTAACTGGAAGAAATCCGATGCACCTACAATTTGCGCTTGGATTAAAAATATGGCATAATGTATGTCAATGGAGAGCATAACATATATCATGAAAAACAAACTGGGTGTTTATGAGGAAGTATGTGAATCATTTAATGATTTCATAAAAAGTAGTGATAATAGAGAGCTTCTACAGGAGGAATAATTAAGATAGGAGTGCCATTTAACTGTTTAACTGTATGATTGATACTTTGAAGCTGTATATTGATTTTGGCCTTGTAAGAAAGGGAAACGTTGAGAGAGAACGGGTGGGTGTGTGGGGGATGTTATGTTTGTTAAAGTAAATCCTGTATTGAATATATTGCATAATAATGCTGATGTTTGTATAACAAAAAAACAATAAAGACATTGTTAAAAAAAAAAAGAGGGGGCAGCCCTAACTAAATCATTTCATTAGCAAATCATTAGCAAATCTGCTATATTTCAGAAATGCAATGATCAGTAGACTAATCGATTAGTCAATCAAAAGAAAAATAATCGCCAACTATTTTGATAATCAATAAATCGCAGTAATTTTCATACAAAAATGATGTTTTGAGCCTCTCAAATATGGAGATCTCCTGCTTTTCTCTCTTTTATATCATATTAAACTGAATGTCTTTTCTGGGTTTGGGACTGACGAAAAAAAAGACATTAAAGACATCGATTTGGACTTTAAGAAAATGGGATGGACATTTTCTATACTATTTTCTGACATTATAGCAGCGCCGCCACCGCTAGGCACACTCCCACCAAGTGCCAGAGGCTAAAACACTGCCGTTTGCCACTGAGGAGTCGCGGACCTCGCAGTAAGGACAGCTCAACTTTGGAGCGATATTTACCGCCTTTTCCCGTAATCTAACGCGACAAGTTTGGTATCAACAGATCCATCGCAATCTCAAGATTCATATTTATGTCAAGTACCCGCCTTCAAATGACAGTAATGTTAATGCCAGTCAGATGATCCACCATTCTCAGAGGGTTAAAAGTAGACCAAGAACTGAGGAGAATAATTCTAATTTTAAGATCATGGTGATCAATGAGACAGGCAGAGTTTCATTAAGATGGTTAAATCATGTTAATAGGCCTACCAATAGGCTGCAGTTTAGATTTTGGCCTATTCAAACAAGACTATTTCATTTAAGAGATAAATATCAGCTTACCTTGTTTTTTTAAATATCTTACTGTTACTGCTGCATTCTGGTCAGAATTCATTCTTTTTTTGTCTCATAATCAAGGTCAGTATGGTAGCCTTATTATAAGCAGGTTAACAGCCTATGTCACTCCTGTATGCACAAAAAGAACTCCGTAGAGTTACTCGGTAGAGTAATCTGTAATGAACATAATGGTTAATTGCAGGCAGCCCTACTATATTTAGCTATTTAAAGGTCCCATATCATGCTAATTTTCAGGTTCATACTTGTATTTTGTGTTTCTTTTAGAACATGTTTACATGCTGTAATGTTCAAAAAACTTTTTTTTTCGTCATACTGTCTGCCTCAATATACCTGTATTTACCCTCTGTCTGAAATGCTCCATTTTAGTGCATTTCAACGGAATTGAAACAGAATTGCGTTGCCTGGCAACAGTTTGGGTCCATGTTTACTTCCTGTCAGCTGATGTCACTCACATACACTGCAACCAGGAATAAACTGGGACACATTTAGAATGTTTACACTTAAAACCGTGTAATGGTCTAAATATTGTATATTTGTGACATCACAAATGGACAGAAAGCCTAACGGCTTGTTTCAAACACACGATTTCTGAATACGGGCTGTGTGTATTTCTCTGTATATTTAGCGCTTCGATACTTTCACAGTATTTATATATCACTTAAACCTGTTTTATAATATAAATGAAAATCTCACTTTTTACAATATGGGACCTTTAAGGCAGTGTGTCATAGTATTATACAGTATATCCAACCTGCCTGGGGATTCCCCATCTGTTTAACACAAAAGCATCTATCTTACATCAACCCCATGATAACCACACACGATGGGGATTAAAAACATTTCCTCTTTGCTGGCTCGCCAAAAAGTCTCATATTAGATCCTTTCAATATACAAATGATGTGTCTGTCACACTGATGGCTCACTAACTGAACACCTCCTATAGCAGCAGCTAAACAGCTTCAAATGTGAATCAACACCTGCTGCTTTGAATGAAGCATTAATAAAGCAACATTTGTCTTCTTCTTCCTTCTCCTCAAGAGGAAGTATTGTGTTTTCCAGTCACCACACGATCCAAGAAAGCGTATCTGAGAGACGCTCAGGTTTTCCCTCTCATGTGGAGATGCACAGTTGTCCACCGAGGCCGGCTTCCTCTCTCTGAGTGGTAGAGGAGTAAGTAGCGTTACCGTTTCAACCAGCCTCTCGCTGGGATTCAGACATCATCGACTTCAAACTTCATCCCAGCAGATTTTTCAAAAGACCAAAGTATAGGCTACACTTCCTGTGAAGAGTCAGGAACCATAATGCAACACCTCTGGCTGTTGACCTCTCATTGGGACACTAGAGTTTCTGGTACATGTATATCTGCAGCAGGACTAATTTTCACTAACTCTAGCGGTGACAGCAGCTCTGCTAATTGATTTCTAGAGTGAGGAACCAAACCTCAGCTGTGCAAATGTTTGCTCTAAAGACTGTAGGAATATTAAACCCCCTTGTAACTCCAGGCACAAGTGCAGTAGTATTATCTTATTTCAGGCGATAAAAAAGGCTTAAATGAAACCCCTCAGTGGGACCATCCCACCCCCATCACTGACCTGCATATTTCACCTCTGTGCACAACATCTGTAACCTACTTAAAAGCAAACGACAGCTACTTTCTGCTTCCCAACCAAATGGCTCCAATATGTTCTTTTTACGCACGCAGTTTAACCCGTTTAGTTGGATAAACGCAGCCGGACAGACAGAACCGCTGATTCCTTCTGTCTTAATGCTTGTAAACGCCGGATTGCGTTGTTCAACGAGTTCAGTAAGGCACAGCTGCTTCCCAAAAGCGGGGGAGAACTCCGCCAAACCTCTTCCCGAAATGAATTACACCCCAAATACTTCATGCAATACATATACTTCATGCAATACATATACCATCTTTTCACTATAATAGACAAAGTTCATATGTGGGATTGAGCTGTAAATTTAAACTGGGCTATTTTCTCGCTAATTCGGTGCGTAAAAGCGCATTAATGATCTGCAGGATTACATGTTAAAACGCATATGAAAGTGAGTGTAAAGCGGCTCTTACCTGTGATATGGACATGTTCAGGTAGAGAAAGAGCCCGGTGGTGGAGGCGATCTGCAGCACCACCACCACGATCACCACCATGGCCAGCCACATCTTGGACGGCGCGTCCCGGCGCCTCGTCGCCGTCGGCCCGCCGGCCGGGACCATCATGTAGGTGGTGGACTCGCTGCTCACCGATCGGAAGTAATCCTGGTGCTGCTGCTGTGCGCTCGGAGTGGCCATGGCATTCCCGACGCATGAGCACACCACACAACCAAGGGAACAGCAGAACAACAACAACAACAACAACCTCCACACACTCTCCGAAAATTGGAGCAAAATTAGATCTCCATGCGTCCGCTGCCAATGGAGCTGTTCATGCGGGAGAAGCGAGGGGGAGGAGGAGGAGAGAGGCGGGAGAGGAGAGGAGAGGAGAGGAGAGAGAGACGAGCTGGGAGATAAAGTTTGGAGCTGCTGCGTAAAGAGGGACCGGAGCTGCTGGAGGAGGCAGCGGAGGACTGATGGGCTGCAACCGGGAGACAGCAGCAGAAGAAGGGGCTGGCTTAACCTTTTCATCACCCTGGAGCTGTGGAGGAATGCTCTCTCTCTCTCTCTCTCTCTCTCTCTCTCTCTCTCTCTCTCGCTCGCTGCTTTCTAGGTATGGGGGGGGGGGGGGCACATTATTGCCAAAGCAGAACAAAGCAAGAAAAGTAATAGCAGATATGTTAAAGGTGCATTATTTACACTCAGTTTTGTTCATAATATGCACACATCTCCTTTGGGAAGTGACTAAAGTCAGTTTATTTGCAGCTAATATCCCATAATTTATATTCTTGTATTGTGTGTGAAAGGTGAAATCTTCATCAGTTCTTAATCATATATATAT
Organism: Sebastes fasciatus; assembly: GCF_043250625.1. Lineage (NCBI taxonomy): Eukaryota > Metazoa > Chordata > Actinopteri > Perciformes > Sebastidae > Sebastes > Sebastes fasciatus. The sequence goes on along the minus strand of NC_133816.1, from coordinate 1,263,643 downwards.
ATGTGATGATATTTGTTGTAATTTTGAGACAGTCTGGATTGATTCTTGTCCTGAGCCTCAGTTTCAGTTTGAGCTGGCAGAGGGCGCTCTCTCTCTCTCACGCTCTCTCTCTCTCTCTCTCTCTCTCTCTCTCTCTCTCTCTCTCTCTCTCTCTCTCTCTCTCTCTGTCTCTCTCTCTAGTTAAGAGTGGATTGAAAAAAGCTGAGATAATATTATTTTTTATTATTTTGTTTGTCTGTTTCTCCTTGCTTTTATTTGATTATTTGAGTTTTTTATGTTTTTATTTTGATTTAATTTTACATTTTTGTATTTTTGTATTTTTTTGTTTTTTATTTATTTATATATATTATTGCAAAAACTTTGCTGAGTTAAATGAAATGCTTTTTTCTACAATCTTATTTGTTTATGTTTTTCTCTCTTCTAACAGAATGTATCAGTGAAACATATATATATATATATATTTTTTTAATTTTGATCACAAACTGACAAAAAAACACAAACAAAAAGTAACATCTACAGACAGACTCACAAACATACCGACCCAACATACAGAATAATAATAATAAAAATAAATAAAATAAAATGAAAAAATAAATAAAATTAAGTAATACTAATAAAAAAGGTACATTTTTGTATTTAATTTAATTTATTTTTGCCAAAAATTAAATTTTTCTTTACCTTTGTTTTTTCTTTTTTCTTTTTGCAAAAAAGACATTATTCACTCCTTTTAGCTTCTAGTTTTCTTACATTTTATATAAACTATTAATAGTCTAAATAATAGTTAGATTAATCAATAAAACAGACATTTGTTGCAGCATTGGACAAAACCTTTTTTATTGATTTTGATTTTTATGATTTTAATTTATTTTATTGTTAAATTTATTATTAATTAATTTATTCATTTGAATTTCTTATAAAAAATACTGCTTTTGGATTTACATATGATGATTATGTAATGGCAGGTTCTTTGTCTTATTATTTATACCGTAGGATAAAATTAGTTTGTATCTTGGAGAACAAGATACATGTTGGATTAATTGAGTCAATAAATAAAATGTAATAAACATTTTAAGTAAAAGCTGAGAAGCCACACAAAATTAAAAGTTCTGGAAATTGATGAATTGTTTAAGTCTTTTGTTATCTTTTTATAGCAAAAATGACACAAATTTATTCCTTTTAGCTTCTTAAATGTGAATAATTGCTAATCTTCTTACTCATCAATAATCATAAAGGGAACACCTTTGGGGTGTGGACTGTTGGTCGAGCAAAACAAGCAATTGTCCCAGTTTTCTGACATTTTATATAAATTACTAATAGGTAAAATAATAGTCAGATTAATCAATAAAACAGCCGATTGTTGCTTTTTTAAATTGATTTGACTTCTTAATAATTAAAAATAATGGCAAGACAAACCTCCTTTTTACCCTCTCTCTTACTCTTTCTGTTGTGTGAGCGGCTCCCTCCAGTGTGCGTGTGAATATCTGTGGTCTGTTTTACAGTATTACACTGTTGGAGAGCAAACATTTGCCCAATGCCCTCCAGATTATCACTGTGAAACAAGTGTAGCCACAATAAAAATATGTGATATTAACTTCACTTTCCAAAAACATCACAAAGCTGTACACAGGCTGCTGACTTTACTGCTGGATGAGATGAGGCCTCATGGAGAGATGACTACATCTACGTTTTATTGCTGCAGACAGCGTATTGCTGTATTGCTCCGTAAAGCCTCCATCCTGTCTTAAATCACCATCAAACAGAGCAGTGAGTCACAATCATACTTTCCCAGGCAGATGCTGTGTTTACAGTTCAACTCTAAACCAGAAGTTCCCAAACTGTTTTAGACCATGGCACTCCTTCAAATGCACCACAAGCTATAGATGTGATATATTGATATGTTAATATTAAGTTAAATTATATAGGCCCATTCTCAGTCACGCAGAGTAAAAGTCAACAGGTGGATTTCCATCCATCCATGATCTGTAACCACTTATCCTATTCAGGGTTGCAGAGGGGAAGGGGGGGGGGGGGAGGTTGGACTCGATCCCAGCTGACATTTGGTGAGGGCGGGGTACAACCTGGACAGGTCGCCAGACTATCCCAGGACTGACACATGCCCCTTCTCCACAAAAATGAGCACTTATGTACAGTTTTTTTTATTATTATAAAAAAGTGAGATTTTCATGTTTTTTTATTATAAAGCAGGCTTAAGTCCTATATAAATACTGTGAAAGTATCGAAACACTCAATCCACAGGGAAATACACACAGCTTGTATTCAGAAACTCTGCGTTTGAAACGAGCCGTTTGGATTTCTGTCTTTTCTTTACACAATTTTAAACGTAAACATTCTAAATGTGTCCCAGTTTATTTCCTGTTGCAGTGTATGTGAATGTCATCAGCTGACAGCCTGATTCAGGCAGACAGTATGAGGAAAATAATGTGTTTTTTGAACATTACAGCATGTAAACATGTTCTAGTAGAAACACAAAATACAAGTATGAACCTGAAAATGAGCACAATGTGGGACCTTTAAATACAGGAAAACCAGCTAAAATCAGGCGATTGACTGCTTTCCCATCGCCAGTAGGCCGTAGAAGACGAGTGCCTCTCTGTTTTATTCTGGTGTGGTCTAACCACTGCTGATTTACAGATGAATATTTCACTTAAGATATCAATTATATCTTTAATTTTCTTCTAAATGAAAATAATGGTTAGGTTATTTAAGGTGTACAAGAACAAAGAAAAAACAAAAAAAGGTTGAAGGCATTTTAATATTTAATGTGAGCTCTGGTAGGCGGTTTCTTGTCTTGTTTCCCGACGTGATCTCATCCCTACTAGTCATATTTTGCCTTTTGCGTAGTATCTTCACACAGAAAGTTGGCACGTGGTTAATGTTGTCAAACTACTTGGTTAGGGTTAGAAAAAAAATCTAGGTTTGGCTTAATAAGTATGCTTGCAAGGTAACTTAAGCTAAAGACATAACGTCATGTGACTCAGTGACATAGCGTCACTAAAGAAATCACAATGTTTGGTTTCACACGGGACCCGAACGCCGGTCCCCTGAGTGAAAGTCCTGCGTTTGTTTGAACCATTCGCCGCCCCTCCCACACTTAGCGGACTCTCTCGCTTTTTACACATCAGCTGCTCTGACTGTCTAATAATGACATGGATGGGTTTACATGGGATTTAGTTAAAAGCCTGGTGCGTCTCATACAGACACACCAGGAACGTCAGGAGCGCGTGGCGGCTGCGTGGCGTGGTGGCTGCATGATTCACGCATCGGGCGTTCACACCAGCTGCATTTCAGCTGCGTATCTGCTGCGTTTTTGCTGCTGCAGCTGCTGCCGTCAGCCCTGTCTTTCTACATAGAGTTTGCCTTTTAATGGCCATTTAATTTCATTATAAATATCATTTATATTTATTTTAGACATAGAAAGGTAAAGAAACGTGTGGTAATTACATAGTAATAATAATAGTAATAATCCATACTCCATACTATATTCATTCATGGAGCTCTCCAAGTCACTGCATGTTCTAGAACACTGTCCGGCACATATTTCAGAATAAAAGCCTTGTGTTAACAAATGAAGGAATTCTGTCTACAGAAAAAAATGCTTAAGGGCTTTTATTTTGAAATGAAAGCAGGAAGTGTTGATTTAAACCCCATACTTTATCAATTCATGGAGCTCTCTAAGTCACTGCATGTTCCACAGCACTGACTGCTCATATTTCAGAATAAAAGCCTTGTGTTAACAAATGAAGGAATTCTGTGCACAGAAAAACGCTTGAGGGCTTTTATTTTGAAATGAAAGCAGGAAGTGTTGATTTGAAAATAAGTCTTTACGTCTTTGTCATCTCCGTAACATATTCTAAAGATAGACATCAAAACTGTAGTAATCTTGCTGGTATGATGTAAATATACAGTCAATAGATCACTTTCACTGTCAGTGACATATTCTACAGATGTCTAGACATGTAAACTGTAGTAATGTTGCTGATATGATGTCAATATACAGTCAACAGACACTTTCACTGTCTGTTGTGAGATGCGTGTCTCACGCGGGCAGTGTGGCTGCTCTAACCTGTTAACACGGTCGGCGAAATAAAAAAGAACAGGTAACGCAGCCGCCACGCGCTCCGGACATTCCTGGTGTGTCCGAGGCTTAAGGCTACCTTGTGAGTCGGTATCAAGACTGCCCAAGTGTCAACATTTGATGCCCTGAGAGTGAGACCAGGCTGTGTTTTCATGTATACCAGGGATGAGACAGAAACATCACACATATACCATCCATTATCTGTAACGGTTCGTAAGGCGGGGTACACCCTGGACAGGTATCCAGACTATCACAGGGCTGACACATTCACACCCACGGGACATTTAGAGTCAACAATAAACCTAACCTGCACGCCGGGGAGAACATGCTAACTGAAGGGCCACAAGCCGGATTCGACCCTGCGACTCTCTTGCTGTCAGGCGACAGTGCTAACCACTGCACCACCGTGCAGCCCGCGCATGTAACAGTTAATGGTAATCCTTTAGCCGAGTAGTGTTCAGTCTGTCTTTAGTTTTGTTGGTAGGTTCACATTGTGAAAAACAGACAATGACTAAACAGTTATCTTTTGTCACCCTTGGCCCTTTCCCCAAGGCACCCACTTTGGGAACCACTGGTCTAAACAACAGCATTTCCTTTGTTTCCTTTACATCACCACAAACAGCTGGAGAGCAGTCTGTGAGTGCCCAGCAGTCAGAGCTGTTTATTAAGGATGGGAGGCAGATGAGCTTGGGTCACTTCCAGTAAGACAGCTATGAACCATCAGGGGGCCACGGGACTTTTTAACTGCTTAGACTTTGATTAGAAAGGACCCGGTTCAAAGGAGGTTGAAACCATTTCCATTCTATTGTCAAAATAATTTTAAATGAGTTTTTGAAATGTTGCAAAAAGGAAATGGTAATAAGGCTTGTTTCCATCAACTGGTTTAAGAGCGAATAAACTCTGCTACAGCATAGTTTGGTCAGAAGTTGGCGCTTTAGGCTATGCATGACTGTAATACGCCATTAAACAGAGTAGAAGAAGAAGAAGAAGAAGAAGAGGTTGCAAACTGGAGACAAAACAAGTCGGCTTGGCCGTCTTACCATCTACGAGAGAAAAATGGAGAGAGGTCTTCAGGAATTTGTTTCAGTTGGGCAAGTTTCAATTATTTGTTCATGTCAGCTACATGTAGAATAGAGTGCTCCAGGGATAATGTATTTTTGTAGGCCAACCAGGAAGTTAGCATCGCCCTGGTTCCCTCCACTAACAGCCAATTGGATTGTTCCATTGGGTTTTGGATTATTGCAGAAAATAAGCTCGGTGGTAAACAAACGTTTATGATACTTACAGATACTTACGTTTATGATACTTACAGATACTTACGTTTATGATACTTACAGATGCTTACGTTTATGATACTTCCGTAAAATAATCTTCATGAATGAACACCACTTTATGATTTTTGTGTGAATGCAATCACCAGCAGTAATCTGGTGACATTAGGCTATAAACGAACTACACCACGGTCAGATGAGCGTGAGTATACACAACGAGACTGTAAAGGAGGACGAGTCGGCGTGATGACGTTTAGTTTCATTTAGCCACTTGTTAGCAACTGTCTTTTTTAAGACATATAAAGGCTTCAAAATTCACGAGTGGGATATTTATTGACATATTTTATGTCGTAGAACAAAATGTTAAAATCTCTTCAGCTTGTGTTAACCACAGACCTGATTTCAGACACCTAACTAAAAACCCATTGACTTCCAGACGAGGGAACAGGAAGTGCTAAAATGCTAACTCATTTCCTGGTTTTAGGACTCATTGCCACAGCACTCTATTAGCCTTGTTTCATTCTGTCTGGAGACGAAGACAAGCATTCGCACGTTATGGGAATATCCGAGAAGACGCCAGTAAGACAGCAGTAACAGCTGATCAGTCATACATTTATTCGGCATTTCCATAATCCATTTATTGCTTCAACTCCTTCGATAAAGGCGAAAACAACCTCAAGCGAGCGTAAAAAAATTTTTTTTTCACAATTGAGGACGTTTTATCGAATTTTGCCGTTTCCATACAGCTTTCCTAATGAAATACTTCAAAATGCGAATAAAAATATGTGAATGGAAACACGGCTTGTGAGACGTGAGAAAATCAAGTCCAATTCATCACCAAACTATTTAGAACAAGTGACACTTTTTCTGGTGTAAAACTCCTCAGCCTCGTCGCCCAAGAGCTTTTTCCAAACCCCGAGCCCACTTGCCCTGAGAATCTCAAACCCTTTTTGATCCATGTAAGCCGGTGTGGTCCAGAACTATGGTCCCAAGTCAAGTTCTCCTCAAGCAAAAAAGTGAAATCCACCAGGGGCCTGCACCAGATGTGAAAGCCATCTGCTCCACCAACTGGGACTTGAAATGCCCAAAATTCTTCGGAATGAAATTCGGACTGAAATAAATATAAAAAACAGCTGGTTAAATCCACAGCAGGTGAAAGAAGAGTCAAATATTTTCCACGTCTACAAAAACAGTTGTTATGAAGGAATTGACATAGTCTTGGGTTTGAAGTCGACTCCTTGAGGGCAGATTCTGCTGCAACTGTGCACGGTCTTTGTCTGGATGATATTTAAACACAACCAGCCAAATCTCCAACAACGTTTGCAAGAGGATGATACCTATCACCTGCACTGACGCCTCTAGCCAAATCCTTGCATGTACAGTACAAGCGTCCCAGTGAGATTTGCAAATATGCAAATAATCTTATTTGGTAATACTGTGGCTGACTTGCTGTAGAATTTGTTTGATGTTTTTCCCAGGTTAACATCAAACCACTTGAAGGGTTTTTCAGTCTGAGAAGAAACTGTCTCGTCAGGAAGAAGTTCAGCACAGACAACATCCTCCGGGAAGACCTCCAAAACAGAGACGCCGAAGCCAGAAGGGATGTTTCGCTGATTCAATGCGATCAAATCTGTGTGAAACACAAAGTCTGTGGTCTGTATGGACCACAGCGGTTACAATGGATTCCAGAAGTGACAGGTTTTCACCTCTCCTGGTGAAAATATGACTAGTTTATATGATGGACGAACGGCACCCCCAGACTCTGACCTGACCTCTAGCGCCACCATGAGGTAGCTTTTAGTGACAGTTCACGACAACTATTCCATAGATTGGTAGAAGGCATGCATGCACCACATGCTTTGTCTCCTTTGTGGTGCAGGGAATCAATTCCCCTGAAGATCCAAATTCAAAGCTGCTTGCACACATCTCCAGCTGGGAGATTGGCGAGCAGATAGTTAGGTTTTTTATAAATATAAGAATAAATAAACAACTCTGTTACATGCCATAATCATATAAAGTCCGGCAAAATAGCCATCACGAAAGTACTGTTTGGGATTTATGTTCGAACAGACTATCTTTCTTTGGCTCAGTGAGTGTACATTTCTGAGTTAGCCTTTGTGCTAACGCTACTGGGTTAGCCTTTGTGTTACTGCGTTAGCTCGCTGAGCAAAGGTTCTCACTTGTTCTTCGACTCAGTGGGTGTTCTTTGTGCTACTGGGTTAGCCTTTGTGCTAACGCTACTGGGTTAGCCTTTGTGCTAACGCTACTGGGTTAGCCTTTGTGCTAACATAGCTGAGTTAGCCTTTGTGCTAACATTTCTGAGTTAGCCTTTGTGCTAACGCTACTGGGTTAGCCTTTGTGCTAACATAGCTGAGTTAGCCTTTGTGCTAACGCTACTGGATTAGCCTTTGTGCTAACATTTCTGAGTTAGCCTTTGTGCTAACGCTACTGGGTTAGCCTTTGTGTTACTGTGTTAGCTCGCTGAGCAACGGTTCTCACTTGCTCTTTGGCTCAGTGGGTGTGTGCTCATGAACGAGTTAACTTCTGGACTTTACTATTGGTCCATTTGTCCATGTTTTCTTCCATTTATTTATACATTTTTTTACAGACAACTGCTCGTAAAGCTGTTGTCTGTGTTTTATGTTGTCTGTTGTTTACACAGCTAATGGGTTTCTAAAAATGGTGTTTGCAGGTGCTGCGTTGGCTCACATGTTCGACCAATCACCGTAGCTACACTTGTGTCACTCACAGTTCCTCTTGTGCTGGGAGAGTACCCACTCTGAAATAGGAGCTAAAAAGTCCCTTAAAAATGGCGTTCTAAGAACTACAATTGTTCTTAGTTCTCGCGGTGCAAACACAATAAAAAGGGGGGTTCTTAGAACTATGAAAAAGTGAGCCGTAATAACTTTGGTGAGCCCCTGATTCTCATCTAGCGCCGTCATCACATCAAAAAAATTATTTGTAAACTACTTCAGTTTAGGACGGAATACCTGCAAATGAATGACATTCCCATCAGCCTCTGCTATACTTCGTGTTTAGTGCTAATTAGCAAATGCTAGCATGCTAACGTGCTAAATTGAGATGTTGAAAATGGTAGATGTCGTCATTGTGAGCAGGCTAACCAGGGCTGCACATTCTGTAGAAGTAGAACAACTTGTCATCTTTCTTCTGTAATCTGAGACCAAGGTAGAAAAATACAACACAGCCTCCTGTGACTCATTCCTTCAACAAGAAGGTTGAAGCAGCATTCTTCACTCTGCGGGTTTGCTAATCTCAACTCACTAAGATTTATGAATTTAGAGCCAGTAGCCAACGGTACCCTCATAGAACAGACTGATAGGTGCACTCAGCTGCCTTGAAATGCTGTATTTGACCTGGGTCAAATAGTATTTCCAGATTTTTGTCTGTCAGTTCCTCTGGCTGTTTTATTATGTAGGGCAAGCACACAGGGTTCTTTTCTGGCAATGACTCCCCTTCACATTCAAAACTGGAAGCTGCAATAGATCATTTGTTGGTGAAACACAGTGCTGGAGGGCACATCACTCAGTGCAAGTTGAAAGGAGGGCACCACTTTCCCAGACACTCAAAGCACTGCAACTAGCAGTCCTGTGGTTACAGGCCAATTTCTTTCTCGAAGATCTCTGTTTCGTTCTCTCTATGGCGCTAAACGTTAATTACAGTTGTGTTTTTGGATCTCACTTTCAAGAGATCACAGATTTTTCACGGGAATGTCGCCACAGACACCCAGTTCGTATTACTGTAAAAGCAAGGGCCTTTATTGTGTTACCTTATTCGGCAATAGATAGTAGCTGACATTTATCGAAAGGAAAATCTTCGAGATTACTTTAACCTTAAGACTACTGCTACTCCAAGACCACATCCTGAATCAGAATAAGGTTTATTGCCAAGTTTTTTTGTTTTTTTTTGAGGGCCTACTGCAAAAGTCAAAAACATGAGTAAAGAATAAAAAATAAAAAAAAAACCTAGGGCTGTCAAAGTTAACGTGATAACGTGTTAACGCAAATTTGTTTTAGCGCCACTAATTTCTTCAATGCGTTAACGCAATAAATCTTTCGGAGGTAGAAAGCCTAAAGAATCCATCGGTACCAACCATGTCATACTAGCTTGTCATGAAGGAGGCTAAATAACGCTCCAAATTTGTGTTTAATTTTGGAGAGGAAAAACTGTCATGGCCATTTTCAAAAGGGTTCCTTGACCTCTGACCTCCAGATCAGTGAATGTAAATGGGTTCTATGGGTACCCACGAGTCTCCCCTTTACAGACATGCCCACTTTATGATAATCACATGCAGTTTGGGGCAAGTCATAGTCAAGTCAACACACTAACACACTGACAGCTGTTGTTGCCTGTTGGGCTGCAGTTTGTCATGTTATGATTGGAGCATATTGTTTTATGCTAAATGCAGTACCTGTGAGGGTTTCTGGACAATATCTGTCATTGTTTTGTGTTGTTGATTGATTTCCAATCATAAATATATACATATATTCGCATAAAGCAGCATATTTGTCCACTCCCATGTTGACAAGAGGATTAAATACTTGACAAATCTCCCTTTAAGGTACATTTTGAACAGATAAAAAATATGTGATTAATTTGCGAGTAATCGCAATTAACTATGGATAATCGTGATTAATCGAGATTAAATATTTTAATCGATTGACAGCCCTAATAAAAACATGATAAAGATAGTATAACAAATATGTACAGTCTTACTGTTTTAGAATGGGAGAGCAGTACAGTTTTGTGCAGGATGTGCAAAAATTTTGATCAGCCGTCTGCAGCGTTCTCCCTCAATACTGAACCAATTTAAAAAGTGTTGTCCCCATTAGTCACTTAGACACAAGAACATTAGAAAATGGGGTCCAGGTTGGAGAATACCAAAGTTATCCTTTAAGTTCTCCCCAACTCCATGAGAAATATTTATTGTGGTGATGTAATGGTGGATGTATGGTGTTAATTTAGATATACTCTTTACATCTGGTGGATAAGCACTACTTCACTTCATGTGAATACATTGAATTTAAGTGTTTACCCTCCACTAGAGCAGACAAAGAGATGAAGTACATCTGCCATTTATTTCCCATTAAAGTATATATATATATATATATATACATATATATATATATATATAGAAACCCTCCTGCTATACATCCTCTGTGTGTCATCATGCCTCCTCCCTCGGTCTCCCTCTCTTTCTGGCAGCCAACCACCTGACAACACAACAAGCATTTCTCCAGATGTGTGTTTGTGTGTGTGTGTGTGTGTGTGTGTGTGTGTGTGTGTGTCCCCTCTGACGCCACAGCTGTCCACCCAGCCCTACAGCTTATCTGTGTGCACGTGTGTGACTATGTGCGTGAGCGTGTCAGTCGGTTAGCGTCCCGTGGTGAGAAAACATAATGGTGATCAGCGGTGGGAGTTAAAAGTTCAGACTAAGCATTCCATGACATATTATGTATCAGAGCCCAGGGACACACTGCTGCCAGGTCAGTGTGTGTGTGTGTGTGTGTGTATGTGTTGTGTTTGTGTGCTTATGTGGTTCAAATTAACTGCTTTTTTGTGGCATTTAGCTCCAAAAATCTGTAAAAAAAAACAGCAGTTTTAGATTTAGAGGGAAATTTGTAAGATTTCTCTATTGCTATTTTTACCTGTAAAAGACTTTTTTTGATTTCAGCCTAAATATTAACCAGGCTAAGAGTCAATAGCCACGCTAACAACTCCCAGACCGGACAACGCCGTGGTAGCGACCTGTCAATCACAAGGTAGCCCCGCCCTAAAGCATCCCCTGCTTTATGGTCTATCTGACTCTAAATGGGACCATCATTTACTAAATGAACATCATGCTGTATTGAAGAAGACTTGAAACTAGAGATTGAGACCATAAACTCATGTTTACAATGTTTACTGAGGTAATAAATCAAGAGAGAAGTAGACTCATTTTCTCATAGATTTCTATACAACCAGAGGAGTCGCCCCCTGCTGGCTGGTAGAGATAATGCAGGTTTAAAGGTCCCATATCCTGCTCATTTTCAGGTTCATACTTGTATTTTAGGTTTCGACTAGAACATGTTTACATGCTTTGATGTTCAAGAAAAAAAAAGTTTTTCCTCATATGCCTGAATATACCTGTATTCACCCTCTGTCTGAAACGCTCCGTTTTAGTGCATTTTAATGGAATTGCAATGGAATTGCAATGGAATTGCAATGGAATTTGGGTCCATGTTTGGGTCCATGTTTACAGTTTGGGTCCATGTTTACTTCCTGTCAGCTGATGTTATTTACATACACTGCAACAGGAAAAAAACTGGGACACATTTAGAATGTTTACGTTTAAAACCGTGTAATATTGTAAAATATTGTATATTTGTGACATCACACATGGACAGAAATCCTGATGGCTTGTTTCAAATGCACAATTTCTGAATACGGGCTGTGCGTGTTTCTCCGTATATTGAGCGTGTAGATAGTTTAACAGTATTTATAAAGCACTTAAATCTGCTTTATAATATAAAAGACATGAAAATCTCACTTTTTACAATATGGGACCTTTAAGGTACTTAAGCATTGGCTTTACTTCTCAGACCTGGAGGTAGCCCACTGTGTTTACCATGTCCATCAACTTAGGCCAAGTTCAGACCGACTTAAGCTCTGCATGAAAATTAATTTCAATGAGACCAGTCCAGGGGTGCAGCAGGGTGCCAATGATTAAGGTTGAATCAATGCAAAGGCATTTCTACTGTTTAGCTTGCAATCACAACTGCCAACATGATGAGTTTCCAGAGTTGTAAAATCCAGTCTCTGAGTATTATAAACCACTGTGCAGTGTTTTGGGGTCTAAGAAGCCTTGAGATTCATGGATCCTCACTGAACTTCCTGGAACGTATTTCATTGTCTCACTAGTACCTATAATAAATACATGCATACATTTGCATAAAGCAGCGTATTTGTCCACTCCCATGTTGATAAGAGGATTAAATACTATATACAAATATATATATAGATATATACAAATCTCCCTTTAAGGTTCATTTTGAACAGATAGAAAAATGTGTGATTAATTTGTGATTAATCACAATCGGCAGCCCTAATGCTAACATTTGCTAATTAATACCAAACACAAAATACAGCTGAGGCTGATGGGAATGCTGTTGGTTTTACAGGTATTGAGTTGTAAGTCAAAGTATGGGAGCCTTTATATATGTTAGTTTGTGCTGAAACTCCATTTGTGTCCCACCCAGATTAAGTTGTCACCGATAACAAGCACTCCTATTAATGAACATCTGACTTTGTTTTTTCTCCCACTCATCCCATCTGTGTTGGAGAGAGAGAGAAAGGTGCTTTTGTGTTTGCATGTACTGTAAATGCTCTGTGTAGACTTGGATTGTAAACCCATTCTCTTCAGTCTAAGAAGTGTGTGTGTGTGTGTGTGTGTGTGTGTGTGTGTGTGTGTGTGTGTGTGTGTGTGTGTGTGTGTGCAATAATGGATTACTAAGAACAATAAAAGTCTTTATTCCAGACTTTCAAGGTTCACTTAAGCTTGTCTTTCATTGAATTTGGCATTTTCCGACTGTTTTATTTCAGTGGCAAACTTTATTTAATAAAAGAAGAAAAGTGAGAGAAGAAAAACAAGTTTTTTTCTGTCTTCTTCTGCAGGATCACATCACATTTGGTCAAGCACCCGCTCCCTCTTCTCTTGGATCTGATCTCAGTAAGTAAGTGAGTATGAAAACTTGTATCTTTGGAGCCAGACTTCATCCCAAATGGCACTATTGAGCTCAGTCCAGGGGACGAATGAATCACTGGATCTATAAAGAGTTTTAGGACTGTTACAAGGGGAAATAACCCAATAACTTCCCAGAATCATACTCGGTTAGAAAGCGGTATAGGGCAACATTTACAATGCAATTTCATCCTTTGTCAGAGTTGTATTTATAAAAGTTATTTCTTGACAGTGATACTCAAAAAATATGTGATGGCTGTTAGGTTTCATTGCATTTAATATTAAAAAATATAGTCTTTATTCATTGTATTGACAATATAAGTATTGATTATTAATAATAATAATAATAATAATATCTTGGATTTATATAGCGCCTTTCATGAAACCCAAGGACGCTTAACAAAGACATAAATAAATACAACAAATGTAACAGTAGCTAGAGGCCATAGGCCTTGGTGAAGAGGTGGGTTTTGAGGAGTCTTTTGAAGGTGTCCAGAGATGGTGCGTTGCGGAGCTCTATGGGGAGAGAGTTCCAAAGTGTGGGGGCTGTCACACTGAAGGCTCTGTCCCCAAAAGTTCTCATTCTTGTGTGAGGGACGGAGAGCTGACCCGTGCCTGAGGATCTAAGGTTCCGGGGCTGTGTGTAAGGGTGGAGGAGGTCAGATAGGTACTGAGGAGCCAGGGCGTTGAGGGATTTGTAGGTGAGGAGGAGGATTTTGTAGGTGATGCGGGACTTGACCGGGAGCCAGTGGAGGTGGATGAGGGTGGGGGTGATGTGCTGCCAGGGCTTGGTGCGGGTGAGAACCCTGGCAGCCGAGTTTTGCACATACTGGAGCCTGTCCAGGGCTTTGCTGGGAACCCCGGACAGAACTCCATTGCAGTAGTCCAAACGGGAGGTGACGAAAGCGTGGATGAGGGTTTCTGCCACAGAGTCAGAGAGTGATTGCCGGAGACGTGAGATGTTTTTGAGGTGGAAGAAGGCGGATTTGGTGATGAACCTGATATGAGATTGGAATGATAGTGTTGGGTCCAGGATGACACCCAGGTTGCGGACTTCCGAGGATGGGGAGAAGGAACAGCCATCAACATCCAGGTGGAGATCTCCAACCTTCCGGAGCAGGGCTTTGGGAGCCACAACCATGAGCTCGGTTTTGTTGCTGTTGAGTTTTAAGAAGTTGGATGACATCCAGATTTTTATTGCATGTAGGCAGTTTACAAGTGACTGTGGGGGTAGCTGGGTGGATGGTTTGGTGCTGAGATATAGTTGTGTGTCGTCAGCATATGAATGAAAGCTGAGACCGTGGTGGCGGATGATCTGACCAAGGGGGAGCATGTAGATGGTGAAGAGGAGGGGTCCCAGCACAGAGCCTTGAGGTACGCCATGGTTGACTGGGGCCGGGGTGGAACTGGAGTCTCTGATGGTGACAAACTGTTTTCTGTTTGTGAGGTAGGACTGAAACCGAGAGAGAGCTGAACCGGTGAGGCCAAGGTAGTCAGATAGGCGGGTGAGGAGGATGGTGTGGGAGACTGTGTCGAAGGCAGCTGAGAGGTCCAGGAGGATGAGGATGCTGATGTGACCAGAATCTGCAGCGATGAGGAGGTCATTTGTGATTTTGATGAGGGTGGTCTCTGTGCTGTGGTGTGGTCTGAAGCCAGATTGAAACGTTTCGTAGAGCTCATGGTTGGCCATATGTTGATGGAGTTGGGCGGCCACTGCTCTTTCCAGAATTTTGCTCAGGAAAGGAAGGTTGGAGATCGGTCGGTAGTTGTTGCTGTCATCCCGGTCCAGACCTGGCTTTTTGAGGATGGGAGTGACTGATGCCATCTTGAGGCTGTCGGGTACAAGACCAGATGCCAAGGAGGAGTTGATGATGTTCACCATAATGGGGCACAGGGCAGGTAGGCACGCCTTGACCAAGGCTGTGGGCATGGGGTCCAGAGAACAGGTGGAGGCTTTGGCCTTAGTGACCAACTTTGCAACCTGAGGAGCACATACAGGGGAGAAGAAGGAGAGGGAGCACTGAGGCAGGCGAACATCCAAGGGAGCCACGCCCAGTGGCTGAGGTGTGTGTGGAGGGAGGTGGGCAGGCACCAGGAGCTGCTGATGGATGGACTCGACTTTGTCCTGGAAAAAGTCCAGGAACTTAGTGCAGAGGTCGGGGGCACCTGAGGGGAGGGGGGGGTCGAGGGGGCGAAGGAGCCGGTTGATGGTGGAGAACAGCAGTCTGGGGTGGTTTTGTTGGTTGGTAATGAGGGTGGAGTAGTACTGTGTTTTGGCCTGGGAGAGAGCTACTTTGTAGGCCCTCACATGCTCTTTATAAGCCTCAAGGTGGACAGTGAGGCCAGATCTTTTGCAGCGCCTCTCCAGTTGACGGCCGGTGGACTTCTGGGTGCGGAGTTCAGTGGTGAACCAGGGGGCGGGACGGGTATAGGAGACAGTCCGGGTTTTGAGGGGGGCAAGGGAGTCAAGGCTGCCGGATAAAGTGGCGTTGTAGTGGGCAACCAGCCCATCAGCAGAGCTGTCGTGTGGATCTGAGGCCAGATGGGTCGCTATCAGGTCGTTCAGAGCTGGTGTACTCACTGTCTTGATGATCCTGTATTGGATGGTACGTTTTGTGCGCTGCCTGGGCAGGGTGACAGGAACAGTGCAGAGAACAGCGAGATGGTCTGAGACCGCGAGGTCCAGGCACTGCAGATGGGAGGGAGTTGTGCCAGTGGAGCACACCAGATCCAGCGTGTGGCCTTTAGTGTGGGTGGGACTTTTAACGTGCTGTGTAAAGTTGAAACAGTCCAACAGTGACAGGAATTCAGTGGCAAACGAGCAGCTGGTGGAGTCCACATGAATATTGAAGTCACCGAGCAGGAGTGTAGATGGAGACATGGAGCAGACAGAGGTGAGAAGCTCAGACAGCTCAGACATGAAGGTGGTGGAGGTTTTAGGGGGGCGGTAGATGAGGACAACCTGGAGCTGTGTAGACCCAACCAGGGAGAAAATGACACACTCAAACGAGGTGACATTGGGTACTGGAAGGTCTTTGACCAGGATGTCAGCTCGATGTATAACAGCCAGCCCGCCACCACGACCCATGGAGCGAGGCTTTTGTATGTAGACATATCCAGGGGGAGTGGCTTGATTAAGTGCCATGAAATTCTGCTGATTTTGCCAAGTCACAGTTAGACAGAGAAAGTCAATTTTCCTGTCAGTGATAATATCATGGATGAGTAGAGCTTTATTGTTGATTGAGCGAGCATTCTGCAGCATAAATGTTGCACTGTTGTTTGTGAATGCTGGGGCAGGCGGTGTGGAGGAAACGACACTGTCAACACAGACCAGGGACCTCAGATTGTTCAGGGTGCACACGTGTGGTTTGTTGTGATGACGTCGTAGCTGCGTGTTGGAGCGCCTGTCAGACAGTACTGAGGGAATACCATGACCAGCGTAAACAAACTTGTACCTGGAGGCTCTATGGACATAACGGGGGCGGCGTAGGAGTCCGAGGGATTTAATGTCAGCGATGCAGTTTGGAATGAAGTGACAGAAGAGGTCCAGGAGTTGCGTTGTTGAGTATTTGATGAACACCATGTTTGCAGCAGTGGAGCGCCGGCTAAATCCTGGAGCCGCAATCCGTGGAGGAGGCTCCCAGCCTCGGACCGCAGCAGCCGCAGGGAATGTAGCCAGAACAGCAGCAGCAAACAGTGTAGCCAGAACACAAGGTGGATAGTCCTGGAGTCGTGGCATGGAGATGTCCAAACGTGAGCAGCGGAGTGACGTTGGATAATCCACAGTAAATTGATAGCGCCGCTTGGTCGGCGGAGCTAACAGCTGACCGGCGGCTAACAGCTAACAGCTGATCACTGGAGAAGGCGAGCACACAGAGCCAAATGTGCACAATCTTCTGACAGTTAGCAGCACCAGACAGTGAAGTGTAAATACAACTTATAGTGATAACTTATTCCTACATGCAGTGAATGTAGGCACAGATTTAACAAAAAGCGAAGTTTTGCTACGGAACTGAGAAGCGGCGACAAACACGCCAGCGTCCTCTCAATCTGAAATCTCTCTCTACTCTCTCTACTCTTTAATGAAGTAAAATCAAGACAAACAACTCAAGTTATCAACAATGTACAGAAACAAATAAAGCTTCAACAATCCTTCATGCATATTTAGAGCAAAACATATTTTTTCCCCCCCAAAACTGATTTAATTTTAATAGTTGTCAGGTAATCCCTCAGGTTGACCTCACTGACCTCATGCTGAAGGAGCATTGCTCCTGTGATGACATCTACAGGACATTTATGGTTATTGCAGTTGGATCCCAGTCAAAAATGCATTCAAAAACCATGGGAGTTTTCCTGCCAATGCACTTTTTATCCACCGTTACCTTAGCCAGCTTCTAAATTATATAACTTCCAGGATATATGTGTCATTAAAAGAGCCAGATTTAGTTTTGACTACGAGTCCACCATCTTTTTGTTGGATCGCAGGTCACTTTTTGCATAAAATAGGTCATATTTCACAATCAAACTCTTGATCTGGATAAACTTTAACCAAACTTTATTGAGAAATAAACCGTCAAAAAATCGGAGTACAGAACAGTATTATTGTAGTAAACCACATTTCAACGAGAATGTCAGGCAGTGGCAGTCAGCCTGGAGGTAACGATATCAATACATGCCAGTCTTCACAAATATGATCCCACTGAGATACTAGACAAGCATTTTGGCTTCATGGAGGGAGGAGGTGATGATGGTTTCAGCAAGTTGGTGAGCCAGTAGATGAAGATTGCTGTTGTCGGCTATCTGCTCTCTGTGTTCATCACTCAAGACCCAGTCGATGATGTCACGTGAAAGAGCCTCCGCGAAAGCCTCCATCTTGGCTCCGTGGTGAGATCCTACTTCAAAATAGTCTCTCTCCAAATCATCTGTGGTCAGCGAGTGCATTAGATGCTCCATTAGCTCCACCTGGGGGTCGCTGGCAGCTCCGTCCTCTTTGTCCTTTGGGGTCGGCGGAGGAGGCGAAGGCAGGAAAACCGTCGCCAAGCCTCCTTTCAGCTTCCTGGAGAAACTGTGTCTGCTCCTCTCAAGCTCAGTGAGGACAGGAGTGGTCGGAGGGGCGTCGGGGTAGTCGAGGGATCCCACCACGGGGAGCCCTGACTGGGACAGAGATGGGTGACAGGGGTTGGCGTCTTTGGAAGTCTGGATTTCTTTGCCTGGATCCATCTCCTGTCCACCGTCCATCTTTACTCCAGCTGACCTCTCTGACACTTCCCTCAGAGCGACCTCAATCACTGCGGAGGCTAACTCTTCAGCTAACACCTCCTGATTTCTGGACGCCCGGCAGTCCATCTCCGGTTCCACCGTTTCCATCTGGCTTATAAATGACTGGATTATGTTCTCGGACATATTTTGGGCAAACTCCTCAAGAACCCCGATGTTTAGGTGGCTTCTCTTGAGGCCTTCTTGAGTGGGCTCTTTGGCTGCCTGCATCGGGTCCTGTGAGGATAAAAGCAATAATCTTAGTGAAAGTGAAGGAAATCTTCCCTTTCCTGGAGAACATGGTGAAGGCCGGTACACGGCTTAAGCACAGAAAAGAGTCCAAACATGGTTTGAACAGCTGCCTCGTCCCTTTAATTAGTACATTATTTTTATGATATTTTTATTGGATTATTGCATGCGTGTTCAGTTAAAGCCATGCAGGACATAAATATTCCTCCTTAATGGTCATTTTTTATATAATAATAAACTTTATAGCACTTTTCTTAACAAGGTTACAGAATGATTTCCAGGAAAAAAAACAGCAGATAAAAACCAGAAACATGCAACAACAATAGAACAAAATACAAACAACAGAGGGAAATTAAAAAATATATTAAATGGCAGAGGAGGGCTGATAAAACCCAGCAACAAATAAAGGATTGCTAATCATGTGGCGTGTGTGATTCCAATAGGCAGAGAGTTCAGTCTAAGGGCTCTAACAGCAGAGGCCCAGGCACCTTTGGTCACAAGACTGGATCTAAGAACAACCAGCAAAGCTGCAGCCAACGATCTGAGAGAACGCCCCGGCACAGAAGGGGTCAATAAATCGACCATGTACTTTGGAGCAAGGCCATTTAATGCTTTAAAAATGATCAGTCACATTTTAAAATTAATATGGTAAATAATTTGCAGCCAGTGTGCGTTGGCTAGTAATGCGTTCGTATCTCTGAAGCTTTGTTTATCCTCTGGCGAGGCATCTGACTCCGCAGATGGCACGCGAGCTACGAGTACGTACAGTGGCGTTTTCTCACAATCGCCAGAAGGCGTGCAAACAAAATATTCTCTGAAGAAGCAAGAAGTCAGCGAGTGTTACCTGCAAAACACCATAAACCAAACGCCTCAATACTGAGGAGGAAATGTAATTAACTATAAACTCATATCTCATATTCATGGACATACTTTATCACCTTTTATACAATCCCTGTATAGAAATGAGTCAAGAATTAAATGTATTATAATAAAACAAAGGCTGAAAGGTTTAATATCTCCTGCTTGTAAAGCATTTATATTGGCCGACTTTCTAATTCATTATTTTACTTCTTAATTTAAGGTATTTGCTTTTATCCTATTGTGGCTGTCATATCTGAAAAAGCCTAGTTACATAAATTCAGAGGTGCACAACCAAGCTGTGCGGCGACTTGCGGAGCCTTTGCGCCGTACACACAATACATTATGATGTCATTTTGCCTGGCACACCCTTGCACCAAGGCTTATTGGAAGAGGCTGCGACACGGTCTGGAGCCATGGGGTATGGCACATGTATGTGCAGTGTAACTGGTCGTGCGTTATTGGCTCAATTTCAGCGAGTGCAGACCGGATTTTACTGCGTTCATCATCATGTGACATCTCCTCCTTTCAACGTCCTTGCCTTGCGTCGGGAACACTACGGCTAGCATAAACCCTGCTTTAGTGCCTGTTATAGTCAGTGAAGGGAGCTCTGGCTGATACCAACAGCATTACAGCAAAGTGAAATAAAATAAAGTGCATTCCAGGCGAGAATTTTTTTTTTTTTAATTTATTTTAAAATAAATGTAACTTTATGTAAATCAGAAGGAGACAAAAAAGATCTGAATTTAGAGATTCTTTTTTTTTTTTAGCTCAAATAAGCTTGCCTTTTTGTACTTATTTATTTTATTATATTATATTATTTTATTTTTAATATATATTTATATATATTTTGTATTATTTATTTTTTGTTATAATTTATTTTTATTTATCTATCTTTTATTATAATTTATTTTTATTTATTAATTTTTTCTTCTGATCAACTTAATTTGGATTATTATTATTCATTTATTTAGTATTTAACCATATACCAGTATACTAGATATCCAGTGTTTGTTATGTTTTGTGTATAAATGTTTGCATAAAAGTGGAAAAAATTTAATACAGATATTTGAATACAAAGAAGCCTGACTTTTTTTTAAATATATTGTTTATTTTATTATATTATTTGTATTTTTTATTATTTATATTTTTTAATATTTCTTTCTTTCTTTTTTCTTCTGATCCACTTAATTTGGATTATTATTATTAATTTATTTAGTATGTAAGCATGCACCGGTATACTAGATGTCCAGTGTTTGTGACGTTTTGTGTATAAATGTTTGCATTCAATACAAATATTTAAATAGAAAGAAACATGACTGAACAACAGTATTTACTTGAGCATCAAAACAGAGATTTGCATCAAATATTACATAAATATTATTTTACTCTCTGCTCTACATTCCTGGCCTGTTTCAGATTAGAGCAGAAATAGATTCAAACTAAAGGAATGTTGTACTGTACATAGAAGAAACAGCAAAAGAGAAAGTAATCAGGACTGATGTAAATAGAGGAATACAACACAGATGCAGACAGAACAGAAAGTCCCCTCTGAAGCCTCAGATGGAAAGTAAGATTGAGGCCTCGACCACAGCCTGTCACCATATGAGCTGTCAGCCAGCCAGGAAGTGACAGGCAGGAAGTGCTCGCTGTCCACAGCAGCGACCCGGCATTTTCTCTAAACTCTGTTTGCATCTGCATCTGTAGTTGATGGAGATATAGAGCTGCGTTTGATAATCCTCTTTTCAAGTCGAGAAAGCGGAAATGGAGCAAAGCAAATGTTACATGAAATGTGTAATGTTGTTTATTTCTGACGGCCTCTGAATCCATTTCAACACAATGGAAATAAAAGCTTTGGACAGACACATGAATGTTTGAGAGGCTCTTTGTTAGCCTGGTTCAGCAAACAGGACGGTTTGTTTTCACATCCAGTCTACAGGTGTGTTAATGCAAACTGCTAATAATATGAAATCTATAAAGTTATCGTTGCTCTCCGGGGCTCAGATTCACAAACCTGACTTGATATTTTTACTGCTGTTTTAGTATTATGAAGTCCAGACTGTCTCTAGGAAAGGTTTACATGTTATTCTCTAATGTTCAGGAATAGTTCAACATTTTAGGAAATTGTCTCATTTGCTTTCTTGTTGAGAGTTAGATGAGAGGATGGATACTGCTGTCAGAACTGTATAGTCAATATGAAGCTCCTGCCAGCAACAACCAGTTAGCTTATAGCTTAGCACGAAGAAAACAGCTTACCTTTAACAAAATCCACCTACCAGGACCTCTAAAACTCATTAATTAACACGTTATATCTTGCATGTTTAAGTCCCACAAAATCTGAAGCGTAAAAACGACACGTTGTGGTTTTATGGGGGATTATGTGCCAGACAATTTCTTGGCTGTAGGCCTACAATAATTCTCAAATTAGCTCAAATGTTTCAGTAAAAGTACATTTTTGGTAAAAAGACAAACCTCAAAACATTAATTTACATGTTTGGGATAGGTTGTTCTTTCAAAATCAATAGTTTTATATACGGCAACGTAGGCTACATTTTTTAGTTTAACAGTTGCTAGCTAGCTAGCTGTAGCATTAGATAGCAGAAGTTGGCTAACGTAATAGCAGTTAGCACTTGCTAACAACATTTCAATTGTTGACCTTTTTGGCTAAAAAGTTGTAATGTAATGTCAAATTTGTTTGTTTGAACTGCTGAAAAAATGTATTGTCCCTCTTTTTAACCTTACGTTGCTAACGTAGCCTTTTGTCACATTTGCTAAGTAGGTTGTATTTTAAGTTTTCTGAGTGAGAAACTAGAGAAGCAGATGAGACAGACTGTGAGAAACTGATGTGAAACTGAACTTAACACCCTTAACAACTTCCTTATCTTCTTCTTCTCTACTGTACTACTACTGTTACTACTGTAAAAGGACTGTCACAAATCTACAATATTTAGACCATGGCACGGTTTTAAACGTGAACATTCAAAATGTGTCCCAGTTTATTACCTGTTGCAGTGTCTGTAAATAACATCAGCTAACAGGAAGTAAACATGGATCCAAACTGTTGCCTAGCAACGCAATTCCATTGCAATTCCATTGCTAAAACGGAGCGTTTCAGACAGTGGGTAAATACAGGTTTATTCAGGCAGACAGTATGAGGAAAATAATGTGTTCTAGTAGAAACACAAAATTCAAACGAAAATGAGCACAATGTGGGACCTTTAAAGGAACGATGTGTAACATTTCGGGGGATTTATTGGCAGAGATGGATATATGACATCAATTTAACAAAAATGTCCTTCAAATCAGGTTCAAAGCAATTTCCCAAACGCACACATACTCAGAGATTTTCTCTTTCCTCTCTGAGCTCCTTCAGCCAAAAGTGAATGACGCTCAGGGCGACGCCAGAGGTAACTTTAGTCTCTCGTGTGCGTGTTACGAACTTCATACGATGTGTCACAGTATTATCCTGCCATTAGATCATACGCCGAGTTCAATATGGACGGAGCCCAGAGAGGAGGACAAGAATGAAGCACAGATGTGGAACAAATTACAGCTAAAACAAAGAATGTTTTCTCTTGGCAGTCTGACTTGGACATCCTGATGGGCAAACTAATGCTCATGAAACGAGGATGCTACTTTATTCCTGTGTTCTTGTACAACCCTGTCCAAACAAAGTGTATTGAATATGACAGTCTCCAATAACATTCACCCAAAGTTTATACAAGGTGGTCACAATAACCAGCACAAAGGCCATTCAGTGCTTTGCAAAATATTGTTGTAAATGCAACGTCTCAGTTGACCTTTTACTAAAACTGGGTTTCTTCCACACCCATTTTCTAATGAAATCCAAAGACAAGGCCATCTGCATTGGAGTATTCAAAGTTTTAGAATCCACTTTTGCTGATAAATTACCTAAAATATCTTCACAATGTATCAACTTTTGTTTTAGTTATTATGTCAAATTAATCTTTGTTAGCCCAAGAAAAGCTGGGCAGAAATTAGCAGAGATTTTACACTACAAACATAGATTAAACAAGAAACTGTAAAGGATTCCTGACCAAAAAGAGTCAAATCAACTTGCTTTACATCATAAAAGTTTAACGTTTATGAAGTATGGCAGATGAAAGGGGCAACTCCTGATTTACTACACCGGAAACACGCAGAAGGCATCTCAAGGGCCAGTTGGATAAGAATAAAGCCAAAAGTTACGTAAATGTACCACAAAATATGGAAACAACATACAGGAAACACCAGACGGCGTCTGTTGACTGTAGACCAACTTACCAGTTAGTAACGGGCTGCAATGTTTGCTGTTTGGTGTCTCCGGGGCAAATGAGTTTACACGGAAATGGATTGACAGATGAGTTCACAAGTTTCAACCACTTCCTGTGTGTGTGTGTGTGTGTGTGTGTGTGTGTGTGTGTGTGATAGACATGAGTGTTATTTGCAGCAGTCTACCTCATTGACAACATACAGCAAATGACAAAGGTCGTGTCTAGGTAACCCACAATTTGGGAAACTCTCGTGAGATGGTTAAAGTTAGGCGTTGACCTCTAATGGTTAAGGTTAGGCATTGACCTCTAATGGTTAAGGTTAGGCGTTGACCGCTAATGGTTAAGGTTAAGCGTTGACCTCTAATGGTTAAGGTTAGGCATCGTTTCGGGCGCCGTCGGCCTGGAGGTTCCCACTCTGAGTGAGCTAAACCTCGCTCAGAGAGGTTCCCACTCTGAGCGAGGGTCGGCAAAACAGTTCAGCTTCAGACGGTTGATCTGCACACCTGTGCCGGTACAACGCAGCAACAGCCCGACCCACCCGCTGTACGAAGCAGACACTATTTAGCTAACTAACATATAGTCATGCACCCTGACCCCATGATGATACCCGTTGAGTGACAGTCCCCTCATTTGCATAATGAGGCAGAAATGCATAAAAAATGAATACAGAAGTTTGGGGAAATAAATAAGGGTGAAATGCAAAGGGAAAATCGTGCAGAAAATAAATAAATGCAGAAATACATGAATAAATACATACATTTGAAAATGAATATAGGATAAATAAATGCAAACATAAATAAATAAATAATGCAAAAATAAATGAATAAAACAATTCTGAAAAATAAATACATAAATAAATAAAAGGGAAAATTAAACAGAAGAGTAAATTAATAAGGGAATTAATACAAAGATAAATTAATTAATTAAACCAGAAATATCAATTTATGTCACATTTCATCAATTAATTAATGGCTACATTTATTTTTTAGATTATTTTTGCTACATTTATTACATACTTTTAAATCCAAAATGAAAGAATTTGAAACAGATTCCTTAAGATGTCAATGTTTTTTCATTTGTTTGTCACCCTTTGTGTTTTCTTAAAGTTATTTTTTTGGGGACATTTTCCATTTTATTGAGAGGACAGTGGATAGAGTCTTGGAAAGGGGGGAGAGAGAGAGTGGATGCGGAAAGGGTCACAGGACGGATTCGAACCCGGGCCGCCGCGGTCAGGACCAAGCCTTGATACATGGACGCCCACTCTACCAACTGAGCTAACCCAGGCGCCCAGTGTTTTCTGTCTAACTGTGTTTTTGTGCTGCTGCCTGTCTTGGCCAGGTCACCCTTGAAAAATAGTTTCTTAATCTTAATAGGTTTCACCTGGTTAAATAAAGGTTAAATGAAATATATTTATTCATTCATTTATTTTTTATTTTGGCAGGTTCCGTCCTCCATAGTTTCAGACCAGTATCTCATCCAAAGAGGATTTTAAATACACTACTTTTGTGATTTTACTCCAGTTTGATGCAGCCAGACAACTAGACAATCCTGCAAACTGATCGTGTGTGTGTAATTTCCTGTGATGCACTATGCCGATGACACCCTGAATTTAGTGTCCAAACCCCGTCCAATTCAGATATCTTAACAGCTTCAACTAAATCACAAGACTTATATAACTATTCCTCGCCGCTCTGATGGAGACGCAAAGCAATCTGGATAGAAAGCGCTCTCATGTGAAGGCGTTTTGTCTCGGATGTTGGGAGATGATATCTTTCTCTAGACTTCGTTAGACGCCAGATTGTACTGCGGGAAACAATAACCAAGGGATGTTTGTTCGTTTTGGAGTTTAATGAGACTTGACAGTCTGTATTGCATTAATAATAGTGCTCTACAGGTCAGAAGAGGATTACCATAAATGTATAAGATTTATTTTGTTCTCTTAACAAGACTGAGATCCACTTTATGGCCTCTATTCAGAGCAGAATCAAAGATGAATCTATCAAACTGCTAGCAGCTGGATGGATGTTGGCTGCCAGCTCCCCCCGGTGTCCAACCTGAACCCTCACAAATGTAATGTAATGACCCGCTATTATCCAAACTGTTGCTGCAGTAACTCTGTTGCTCGGCCCCAGTAGGCCCACTGCGCTCCTGCCAGCTTCAGTTCAGGAAATACTTATCTGTGTGTCAGTGAGCTCATTGCTAGAGTCTACATGATTATTTAAATAGATTTTAAGGGTCATTTCAATCTTGTGTGACTGCCTAAAGGGAAATCATTACATGCAAGACCTGCATTACACAAAAGAACAACTAAAACATTTAAAAAATATATATATATCATCCTCTGCATTCTGCATTTTTGTGAGGATTTATGCCACATTCACATTGAGTCCTTTTTGTCCTAAAGATCATGCTTATTTTCAGGTCAATACTTGTATTTTGGGTTTCTACTAGAACATGTTTACATGCTTTAATGTTTAAAATGCCCTTCATTTTCCTCGTACTGTCTGCCTGAATATACATACTATTCACCCTCTGTCTGAAACTCTCCGTTTTCGTACATTTCAATGGAATGGCAACAGAATTGCGTTGCTAGGCAACAGCTTGGGTCCATGTTTACTTCCTGTCAGCTGATGCTATTTACATACACTGCAACAGGAAATAAACTGGGACACATTTAGAATGTTTACGTTTAAAACTGTGAAGTGGTCTAAATATTGTATATTTGTGACATCACAAATGGACTGAAATCCTGACGGCTTGTTTCAAAAGCTCAGTTTCTGAATACGAGCTGTGTGTGTTTTTCTGTGAATTAAGTGTTTTGATACTTTCACAGTATTCATATAGAACTTAAACCTGCTTTATAACATAAAAGCCATGAAAATGTCACTTTTTACAATATTGGACCTTTAAAGGAACAGTGTGTAATATTTTGGGGGATCTATTAGCAGAAATGGAATATAATATTCATAACTATGTTTTCATTAGTGTATAATCACCTGAAACTAAGAATCGTTGTGTTTCTGTTAGCTTACAATGAGTCCTTCATCTACATAGGGAGCAGGTCCTCCTCATGGAGTCCTCCATGTTGCTCCTCCATGTTTCTACAGTAGCCCAGAACGGACAACCCAAACTCGGGCTCTAAAGAGAGACTTTCATGTTTCTACATTACCTGATGGCCACCGTAGTTCTCCGACACGCTGGTGAAACTGCAGTAACGTGAAGCGCAGAGTGTAAAACCGTGGTACCGCCAGCCGCCGTCTGACTTCAGTTGCTCCTAAAGTAGAGTTATTATGGTATGGATGGCCTCTGAGCGAGGTGAACGGCGTTATCATGGTTTTGCCATGGATGTGTTAAGAGAACTGGATACAGAGTTGGAGGCGGGGCCCCGTTCATTCCTATGAAAGTGTCTCAGTGGAGCATGAAGCCTAAATGGCTCGACTTCCGAGTGGAAAAGTTCCCAGATCTTCTGCATCCATTGGGCCTGTGTAGCAGGCGCAGTAGCATCCGCTCGGTCACATGGCTCGGTCACGGGGTCCCGACGTCACGGGGTCCCAACGTCACGCTGTCGTCACAGTTTGCTAACTCCTCCTCCCAGCCCTCGCTCCAGCCTTGGTCTGAGTCTCATTCACATGAACGGAGGAAGGGAAATAACTCTGTATTCAGCTGTTAGTATTTTTACACCCTTTAGGACCACTATTAGAGTGTTCATACTGGGGAGTTGATTCACCTAAAAATAAATGATCCTCTGAGTTACAGACGTCTCTTTCCCAATGGAAGTCTATGGGGAAAAGTCTTTTTGGGCCCGATGGCATCACGTGACAGAAACGGAAGTTGTCGTACCGCCGATTGGGCACTACGGAAATTGGCATCAACAACCGCAGTCTTGGAAAGGGAGGGGAGGAAATCTGGTTGGTTACAATCTGCAGCCACACCACTAGATGCCGCCAAAACCTAAACACTGCACCTTTAACTGTGAGATAATCTCTATAAACAGATTCTGCATTCATTGTAGAATCTGTCGGCAACGGCACAAGATTTTGGTATCAGAAGTGTTCACGTTCGAATAGGCTTTGGTTGCAGGTAAACAGTCCGTGTGGAGAGCATTGATTTAGCTTTTTATTGGTGTAAAATTAGCATGTATACTGTCTACTTTCGAAACAACCCGGTCGTACAAATCCTCTCTCAACTCCTAGTCAAGTCTTGGCCCTTGTTCCAGAGGTTTATCTGTCGTCAGACCTGAAGACGATGGGTTCTGAGATTGACTATGAGATGGGAAAACAGTTCATGTTAAACCATCAGGGGATTCCTTAAATCACAAAATGCGTATGAATTAATTAATGAATTAGTGAACATATAAAATTCTGTATTGTGAGGGTTGTGAATGCAGGTGAAAAACGTGGAAGCAAATTAGCAAATGTCCCCATGCACAGAAACTAGAAATTAAAATCATATGCCATCAAGTAAAAACTGCTTTGACAAATATTTTTACCTCAAGGTTACTTGCTCTTTCGTAACTTACCTGGTCCTCATCATCAGATGGAATTTGCTCAGTTGTCATGACTGATCAATATGATAAAACACCACATTTTCTGCTCAAGACCACATCAAACCTTCAATTCAAATATCATAATTTTTATCTTCAGTTCTTTTGTTTATTTTGAATTACTTACTGAAAATTGAAGTTCCATACAATCACATCTGTAAAACACCACATCTGTAGAACTACATTTGGACAATCAGCTTTCTCCATAAAGCAGAGGTGGGAGTAAGTCACACATGTGCAAGTCACAAGCAAGTCTCAAGTCTTAACCTTCAAGTCTCAAGCAAGTCCCAAGTCACTGTGGTGAGAATCAAGCAAGTCAAGTCAAGTCACTGCTCAGGTCAAGCAAGTCACAAGTCAAGTCATACGAAATTCTGATGATCTAACCCAGTTTCCACATTTAAAATCAGTTAATAGACAGTGGTCATGAAAAGATGATTATAGACATACTTTACAGGGCTCATGGCGAGGCAAATTAAAATGTTTACCATGGCAAATAAAAAAAAAAAGTTGCAAGTGAAGTGTCCCTTGAACATATAGAGTTAAGGATAAATAAATATTATTTACAAAATCTGTATCCTTCATTCCTTCTCGCTTCCTTTTATTTCGATCTGGAGGCTGCTTTATTAATAATAATAATAATAATAATAATAATAACAATATAATAATAATAACAGCAAATGTTATGGGAATATCACGTATTGAAATGAAACATTTACAAACCTTGTCTGATTATTAATTATGCATTGGTAGGCTATTAACTATCCTTTAGCTATAAAACAACAAAGGCATACATTTCAGAGACTTTTAGAAAAACTTTAACAATTTACTTGATCATCAGAAAATAATGCATTGTAATTATGAATGAAGCAATCAACACCTGGGCTGTAATCCCATCTGTCTGGTGCTGTGTCTAATCTACCTAACGCCTGGTCACCATATCAAACACTGTAGATTACTTTACATAACGTTAGCTAATGGGCTCAGAGTTAATTTAGTTAGGGTATTATCACAGTGTAGCTAACGTAATAACGTTAGTCTGTTACTCACCTCAATCATATATGCATAAGAAGCTCCTGTCCACTGTAAATCTAGCATAACATTAACTTGCATGCAAATAAATTATTGAATTAACATACAAACGAAACGAAATGTACCTTGAAAACACATGAAATATTAGCTAAATAACAAGGCTTTAATCACAGGACTGTCCTCCTCATGACACACTGACAGTCTGGGAGTCCTGTAGAGAGTTTCTCTCAGAGGAAACTTATTGTTGTCTGGGCCTACGTACATTATTTTTCAACTTTAGTTTTGAACCTGAACCATCTCTGTCACATCATGTTGCTTGCCACAGCCACAGCCTATTATAATTAAAAATGTGGAGCTCAGACCACATTTTGGTCAGGATGGAGACACCATCCGGGTGAAAGACAGACAGGACGGCCGGTCCTGAGGGAGTTATAAGAGGAGCCAAATGCCTGTTGATGCGCAGAAAGAACTGTGTAGAATAATTAATCAAAACGACAGGTTTGATGTGCACATACTGTATAAGCACGGAGGGTTCTGTGGTTCAAAACTACACTAAATGTAACCAGCGGATCTGTTGGTGTCCGTGTGTAATTGTGGCTTAACAGCTCGACTGCAGCGGTGCGCTGTGCTGGCTCTCTGTATACTGATCTTGTGCGCACAAATTAATTAATGAGTGGAACATGATAAACGTCTATGTAAGTATAATATTGTTATTTTAATTGTAGTGAAACTGGGACAATTTGTTAGTGACTGTTGAAAACCGGGACATTTGAGTGTTTTACAGATATGTGTCGGGTATCGGGACACGTCACCTTGAAACCGGGACTGTCCCGGACAAACCGGGACTGTCCCGGACAAACCGGGACTGTCCCGGACAAACCGGGACTGTCCCGGACAAACCGGGACGCCTGGTCACCGTAAATAAACACCAAAATACCGGTGCCTCCATCACTCAGATTGATAACCTGTGAAATTGAACACACAGCTGTTTTAACTAGTAACGTGTCCCCATAGTTTAACTGGTTATATGGCCCCGAATCAGTCCCCCCATTGTCTTTTACATTAACGATATGTCTTCTCAACAAAATGCATAAATCGATTTGAAGCCAAGTCTAACGTAGTTTAAACTTAACGTTAGCTTTCTAGCTAACATTTAACCAGCCAATAAGTTAGCTAAAAAGACTCATGTAGCCTACTTTTCTTTGTGGGTTTTGTGGTGACGGATGAAGTTGGATGTTGTGGTGGTCGCGGCACTGATTTTTGAGCCGCTGTTCTCTTCTTACTACTGTAGGGATTTGGCTGTAACAGGTTTGGTTATTAGCAAATTAATTAATAAATAATAATAGAATTATTAATATTAATAAAGATTATCAATAAACATTAATAATAAATGGGGCACCACCCTGGAATCAGGGACCAATAGCCAAAACGTTAATATAGTCTCTATATATATGCTAAACTATCAATTTGGAATGCTGATTAATAATTAAATTAATAACTATAACCAAAATAGATAGTAAAGGTTGAAGGATATCGGAGTTCTTGACATAGCAGAGGTTGGCATTATTCACTCTTGTACAACATTAAAGAGACCAGCATGTATATTCCACAAACATTTATTTACAAGATAATAAAGGTTCAAAACACAATATTAATCTAACTAAATAACTAAACTAAACAAACCAAACAAAGTGTGTAAGCATGTGTGTGTGTGTGTGAGCGAGAGAGAGAGAGAGAGAGAGAGAGAGAGAGAGAGAGGGGGAGAGACAAGATGGCTTCTTGTCTCAAGATGTCTGCCTACAGACAAACGGGGCGAGCACTGTAAAACTACAAAGATGGCGGAATCAATGATGATGTGGGGGTTAAGATTATCTGAAGCTGTATGTTTATGATTAAAACTAATTCACAGTTTCTGTATGTGATCTTAATGTGTGTTAGATATGCAGTGGGTTAGAAAAGATGGTTAGTTTGCATGCAAGACCTTGTCTATGTGAAGCATAAACTAAACACATCAGATGTGGCAAAGCCACCTACCCAAATATCAAATACAAATAAATCTCCACAGTCAAACTCAATGAATAACATTAAAGGGACTATTTGTAACTTTCAGAAATGCTTCTTAACAGCGACACCTGTGGCCGTGAAATCAACGAAAGTCAGCGTCGGGCTCGCGCTTGCTCGCTCTCAATATACCTGAACGAGCATCACTCAAAACAGTGAGGCGACACACGTCAGCTAAAACCACAATATCACTCTATATTTCAGCTGCTTAGCAGTAATGTTAGCTGACCAGACGAAGGTCTCTCCATGAACATGATTTAGATCTGATCCTAGTGTTGGCTTTTCCTGCCTAAGTGCAGGCTGAGGCAGCGGGGCTCTGCAGCATGTCTCCCTGCTCCCTCCTCCCGCAGCCGGAGAGAGCAGAGGAGACACCGGCACCCGGTCGGTAACGAGAAGACAACGTAACTATCTGCACAGCTCGGTCACTTCACAAGACACGGAAAACCTCTGTTGGTCTGCAGGAGCTGCAGCAGTTATTTCTGCACAAACGTCCCCTGTGCATTCACTAGATACTCTCAGAGCTAAACTAACTCTTCTGCAGTGTGGAGTGAGCGCGTGTTCACGTCTGGAGGTGGAGCGAGCTGAGCTGTCTGAGTGAAGGAGAGCAGGCAGAGGAGGAGGGTACAGCGGCTACACGCGAACGCGCATATGCGAGCGCGCATGTGTGACGACCCGCTACATTTATACGCTTACAAAGTTACAAATAGTCCCTTTAAACATATCAATACAAGTACATTCTAGAAATCAATGTTGAACAGTCTTGCTCAGCCATGTGCAATTGCTAATGCTAAGGTAAGCCCAGTACGTTACCAATCCATGGAAGAAAAGGGTTTGTAATTCCATGTGTTGAAGTTGTGGCTCCAAGTCAAAGATGTCGTCTTTGCTGTGCAGATTACTTTCTCCCCAGTAGCTTGATAGCTTGGTGCTAACTTCCTTGCGGTCGTTGCTGGAAGGTAGTTGGTGAGAAGGCAGGCTCTCGCGTCCTCTGCCTTTTTGGTTCCTTGTGTTGCTATGGCTGTTTCCTAACGGGTCATAGATCAGAAGCAGAACTGCTTTGCAGCTTCTGGAGAGCAGCAGCTCACCTCAAGCAGGTCAGAAGGTGAGGAGATGAAGAGCAGAAAGAGAAGGAACAAAGACATTCCTCTGGTTTTGTTCTGGGTGAATTTCACACGTATGTGTGAATGCTACAGTAGCCAATGGCTACTGAGCCCTCAGTCAATGGCTACTGAGCCCTCAGTCAATGGCTACTGAGTCCTCAGCCAATGGCTAGCTGAGCTGAGCTGAGTCCATGGTTCAATGATCATGTTACTGAGTTCATGTGGTCACCTGCCATTTTGCTGGGTCCCTACACTACCGTCATCGACAACATAATCATTGAATCTAAATTGTATTATTTTTGTTATTGTTATGTACTAGGCCCCTCCATGACAGCTCGCTGCCTCCTGCGTTGGCCTCTGGTGAGTCCTAGTAGGTTGCCAGGTTTGTGCGCATTGTACTAGAAATCCCCCGATGTTTCAAAAACAAAAGGTAACTTCTCAATATCTAGAAAAATGAAAATATTTAATAAAAAATAAGTCAAGTCCTTTTGAGTCATCTGTCTTAAGTCTAAGTCAAGTCTCAATTCATGAATACCAAGTCAAAGTCAAGTCGAGTCTTTTATCAATGTTAGTCAAGCAAGTCTCAAGTCCTCAAATTTGCAACTTGAGTCTGACTCGAGTCAAGTAATGTGACTCGAGTCCCCCACCTCTGCCATAAAGGGCTGTCAACTCTGGAACATATTACCAACTGAAATCAATCTAATTCCAGATATAAAGTCCTTTACAACAAAAGGTTAAGAGCTGGATAAAAGCAATACAGAGCTTTATCCATTTATAGCAAATTGTACTGTAAATGACCGAGGTGCATTAGGGTACTTGTATTTGTAGTGTATTGTGGTTTTATGATAGAAATCTGTGTATTTTAATTACACTATACGTACATGTTAAAGCCCAACGAGTTGAAAATTAGCAATAGCTATAAATTCTGTGCAGCACATCAGTTTCATACCCTGTATTGGAACTATGTTAAATTCCATCGTCCCTACCAGATACAAATCAAATGAAATCACATGAATATTTTCAAGTTGACTTAAATGCAGCATTATCTAAACAGTGCATGCCATGTGTAAGTGTGCATGTGTGCTGATCGTGTAGGTTTTTCCTGTACATATTCAAGATAAGATAGACATCATAGTAAAATAACTGTTCAAAACAGCATGTGATTGATATATGTGCATAACTGTTTACTATGTATAACTCACCATGTATATACATGGTGAGTTATGCATATATAGTAAACACAATATGTTGACAAGCATATAAAAGATAGTACCAGTGTGTGTACATAATATATGTCACGTGTGTGTGTGTCCTGAAATAATAACCCCCATCGGTTGGTCATGTTGGTCATGAAGAAAACCTCATTAAATCCCTGCAGTTTAAACTGCTGCTGGCTGAGAGGAGGTTTGAAAATGCATGCTTCTCCTCCGGGGTTCGTTGGATTTAAGTACAAGGAAACGAGGTGGGCGGGTGTTATTTATAAATGTATTTATAAATAATAAGTTGTTCACACTATTTTGATTTAATTTTTCTTAACTTTCTCATTTACATAACATAACAAAATAAAAATGAACAATAATACGGTTTTCCGTATATAATCCGTTTTAATGCTACTGCTCTGATAATCAATGAAAGAACCGGGCGGAGCCGTTACAATGAAACCAACGCTTCCATTTTGGCAACGGCATCCCTAGCGACTTCCTCATTGGTCCGCCCGGCTCAAATTCCAGCCAATGAGAACGAAGCGCAGCAGATTTGGATCCGCAGCTGAAGCTCTTTAGTTCGAGCTCTCTCATCGTCTGAGAAACAACACAGCAGACCTGCACTACTATCACACGATTTATACACTATTTACAGCAGTTACACGAGCTGGATGCGCTGTCTATCGTCGCGAAACGGAATAAAAGGAGCTGGAACTGTAAAACACGGTAAGATAAAACTATAATGTTTACCTAGTGTCGATGCAGAACCTGTTCACGTGTGGAGAAGCCCCCGGTAAACACACAGCCACACACCGCCGTGTTCAGCTAACAGTACTCATGTTGTTATCTGCAGCTAGCTAACACCGTCTAGCCTGAAACACTCCAGCAACACTCCACCGCTGTGTTTAGTTTTAAAACTCACCCGCCATCTTTCTGTATTGAGCAGATCAGAGTTGTGCGGCTGCAGAGTGCGTGTTTGTGGGAGTAGAGGAGCCAGCAGCCAGCAGCATGCCTCTACCGAGGGGGAAGAAAGCCCAGGTCCCCGCTGGGAGTCAGATCCTCAAGCTGAACGCAACAAGGAGTGAGAAGCAGGTAAGAGAGTCACTCAGCTCCGGCTCGCTCAGAGAGCCAGCTGAGGCTGTAAACTCAGCAGACACTGCAGCAGCTCTTCCTCCAAACTGCATGACTTTTAAAAGGATTCGAAGTTAACGAGACTTGTGCCATGTATTTTCTTTTAGTGCATGTATGTGATGCGTGTGTTTGTGTTGCAGGAGGAAGGCCCGCAGGCGAAGAGGTCCTCCTCCCCTCCACATGGAGCCCCGAAGAAGAGGACTGCTTTCATCGACATCACTAATGTAAGTCTCGTCTGTCAGCGTTGTGGTTTCGGTAGAGAGAAGAGCATCCACATTCATCATCAAAGATTAATAAACATATTAGATGAAGCAGTTGGATTCAAGGATGGAGACGCAAAAAGTCTCCTTTATTCACTTAAACCAACTTGGTGGAGAGGGGAAACCACATTTATTACTAAGTATTTGTGCACATATAGGGATATATGTAAACAAGTATGTGGAGAAAAAAATAGGTGTGTATATATAAATATTATATAAATTGGGGCTGAACGATTTTAAAAATCGAATTGTGATTATTTTGAGTGATATTTCAATTGCGATATGATTTGTGATATTAGAGGGAATGATAGTTTCTACATCATTATTCTCATTTTCAGTGGAAAACATGTTGAATTGTTTATGATGTGATGTTTTCTTAAGTCTGTAGAAGATGATGTGTAGGCCGGGACATCTCTGCAGCACC
Organism: Sebastes fasciatus; assembly: GCF_043250625.1. NCBI lineage: Eukaryota > Metazoa > Chordata > Actinopteri > Perciformes > Sebastidae > Sebastes > Sebastes fasciatus. The sequence goes on along the minus strand of NC_133816.1, from coordinate 1,228,154 downwards.
ACAATATTTAATTTGAAATGGTATTTTGACAACATTTCACCTTTACAAAATTAGAACCTCCTGCGATTTGAAAAAATTGCAGTACGTCATATTGGGTTTTTTGATAAAATGGATTAATTGTGCTGCCAATAATCAACAATAAAATAAAACATCTAATCGCAAGTCAAGTGTTCTGTAAGTTGTAAACAAAACAAATAGTGCAAAGATATAAATACTGGTTGGATATACTGTACATGGACTGGATGATTATATACATGTAAAGATGTTTATATACGGTATGTACGGTCAGAAGGATTTATATTGACCGTGACAGATGATCTGTACACTTTACAAAAAATGTGCATTAGAGACTGTAAATTCTAATCTATAGTGCCTCTCAGAGGGGAGAAGCTGGACGAGATTGGTTCCAGGGTGTTAACAAGGCTTATGGAAAGGAGGCAATTGAGCCAATCGCAACTAGGGATGTCACGATACCAGAAATCTAGTAGTCGATACCAATACCAGTGAATTTCCACGATTCTCGATACCCAATTCGATACCACGGTACAAAAACAACAACAACAATAAATCCCCTGTAATTCAACACGTACTCTTTTATTAAAAACATTTGAACATTACAAAAAACAGAGACATGTAGCCTTTAAGTAATAAATAAAAATAATTGACCCATTTAGTTCATTTTGGCGTATCAGCAGCATGTTATCAATGGATAGTCAGACAACGGACACTATATACTGACCGTGAACGCATCTGGTCCGTCAGCTCAGAGTAGCAGGAGTAGGAGGCAGAGGATTTGTTGTGGAAGTGAAAAGCAAACGCACCTATTTGGCAATATTTCAGGTTTAATCCCAACGCTACAAGGGAACCATAACGTTAATGAGGTAATCGCCGCGAGGCGGATGGCGCCGTCACAGCCGGTGTGCACGGAGCAGCGGCGCCAGGTAGACCCCGCAGCGGAGCCCCGCAGCAAAAGCTCTACCGGAGAGGCCAGACACACCGCCACCCGACAGTAAAGATCAGAGTCAGCGCTCTGCACATGTTGACCATCTTTTCTTGTAAAATGTCCGGTGTAATCGGTAACACCGGTGTTGTCACAAGTTTATTAACCGGTGGGAACATTTTCCTCACCGTCACATCCCTACCAATGACCATTATTGTGACATCCCTAATCGTAATGCACGACCGCAGCTTCGGTTACACTGCGCATGTGTTATACCCCAATATGCGCGTCGGCCCGTGACCCAGCCTCCTTTCCATAGGCCTTGGGTGTGAAGAGTCTGCAGTGATGCTTCCTGACTCTGGAGGTGTATCAGTCCTGGATGGATGGAGGGCAGGCTGGCACCAATGTTTTTTTTCACTGTAGTCTGTTCCTGTCCTGTTTGGTGGCTGATCCAAACCACACAGTGATGGATGTGCAGAGAACAGACTGGATTATAGCCGTGTCAAAGTGTATCAGCAGCTCCTGGGGCAGGTTGTCTTCTGCGATGTAGAAAATGCAAACTCCTTTCACATCACCCTGGTTTGGGAAATGTTCAGGTGGGTCTCTAACAGCGGCACAGGTTGATGATGGAAACATTTGTCAGCCTGGTGCATATATTTGCTACCATTTTAGTCATCTTTCTGGTTGTTTTAGTACTTTGGAGTAAATCAGTGTTTCCGTATTGATTGTGTTCTGGGTTAGTTTTCCTGACTACATAGTGGAGCTGTTCAACAGCTGTCTCTGAAGTGGATGTCTGAGCTTCCTGGCATCGCATTACCTTTGAGGCTCCAATGATTGCATCACTGTAAAGTCATCATACGTTAGTGGGAACACTTTTGCATTTGTTTCATACTGAAAGTCACAGTGATGCACAAAAAATGGACTTGTGACTGTCAAGGAGAATAGCGGGAACATGTGTGCTCTCTGGTTCGTGGGTAGAAAGGCTCCTTTTATCAACATTTGTGAGATGTTAATAAATTAGTTTCACCCGTGTCCCTTTTTTATCCCATAATACTGCACATGTGTGTCGATAATTGTACACACATGGTGTCCTTAAGCAGAGTCTTGACTTGTGGAAAAACTGTTTTTTAAAAGTGATTTCACCACCAAATATTTGTCATATTTCAAGTGTGGTTTTTAGCCCAGTACCCACTCACACAGTAGCAGGATTGTGTGTCACCTGTATCACTCCTTTTTATGTGAAGGGGAACAAGCAACCGGAAGAAGCTGACCTTAAAGGTTTTGAAATTTAGACCGAGCTGACCTGGAGAGGACTTTAAATCAAACCGCAGCTTCAGATTCATCAGCATGCTGCACACGTCCTCTGTAGCATCTAATTCTGACAAATATGTCATCATCCTCATAAAGCTTCCAGGTTTGATTTATTAAGATGTCAGAGAGAGAACGATGGGCTGTGAACCACTATCTGCTGTCTGAATGCTGAATGAGTTCTGGATGATCTCCCACGGTGCGTTATCTCGTCTTAGCTGAGTTGTAGGACATTTTAAACAGTCAAATTATAGTGTGAGGCATATCTACAGTTTCCTCATATGACATGGGCATCTTACTTTGACAACATTACCTGTTTTAGTTTGTGTTTGCAAAGCGTCTTGCTCTGCTCTCTACTCGGCAGGGACACAGCCTCTCAGCTGAGTGCTCACACACACATCCATAGAGCATCATGCTCGCATGGTTTTGAGGTGGTCGTAAAATGTACGCGGCATGACGAATCCCAACTTGTTAATCAAAACTAATTTATTAGAATCCCCGGCTGGACTTAAACGAGCAGTCGGCTGTTTGGCCGGCACTGATTGAGAGCTCTGATGTGTGCGTTGTGCTACACGACATTTCAAATAGGTTGATCTTTGTGGCCTCGGGTCACGTAACTTTTCACCCTCCACCAATCAAGGTGATGATTTAAAATGACTAAGCCGTGGACTAACGGCTTAGTAGGTTTATCCGCCACCCTGAGGCGGATAAACCTACAAATGCTGTTTACATATAGAAATTACATACTATAAATTAGGGCTGGGACGATTCACCTTTCTCCCAATTGGATATTATCACGATACTTAAGTGCCGATTCGATATTACGATTTATTTTGTTAACTTTTTTAACACTAGACCATAGGAAAAAGTTGAATCATACACTTCTAGGGACTTTTACTTTGGAAAATCTCTAAATGAATCCAGTAAATTTTTTTAATTTTCAGCATGTATGTAGTCAGAGATGTCCTGAAGTCAAATATATCAGGATCAATGTCAGGAATTATTTATTATCCAGCAACCCAAAAATCAAAGAATAAAGACGTTTCCCTCACAGATTAGTGGTATTCATTTTTAATTTATAAGGGACATGTAATGTTTTATACCTCTGGTGAATATAATGCATCAATCTTATTTCCATAGATGTGTTTTGTATATACAGTTCCCTTTTGTTAACACCTTATTTTGATAAGGTCATCTTTAGCGGACGTAGTCCCACATGTCTACATCCTCTAACTTCTCCAAGGTGGTCTCTAGCTCTCCTGTCAGCTCCGTTCTCTTTATCCATCCATGGTCAGCTCCATCGGGGCCGTTTCAATGCAGAGAACATAAATGTCAGTATCTGGGTGCTCTACAGTTGTAGCGTCGGCCTATTTGACCACGGAGATGAGAGTGACGGCCGGCTCGACCGTAACGTTACCGCAATACGATAACGTTTCCTGTCAGTGACAGAGTTAGCATGCAGCTTTAGCCGTGATGTCTAGCTCTGCTTTTCCTGTCAATGTGTGAAACCCAAAGTGTTTCCATCCTTTACTGGATGTGTAGTGTTTACCACGTTTAACATGTGAGGGTGCAGGTCGTATCCACGCTGACCCTCCAACGCTTTCTACTGTCTTGTTTCGTCTCGCTGAGGTTTGTTTTGGTTGACGGATACGGAACGGATATGACGTCACGTTACTCAGACTACAACAATAAAAGCGGTAACTTCCTTTTACCTCCACATAGACTCAGATGAAGCAAATACATAGATTCTGGCATTAAAACATCAATTTAGAAATCGAAGAAAAACAATCTGGATACATAGGTGCTAGTATAATTCGGCTTTAGTGAACATGGCATTTCTTAACTAGTTTCTGAGAGTGTGTCCCTGCTGGCCACCGTACACTCTGACAAAGCCAAACCATGACTCTACTGTATCCGTCAGGTTGTTAAATGTTTCCAAATGAGTTGCCTGTTGGATTTTATTACACCTCAACAGAATGTGTACACAAAATAGTGAAATGAAATGTCTCTCAGCAGCAGTTTTGAGTCACGTGTTGATACCAACATCCTGATATTCCAGCTCTTGGACATAAGTCAGTTTTGTTCTTTGTGACTGTTTTTGAACACTTGGCACTGATCCCAGTTCTCATTATTCATGAATGTTAGACATCGCCATCGTATCCCACTCACTGTAAACTATTAAGCGTGTATTATTGGGGGGAAATAGAAAATGAGTGATTTAAAGATGTGACTTTGACTGTGTTCACAGGCTCATAAGGTTCAGATCATCCTTCCAGGGAGGAAGAAGGAAGCGGCGAAGAAGCAGGGGAAGAAAACAGGCGCCACCTCGGTGTCAGCCAAGAATCATGCCCACCTGAAAAAGTAAATCATACAAACAAGCTTTTCTTCTAACTGTTTACTCTGCTCGCTCTTTCTCCCGTAGTGTTCTCCTTAGCGCTGGATATCTTTTCATTTGCAGCCTCTCTCCCTCTGCAGGTCTTCGTCTATGAGCTCAGAGGGGACGCCCGCCGAGAAAGACAAGACCAACGCAGAGGAGGAAGAGGTGCAGAATGCAGCAGCTCCAGTAGAAGAGCTGGTGGCTGCTGCAGCGCCTCCTGCTGCCCGTGAAGTGCCAGCACACCTTCAGAAACAACAAGTAAGGGAACTTCAGAGAAGCTTTCTGAGCTGGAATTGTTTGTCGTTCCCTCCTCTTTACTCCTATTCTCTCCATCTCCATCCTCATAGATCCCAGAGGAGTTTGACATCGACTCTGAGAACTCTGAGGACTGTTATTTGTGTCCGGAGTACGCGAAGGACATCTTTGACTACCTCAAACAGAGAGAGGTGAGCCAAACCAACACACTGTTACCTAATTCTGAACCACGCTCCCAGGATTTGTTTCTTCCCCTCATGCGGTTCCTGAAAAGGCTTTTTTTAGGGACACAGCCTCATCTTTCTGTTTTCATCTTATTGTCTGCAGGAGAAGTTTGTCCTGTGTAACTACATGCCCAAGCAGCCCAGCCTCAACCCAGAGATGAGGGCCATCCTGATCGACTGGTTGGTGGAAGTACAGGTGAGTGGTCCTGGTAGCCTGTTGTGAACTTGTGTTAAGAAGAGATATACTGTATTTCAAGGTTGTAAAGTGGGTGAGGTAATTCATTTGTAAAGTAAAATCATTGCTGATTAAAACTCCGGGGGGGTTCAAATAAACTTTATATTTGAAGCCCATAATTAGTAAAATCAAGAGGACACTTCTGATGATTGAGTTGCTGCTCAGTTGGATGCTTCTTTCCTTTGTGTTTGTGCAGCATGTTGACTGGATTCTGTCTCTGGCATTTGTTTAGGAGAACTTTGAGCTGTATCATGAGACCCTGTACCTGGCCGTGAAGATGGCAGACCACTACCTGTCCAAGACTCCAGTCCACAGGGAGCTGCTGCAGCTCGTCGGCTCCACCACCATGCTCATAGCCTCCAAATTTGAGGTAAAGACGCACGGCGTACAATTCAGATAAAATTAGGGACGCGCCAATACCACTTTTTTGGAGACCAAAGCTACGGTCTTCCCCGCGTCCTCGGACCGCCAACAACACTGTTTAACAGACGGGCTTCACTAGATACAACCAAGAGGTTTTGCTGCTTCACTGTAGTTTGTGTTGGAGTCTGAGTCTGAACAGCGTAGACACACTGGAGCGCGCATGAGACACCGACCCGCAATGATTTATACGTGGAAGAAGTTACAAACAGTCCCTTTTAAGTTTACGCTATATTTACAATATTTTCACCGCTTTGCATTGCTGTCAGACAGCTGTAGTCTAAGACAGCTGTAGTCTAAGACAGCTGTAGTCTAAGTTTCTGACGGAGAACTGAAGCCGTTTTCTATGCTCTTGCCAAAGCAACCAGACTCCATTGAGAAAAAACAGTAATTTGACCTCACAGAACAAAGGAGTTGCTGCTCTACCACTGCCTCGATCGGTTAGTTTGACTTTGGTTAGTTCAGATTCACCCAATATTTCACACAATAACACGAACAAACTAACTGATCAAGGCAGTGGTAGAGTCTGGTGGCTTTGGTGAGAGCATAGATGGATACAACGACTTCAGTTCCCCGTCAGAAAGGGCTGTCTGACGGCAAGCTAAAGTGGTGAAAATATTCTAAATATAGCGTACACTTAAACTGATATTGATTCTTTTAGGTGTCTAAATCCGTTCTGCTGCCCCCCCGTCCACAGCAGTACATTACTTTACTCCCGTGCTGGTAGTCCTGTCTGTTTCTCTATCCGGGGGTGTGCTGACTGTCATCTACTATAGGTAATACACTGACTATGGAGAAGTACCTCATAAAACCCCACTGAGAAACACCCAAACTATCCCTTTAAATCTTAATTAAAAGCTTGAGACTCAGTTTTTCATTGGAAGATTAATCGTAAAAATCAATCCTGTTTTCTTGAAGGTTTTTGAGTATGATTTTATTGGCTCTGGCTTTGGTTAAAATTCACTCTACATGGCCAGTGGGTTTTATTTTAAAAAACACAGGTAAAAAAATGAAGGTTAGGAGGCTCACAAGCTCCCCTCACAAACATGACTGAGAAATGGAGCATGACCGTGTTTACTGAATTAACCATGGGAGGGAGGATTACACTTTAACACAGAGTATTGTTTTTCCTGACGTTTGTTTCCTGTTTTATTTTGACGATACGCAGGAGCGCAGTCCGCCTTGTGTCGACGACTTTCTTTATATATGCGACGATGCGTACAAGAGGGAGGAGATCATCTCCATGGAGGCCAGCATCCTGCAGGCGCTGTCCTTCGACATCAGCATCCCCATCCCCTACCGCTTCCTCAGACGCTATGCCAAGGTCTGTGGGTCTGTGTCTGTGTGTGTCTGTATGAGAGTGGACCGTTTACTTGACACCACTGGGTGTTTCTTTATCTCTTCCATCACCTTACAAAGCCACAGAGAGCCTTCTTGCTCTTCAGTCTCTTGAGGTCTGTCTGCCTTCGCTCTTCTGATTGTCGTGTTGTGCTGTCTCTGCAGTGTGTGAGCGCGGGCATGGACACGCTGACTCTGGCCCGGTTCTACTGTGAGATGAGCCTCATGGAGATGGAGCTGGTAGCCGAGAGAGGCTCGCGGCTCGCCTCAGCCTGCCTGCTGCTGGCACTGGTCACCAAAGACCTGGGAGGATGGGTAGGTTCTCCTTCATCACATCTTCACACTGCAGCGCTGTTCTCATCGTGGCCTTTTAGCACTCTGTTAAGACCTTTGTTACCATGTCAGAACTCTTGATTTGGTATTGTTCATTTTTGGTGTCAACATTAGTATTTCTATTATAGTTTTCTCATATGAACTCGGGATAACGTCTGGAGAATCAGGAGTTTCCTTCTCACACATGTAGCACACAACAGGAGATTTTGTCAGATGTGTTCTCACCCACTGGAAATACTCTGGGTGGTGTAGGCGAGGGGTGGAGTCTGGGTAGAGCGTGCAGGAGGCAGGAGGCAGGAGGACGTGATGCCGTTTACACCACATTCATGTAGCCAGTTCGTAATTTGGTCATAAAAAAACAAGTCTCTTGTTCCTTGAATTTGTCTGATGATTTCCGTCGGCCATTTCCGAGGAGACGTCCCTTAAATCTCGTCTCTCCAGGTGGACATTTTCATGTAAATGACCCTTCTTCACCCTCAGATGTCTGTTTTCATTCTTTTTTTTGAATCATGATTTTTATTGTTTCCTGAAGAAAAATGACTCCAATTACCTGAACCACATCACAGAATTTACACCAGGCAGCGGCGAAGTGCGGCTCACCGCAATAATTCCATATTTCTGCAGCTGGGAGGCGTGTTCATGTGTTTTAGGCAGGAAGAAATTCTTTGTAACAATTAGGGATGTTAATAATTAATCGTTAACAGACATTAAGCATTTTAATCGATTAACGCTATCGGTTAAAAGAAATGTTAATAATTAATTAAAAAGAGGAGCGGCTCATCTCTTTAAGGCGAAAAGCTGGTCCACCTTAACAGCCCACCTTAAGAGACGGAGCCGGAGTTGCAGGATACAGGAAGTTGGCTCCGGTCTCCGGCTAGCTTGGTTGGAGTGGAGGAGTTGTAGTTTAGTAGCATTTATTCACCGACAAATAAACTGTAGACACACTGCTACACCTACGATCACAGCTAGAACACCACCAACAACCACACTCACCACCAACACACACACACACGGTCTGTTGGAAACTCACTAAAGTTACTCAGACTATGTGTGGCGGCGGCGAGCACGAAGCCTCCGGCAACGCTAGAGCTGCTAACGTAGCACAAATACACACACTGTTTGTTGGCCACTCGCTAAAGTTCCGCCGGGCAGACACACAGCTGACAACCTGCTAAACTAAACTAAATGTGCGGTGGAGACTTTTACTGGGAAAGTGTCTGCATGTCCGCGACACTACACGCAGCATCGTAGCTGCTAAGTTAACGCTCCCGGATGGTGAACTGGAGACTCCCGTCAACCAATATCTGTTGTGCTCCTGCAGCTGCTACACCGCTGTATGCGAGGCACAAATCTTGTCGGTTAACGGTTGATAATCGGTTAACGAGGGTCGGTTATCGGTTAAGAACATTTTTCAAAATGAGCATCCCTAGTTACGATGAGTCAACATGTCAAAGGGTCTGATTGGCTACGGGTACTCCCTGGCTGCACTTCGCCGCTAAAAGTCAAACCTTTCCCAACGTTTTTTTTGGCCGCACGTCGCCACATAGTCAAGCGGCCGCAGCAGCTTTTCATTGACATTTCATGGCAGCTCGCCGCAGGCCGCACTTCGCCGCTGCTCTGGTGTGAATTCAGCATTACATGAGGCTTGAACGGTGTTCGGGCACACACGGGATTACATAATGTACCCACCGTCGTTTTGCTTTTTTTTATAGAAATAAAACCCATTTAGTTAATTTTTGCACATCAACGCCGTGTTATCAATAGATAGTCGGAGGACAGACACTACAAACTGAAAGCAGCATCTTTTCTTGTAAAATGTGTAATCGGTAACACCGGTGATGTCACTGGTGGGAAAATGTCCTCACCGTCACATCCCTAATGTACATATAATAACGGATAGAAAATGTAAACTGGAAAAAAATATTCAAAAACAAGGTAGGAGAAAAAATGCTAATGATGATGATATAATAATTATAGAAAAATATTAAATAAAAATAGAAATTATAATTAATGATAACAATAATAATATAAATTTAATGAATTGATCAAATGAATTCACACACTAGACACTCTACACCTACTTCTATCCCTGTGGTCCCACCCCCATGTTTATTCACCCACACAGGATACGGAGTACACACCGTGTGTTTGTCACGTTACAAAAGAGTAAATAAAACCGAATATAAAAGATGTCTTTACTTTTGTTATTGCATAATAGAAACGTCATCAACGCGCCACTCCCTCACTGTGAATCCTCTGGATAATAATGAGCAGCTCTTATATACACACATGAAGTTTGAATGATTCAGATGTATGAGCTCCTCTGGGTAAGGTCTGGATAAGTTCAGTGTTAGGAAATATGAGAAAATCTCAGGGACAACTCGCCTTATTGTTGTTGATTTCAAAGCAGAGGAGGGATTTTCATGTCTTTAAGCCTTTTGTTTGGTAGAACACAAGCTGGGCACTAAAGGGACGTGATGACTTGGCTCCTCTAAGTAAAAGGCTGTTTGTAGGGATGCTCATTTTGAAAAATGTTCTTAACCGACCCTCGTTAACCGATTATCAACCGTTAACCGACAAGATTTGTGCCTCTCATGCAGCGGTGTTCCAGCTGCAGGAGCACAACAGATATTGGTTGACGGGAGTCTCCAGTTCACCGTCCTGGAGCGTTAACTTAGCAGCTACGATGCTGCGTGTAGTGTCACGGACATGCAGCCACTTTCCCAGTAAAAGTCTCCACCGCACATTTAGTTTAGTTTAGCAGGTTGTCAGCTGTGTGTCTGTCTGGCGTAACTTTAGCGAGTGGCCAACAAACAGTGTGTGTATTTGTGCTACATTAGCAGCTCTAGCGTTGCCGGAGGCTTCGTGCTCGCCGCCACACACGTAGTCTGTGTAAATTTAGCGAGTTTCCAACAGACCGTGTGTGTGTGTTGGCGGCGAGTGTGAGGTTGTTGGTGGTGTTCTAGCTGTGAACGTAGGTGTAGGTGTAGCAGTGTGTCTACAGTTTATTTGTCGGGGAATAAATGCTACGAAACTTAAACTCCTCCGCTCTGCTCCGAGACCAGAGCCGACTTCCTGTATCCTGCAACTCCGGCTCTGCCTCTTAAGGTGGGCTGTTAAGGTGGACCAGCTTTCCTCCTGAAAGAGACGAGCCACTCCTCTGAGCCGCTCAGCTTTTGAGTTAATTATTAACATTTCTTTTAACCAATAGCGTTAATCGGTTAAAATGCTTAATGGCGGTTAACGGTTAAACGGTTCATTATTGACATGCCTAGTTCCTGGACCGACTCCAGAATCGGCTCAAATTTTAGAAATGATAATGTTTATGAAACCTTCAGAGAACGAGCGATGAATGTGTGTTATTATATTTGTGTATCTTTAAGGATTCAACGTCTTTGTGTTTGTTGTGCTGCAGAGTCCCGTCCTGCAGTTCCACTCCGGCTACCAGACGTCCGATTTGGTGCCCGTCGTCAGAAAGCTCCACGAGATGCTTCTAGCTCCTGCTGACGACAAACTGAGAGCCATCAGGAACAAATACTCCCACAAGTAAGTTTAAAGATACATAAAACAAGTTAATTTCTGAAACGCACAAGCTGCTTAATATCATATCATTTCTTTAATATATTTCAGGGTGTTTTTCGAGGTTGCGTCTCTGCCGTTGGTCGACGCTGACACTTTGGACAAAGCTTTATCTCAGTGAAAATAATATCTTGCCTACCTTGAGTGAAAATTTTCCAAATTTTCCCTCCAACCTGTATATAATTTGTTAATATGTTTAATATTTATACATGTAGTCCAGCTTGTCTTTTATATAATATTGGAAATAAATCTTTTAATTCCACTTTGAGAAGGAAAAGAGTTCTTATGTGGGCATTTGTTCTGCCAGCAGTGTATCGTTGAAGTTATTAATAGCGCCTTTTTTAGTGTTACATTTGAGTTTTTTGGCATTCATTTTATAACATTTTATAAGAGCATATAAAAATCGTAATTCATTATTAATTTGTTAGCCCCGTCTGTCTCTCTGTGTGTATAATTTAAAAAGTAAGTTTTAAGATGATGGCGAGAATTTTCCTGCTGGATTATGCAGCGGCCCGGCCCGGCCCACATGTTTTTATAAGTTTTCATCCAGTGTTGAAGTTAGCAGGTGTGCTTATATGTTGTACAGAGTTTATCATGTTAATATCACTATGCTAATTATTTGTATAAAAGACGACCGGATGATGCTGTGCTATTTTTAAATGGCTGTCATGCGTACTCTTAAAATAAAGTTGTGCTTTTTTTCATGTGTTTGATAAAATTGCTGTTCATTGTTTGGGTTATAGGATATTTATTATTATTATTATTATTATTTTATTTTTTTGATTTACAAAATGTTTATTCATCTTGTATCTATATACAAATGCCAAAATAAATAAATGACTGACTCAATAAATAAATCAATATGCCATTAAATGAACCAAAATATTAAAATCACATGTAGTCAATTACATTATAAAATGTGAGAAAATAGTATTTGTTTTAATTTGCTTCTTTATTTACTTCCCCATGTATCTACTCTTCTAATTAATTTCCCATTTATTTGTTTTATTAGCTTTTATTAATTTATGCCTACATTTGTTTTTTTTAGTATTATTTTTGGTTCATTTAATGGCATTTATTTATCAAATCATTAATTAATTTTATTTTAATAGGGTTTTGGCAGGTTTATGGTTCCATAGTCTTGAAGTTTTTTATTATTTATTTTCTTTATTTACCAAATGTTTATTCACTTTAACACATTTGGAATATATACAACTGCTTTATCAAGTAATGGAAAATAATAATAGTAAATAAATAAAAGAAATAAAAATACCGTAAAAGAAACGGATGTTAGTTTTGGCCACATTCAAAATAAAATAAGTAACTACAGGAGTCCCTCGGTCTGTCTTTACAGAGTTTTGCTATATTTTTTTCCATTGTTTACACTTTAGGTTATAGGAATATTTAATCATGTATCCATGTCTTGATGTTGCATTTGGTAAACGCGTCTTTTTAAACCTTTGTGCAGGATATGTAGTTCTGTTGTTAGACCACTAGAGGTCAGTAACGTCCCACGTTCCTCCAGGATCCAAAGATGTCTGCAGGCTGCCTGCTGCTGCTTCTCTGAGCCCAAAGATTTATGAAATATATAAACTGGGGAAAAAAAGATCAGAAGCTTGTGTTTGGTGGATTATTTCTCTGTTGTTACAGTACTAATGGTCATTGTATTTTACATGGTTGGAAAGCCTGTTTATTTACCTTCACAATGAGGTCCAACTTGTAAGGATCATGCATTTGTGGGATGAGCAGCACAGCTGATTATGTGGGTAGCGCCCAAGAAAAATGTGCCAAAATGCTCCGTCAATGGTAAACAGTGTATTTTCCTGTTGGTATTGACTTTTGTTTTGAGTTGTTTGGTGGATTGGATGATTGAACTCTATCAGTAACAAGGAACAAACAAGACATATTGGCTATTTTACACTTTATTCATTTAATACACCGTCAGGAGCCTCAGTAGCGGTGGAAGATCCATACGCAGCCACAACAGCCTGGTACCTCCTCCTCATGCTGGTCACCAACCTGGTCACACGTTGCTGTGGGATGGCGTTCCATTCCTCAACCAGGATTCGTTGCAGGTCAGCCAGCGTGATTGTGTTGGTCACTCTAACACGTACAGCACGTCCAAGCTGATCCCACAAGTGTTGAATTGGGTTGAGGTGTGGACTCTTGGCAGGCCGTTCCATTCTCTCTACTCCCACATTGTGGAGGTAGTCTGTGATAACCCTGGCTCTGTGGGGGCGAGCGTTGTCATCTTGGAGGATGAAGTTAGGTCCCAGATTGTGGAGATATGGGATCGCCACTGGCTGCAGAATCTCATCCCGATATCTCACTGCATTGAGATGGCCTTCAATGATGACAAACCTTGTTTTGCCAGTGAGGGAGATGCCCCCTCACACCATGACACTGCCCCCACCAAAAGCTGTTACTCCATCGGTGCAACAATCAGCATAGCGTTCTCCGCGTCGTCTCCATACTTTCACCATACCATCCGACTTTAGCAGACAGAACATGGACTCATCAATGAACATGACATTCCCCTACATGTTCAGGTTCCATTGTGTTGTCGACACCAGCGCAAACGGGCCTGATGGTAAAGGCTTCCTGGTAGCCTCATTGGTAGAGCATTTTGGCAAATGTTTCTTGGGCGCTCCCCACATAATCAGCTGTGCTGCTCATCCCACAAATGCATGATCCTTACAAGTTGGACATCATTGTGAAGGTAAATAAACAGGCTTTCCAACGATGTAAAATACAATGCCAATTAGCATTGTAACAACAGAGAAATAATCCACCAAACACAAGTTTACTAACTTTTTTTCCCCAGTATGTACTTCCTGTATATATATACAGTATATATATATATAGGAGCAGTGTCGGACAGTTTAAGATAAAAATATTTTGGATGGATAAATGATCTGTAAAGTTCAATCTGTCCTGCTGCTTCATTCACACTTGTTTCCTGCCAGTTCATCATGGAATGTGTCTCTTTTTAAGTCATATGCAAATCCCTGAAATGTGCTATAGCAATGAACTTGCCTTGCACTGATATAGGAACTAAAAGCTCCCTCTACTTTTAGCTGAAAGGTGAAGGTCTGTACTGTGCACCTCAGAGAGAGCAATGACCTCCATTTATTAGTTTTCCTTTGGTTGCAACAAACAGAGTCAAATGAATGTGACGCTAAAGGTCATGTTGCGGTTGAATGTGGGTCATCTTACAGGCATTCAGTGGTTCTTCTAAAGGATTTAAAGGTCCCATATCGTGCTCATTTTCAGGTTCATGCTTGTATTTTGTGTTTCTACTAGAACATGTTTACATACTGTAATGTTAAAAAAAAAACATTATTTTCCTCATACTGTCTGCTTGAATATAGCTGTATTTACCCTCTGTCTGAAACGCTCCGTTTTAGTGCATTTCAATGGAATTGCAACAGGATTGCGTTGCTAGGCAACAGCTTGGGTCCATGTTTACTTCCTGTCAGTTGATGTCATTCACAAACACTGCAACAGGAAATAAACTGGGACACATTTAGAATGTTTATGTTTAAAACCGCGTAATGATCTATATATTGTATATTTGTGACATCACAAATGGACACAAATCCTAACGGCTTGTTTCAAACGCTCAATTTCTGAATACGGGCTGTGTATCTCCGTATATTGAGCGTTTTGATAGTTTAACAGTATTTATATATCACTTAAACCTGCTTTATAATATAAAAGACATGAAAATGTCACTTTTTACAATATGGGACCTTTAAGTCATATGCAAATCCCTTAAATGTGCTATAGCAATGAACTTGCCTTGCACTGATATAGCAACTAAAAGCTCCCTCTACTTTTAGCTGAAAGGTGAAGGTCTGTACTGTGCACCTCGGAGAGAGCAATGACTTCCATTTATTAGTTTTCCTTTGGTTGCAACAAAACAGAGTCAAATGAATGTGATTGCCAAAGGTCATGTTGTGGTTGAATGTGGGTCATCTTACAGGCATTCAGTGGTTCTTCTAAAGGATTTAAAGTTCCTCTTTGGCAGGTCACATTTGAGACAGGAGACTTTTTGCTAAAAGTAAACACTGTATTACAACCTGAACCCAAATCAACAACACACAAACATAATGTACAGATAGATGGGCAAAGCATTCTGAGGCCAGAGCTTCTCCCACCGCTATAATGAATGTTTGTTTTCCAACCGGCATTTTGGAAACCTTTTCTCCATCTGTTACATGCCAGTTGATCCTAAAGGTCCCATATTGTAAAAAGTGAGATTTTCATGTCTTTTATATTATAAAGCAGTTTTAAGTGCTATATAAATACCGTTAAACTATCAAAACGCTCAATATACGGAGAAATACACACAGCCCGTATACAGAAATTGTGCATTTCAAACAAGCCGTCAGGATTTCTGTCCATTTGTGATGTCACAAATATACAATATTTAGACCATTACACGGTGTTAAACATAAACGTTCTAAATGTGTCCCAGTTTATTTCCTGTTGCAGTGTATGTAAATAACATCAGCTGACAGGAAGTAAACATGGACCCAAACTGTTGCCTAGCAACGCAATTCTGTTGCAATTCTGTTGAAATTAGCTCAAACGGAGCGTTTCAGACAGAGGGTAAATACAGGCATATTCAGACAGACAGTATGAGGAAAATAAAGTTTTTTTTGAACATTACAGTGTTGTGCCCTTAAACAGAGGAAATAGTGAGAGAAGGATGAATAAATCACACACGCAGCTCTTCTCTTCACTCGTCTCTGTATTGAGTTACATTTGCTGTATAATGCAATGTAAACAAAACTCATACATTTAGACATCTGAACTCAGTTTCTGGACCACAGTGATCATGGCAAAATTACATTTTTAACTTCCTCTAAACCATTTAAATGATCTTTTTAACTGTTTCTAAATGTTCTTAATTCAAATACAGCATGAAGTCTCTCATATTAAATGTATTTTAACTTTTTAGCTCACTGGACACATAAATTCACCTCCAACAGTTATCAAATCAACAACTGCATACACATATATGAATGTAACAGCCTAGCTTAAATGCCGACCACAAAGTAAACAGACGGACTCTACGACGGTACAACGATGCATCCGACAGCTAGCTTACATATCAACAGCGTTAGCTAGAAACTTTCAAACACAATACAGAGTACAAAATGTGCACTTTTCCTCTATAATGAACAACAACAACGTATAATGAATTCTTAATAACATGTGTTCACAACGTTATGGTGCTTTGTGGACGTTATTTACCTTAAACAGGGGAAATAGTGAGAGAGAAGGATGAATGAATCACACACGCAGCTCTTCCCTTCACTCGTCTCTGTATTGAGTGAGGAAGAGGAGCGCGACCCCCATACTGGAGCCCCGAGGTATTACGCCGGGGCCACACAGCGCGCATCATGCTCGCGTGACGGCAGCGTCACGTCGTGGCCGCGTCATGCCCACCTAGGGTGTTCACACTAGACGCGAGTTACCTGTCAGCTGTGTTTTTGCTGTTGCTGACAGCCCTTTCTTTCTACATAGAGTTTGCCTTTTAATGGCCATTTAACTTCATAATAAATGTGATTTATATTTATTTAAGACAAAAAAGGGTAAGAACTGTGTGGTAATTTGTAAATATTATTAAAAACAAGCAAATAAATTCATACATAAATATTAATATATAGCCCATATAAATCCCTCTTTTCTGTCAGTGAAGAGGGATTTATATATATATAAATCCCTCTTCACTGACAGTGAGGAGGGATTTCTATGGGCTATATATATATATATATATATATATATATATATATATAAATCCCTCTTCATTGACAGTGAAGAGGGATTTATATGGGCTATATATATATATATATATATATAAATCCCTCTTCATTGACAGTGAAGAGGGATTTCTGTGGGCTATATATTAATACAAAAAAATAAATAAATACATTAGTAGTAAGAGAGAGCCTACAGCAATCCCTCTTCACTTTGACTGGCAGTTTTAAAAAAAGTTTCCAGGGGGTTTCGGGTTCCTGTTCTACAGCATTCCAGGTTGCGGCTTTTATCGAAAACGACTTAATTTACATCTGGGGCGGGACAGCAATTTACATTATAAATGCTGATGTTCCGACATCTCAGGCAACTTGGAGCTTTTCACCACCTTGTTGCTGAACTGCGCCTTGATGGAGAAAAACACCTGAAGTATTTCAGAATGATAAATATAAGTAAAGTGTTTTTTTTTTATTATTATAAAACAAAGCAAAATAAACAGTTTCGTTATTTGTTAACCTTTAGAAAACGAAAATTATTATTAAATATCTTTAAAAAAATTAAATAACACCTCTAAAAGAAAGAACAATAAAGTTACGTGGTGTTTGTTGAGAGAGAGAGAGAGAGAGAGAGAGAGAGAGAGAGAGCGAGAGAGAGCGCATCGGAAAAATACTGCCAACTATCACCTGATGTTCTTATAACCTATTAACCCAGTCTATTATATGTATAGCATATGTAGGGTTTCTGCTATGACTACTACAGTGTTTACATAATTAAAAGCCTGTACTATATTAACTTGATGGAAACCTGCAAGCAGACAACTGCTTTATTTAGAGTATTTCAGAATAAAAGCATTGTGTTAATGAATGAATGATTCTGTGCACTAAAAACGCTAGAGGACTTTTATTTTGAAATCTAGATAGGAAGTGTAAAATATTGATGGTCAGTGACATATTCTACAGATGTCTAGACATGGAAACTGTAGTAATCTTGCTCATATACTGTCAATAGATCACCTTCACTGTCTGTTGCTGCTGGGAGACGCAGCCGAGAGGTAAGCGGCAAGCGTGAAAAATAGGCGAGCCTTCTATTCTATAAAATAGACGCACGTCTGACGTGCGTCTGACGCGCGTCTGACGTGCGTCTCATGCGGGCAGTGTGTCCACTCTAACCTGTTAACATGGACGCCGAAATAAAAAACAACACGCGACGTTGCCGTCACGCGAGCATGATGCGCGCTGTGTGCTCCAGGCTTTACGCACAATCAACCCACACAGACAAGGATCTGCATCACCTATCTGCATTATTCCTCTTTCTATTTCACTGCATATGTGCTGCATACAGTGACCAGTATTGATTCACATTTATTTCCAAAAATTAAATGACATGTCCTGAAAAAGATACAGTAATAACTGAGAAAACAAAGAAATTAGCTTTTCTCTAGATAAATCAATTATGCCTGAAAAAATAATTATTCTTGCATTATTCTTGCCTGTCACAACAGCATGTTAATATGTTCTATTAGAAACATAAAATACAAGTATGAACCTGAAAATGAGCATGATATGGGACCTTTAATATTATTGTCTGTCTGCACCGTAGATAAACACATTTATTGGCATTTTGTTTTTCAACACATCACATCAAGACATACACCGATGTATCCCTCCCCATCTTCCTCTCTCCATAACCTTCACTCAAAGCCTCCCAAAAATATAATAAACATTGGTACTAAAATTCAACATTGACATTATTTAGTAAATGAATATCCTAAACAAAAAAACATTATAATTAAATGGAAAATAAAAATTAATTCAAAGAAATAATTAAATGGATATAAGAGGCATAATATTGCATTTTTCGTTTTAACAATAAGTTACAGAAAAGCTTCAAATTATCCGGTCACATCTTTCACACTAACTCGTCAAGATCGCACCTAGTTATTTTCCAAAGAATGTAGGAATTTACCCCATACAGTATTTTATAAAAGGTATTGGGCCTTCCTTTGATGACAAAGGTTAATCTCTCTACGGCAAGACGTTGAGAGAGGGTTTTTCCAAAAGACAGATATTGTATGTTTACCTTCAAGAAGAGAGAGAACAATCATTTTTGTTCTTGTTGTTATTAAGCCTTTCAATCTCAGAGAACAGAACTGGGAACACACAGGACATTTTGGACATTGTGGTCATTTGGCTGAAACTATTTTTGTCAAGTTTCCAGAATCCGTTGATGCTTGGCCTGTAAGCAGCGAGACGGTGTGTCCTGATCATCATCAGTGCATTACACACACTGCTCTGGATTATTGGCATCAGAATGGTGTAATAGGGACGGAGTCACATGGTAATCCATTTGTACTGCAAGAGTCTAAATCTGCTCCCATTCATTTTCTTATCTCTGTATCCAAACTACCAAGCAGGTTTCCTATTCTCTGAGGACTCCTCTGATTTAGTAGGTTAGAGATTAAAGACACTTACTGCCAGAGTGATGCACTCTGACATCACTTTTTCCAACATGGAAAGTCAGTTTTACATTGCTACTAAATGTTTGTCCTGGACTTGTAGCCAAATTTTGATCATAGACCAGGGCTCAGCAACCTTTACTATCAAAAGAGCCATTTTAGGCAAAAAAAGAAAGAAAAGAAATCTGTCTGGAGCTGCAAAACATTTGATCATTGTGATGAAAGTAACACAGTTTATAGTCTAAGTATATAGTATATAAGTCTAATGCAGTGAGGGCCAAAGAGACAATGTACTACGGAGTATTAGGGCCATATTGAGATAAAAATAAGGTCGGAACTTTACGTGGAAAAAAAGTCGTAATATTACGAGAATAAAGTCATAACTTAACGAGAAAAAAAGTCAGAACTTTACGGGAAAAAAAAGGTTGTAATATTACGAGAATAAAGTCATAACTTTACAAGAAAAAAAGAAAATAACACGTTCAATTACTACTTTATAATATTTTGACTTTATCCTCATAATATTATGACTTTATTCTCATAATACTAGGACTTTTTTCTCATATTACAACTTTTTTCTCGTAAACCTTTGACTTTATTATCGTAATATTACAACTTTTTTCTCGTAAACCTATGACTTTATTCTCGTAATATTATGACTTTATTCTGTATATCTCAGATTTATTTTTTTCCCTCAATGTGGTCCTAATACTCCGTCGTACCATAGACCTACAACTAAATAAAAATGAAAATGGTATCAAAAAACAGTTATTAATTTTTATAAATCCACAGGGAGCCACTGGAGAGGGGCTGAAGAGACGCAGGTTGCTGACCCCTATAATCTGTCATAGAAGGAGTCAAACTGTCTCATGATGTAAGGCCCCCCCCCCCCCCCAAAATCCTCAGATGACAATCGCCGGCGTGGCAGTCGGCTAGCTCCTGGTCTGAAGAGATTTGTACAGATCAATAAATTGATCAGATGACAGCTCTGATTCTTAAACAACCCCCCCCCCTCGTTCTACAGAAACCTGCTAAGTGACATCCTGAGAGAGGGAGGGAGAGGGAGGTGGAGGTCTGGAAATTGATTTTGTGTCTTCAGATGGAAGTGGGACACGCTGCTTAAAGTTTGAAAACGTTCTCTTGTTGAGTGGACATGCTAAACATCATGTTGGCTTCCATTTATTTACACTCATCCACATGTTTTATTTCCATCACCTGGGTGTCTTAAATTCGTGATGTCCTACGTTTCCCGGAGCGGCTTCCAACAGTGAACTTGGCACTTGAGTGGTATTGCATTCAGCTATGGATTTATCGTCATAGTGGCCTCGATGGAGCGAGTTTTTCCAGTCGACAAATGGTGAGTCTTGATCCTTGCCAACAACATCCTGATGTTGCATTGCATCATGGTCCTCTGCCTCAGAGTGATGGATTTCTCTCTTTATATGTGTTGAACTGCAGGTGCAAAATAGTGAGTCTTGAAAGCACTTATTGCTCTTAAATTCTGAATATTTTTTGGGGCAAATTCCAACTGAAATGCAGTTATTCAAGGTAATTTATATACAAAATGGCATAGTTTGTATGGAGGACAGAACCTGCCAAAATAAAAAATAAATAAATAAATGACTCAATAAATAAATAAATATGCCATTAAATAAACCAAAAATAATTACAAAAAAATAAATGTAGTCAATAATTAAAGGGCGGGTCCTTCTGCGTTCTGTTCCCTTTTTTTTCCAAATGGAAACGCCCACTCAGTGCTTGGCAAGAAGCAGCGACGTAGGTTACCAAAGTAAGCTAATCGAAGCTAATCAATAAGGTTATGAAAAATGTGAACGCTAGCACTAGCGGAGTCAAAGTTAGCTGTGCTAAGTTTGGAAATAACTTAAAGGGTTAGTTCAGATATTTTTCAGTAGGGTTGTATGTATACTCCCGTATTCTGAGAGGTAAAGTGACCGTTTTATGAATGGAGTCTGGTCTGGTCTTGAAGACCCCAATATAAGGGGACAGAAAGGGCTGTCTGACGGCGAGGTAACATGGCTGCAGACGTGAGCAGCAGAAAAACATATTTTAGCCACCTAAAAAATCAATATCAGTTTAAGTGTACGCTATATTTAGAATATTTTCACCGCTTTACCTTCCATACCATCAGACAGCCCTTTCCGACGGGGGACTGAAGCAGTTATATCGCTTCAAGACCAGACCAGACTCCGTTCACAAAAACAGTCATTTTACTTCGAGGAACACCGACCGGCTAGCTTGTTTGTGTTATTGTGTGATTTTCGTATCCGAACTAACGTGAATGATAATCTAAAAAAAGTCCTCTAAGTTATAAAATGTGACATAAATTAATGTAGCCCTTGGAATTTGATGCCACACAGGACACAATTACTTTGGGGTTCTAGTAGCCTTAGTTTTATTGTTGACCACAATTTCAAGTAATTTCAACAGAGTACAGAAGCTACACAAATGCTCTTAGTTAACTGGGCATGTGTTTCTACAGCTCCAGTAAGCCTTTACCGAAGATGGCTTAAAATAAAGACAAGAAATATAAAAATAAACAAAAGCAAAATACGGCAGTGGGCTATGGCTAGCAATAGAAAACAGAAACAAAATCTGTTACACACATATGTAACAACCATAAACCCATCATATAATCTGGAAGGCACAATAGATATGTACAAAGTACACTTACATTTCAACACCTTTCACAAAACCCCACGTGGACCTCCCTGGAGACTACACCGTCGTATATCCTGTCTTTGCCTTCAAACAAAGATCAAATGAAGGTAAACCCTGCACTCTTTCACTATTTACAAGGTTCAATTACAGTGTGCTGTTTTTAGCAAGCTAACCTTACCATGCAAATGGAAAACACAGTACTCGGCGACTGGCGCTCGAAATCCCATTTGAACCAGTGGTGCCTAAAACAGACCTTCCCGTTAAGATATTGACAGATAACTTTTTGTACGGTAATATTTAACCAGATGTCTGCATTTACTTACTGCTTTTTACTACTTTATACGACGGGTAACATCACTGTCCACTCGGTGAATCTCCAGGTTGTTCGCGTGCTTTGTTAACAGGAAGAAAGACCGTGATGCACTTGGCAGAGTAGCGCTATTATTACTCAACGCTGCCACCCCGTGACCAAAGTCCGCAACTGCCTGTGGCGGTCCACTTACAGTCTAATTCACATCTCATTGACTTAACAATGTCACATACATAAGAAAACAACAAAGAACAATTGACTTTGAAGACATGGTGGAACTATAACAACTCTAAGTGGAACAATACATTTGAATTAATTTACCACCCGGTTACATTAACATTTCAGTTTTAATTTGCTTCTTTACTCATTTAACTTTGTATTACTTCCCCTATCTATCGACTCTTCTATTTAATTTTCCCTCTACACTTCAGTAATGAACCTGCACCCTCAGACACAAAGTAAGAGAGCTGCTATATTCAGATTTCTACACAAATGTAATTGCCGACTAAAATTTAACAGACTTCGTCAACTAAGCTCTTCCTCTTAGTATCTGTGACAGCTGTCAGTCACCTAGAGGAGATGTAATCTAATCTAAGAAAACAGCTACAAGCTTTTAAACCTCCTTATTGTCGACAGCAGCAGTAGTTTGTGTGTTTAGAACTGCCTTAATGACCTAAAAAGATAATTTATCAAGGACTCATGTGATATGAGTTAAATCATCTTGATGTTTGCAGAGTTCAGTACAGACCGAGAGCAGAGTCTCCAGTACCCAGCTGTCTGTCTATGAAGAGTGACCGGTCCATAGGTATTTCTCCGGACTTCAGTAATGAACCTGGACCCTCAGAGTCAAAGTAAGACACTGTTTTTACTGTAAGCTGACCTGGTGGACGATGATGCATTGAGGACGAAGACAAAACGTTCTGCTAAAAGATTTATATTCCTCAAAATGCAGCTTCATGTTGTACTAATTGAGCAAGAAGAAGTGTCATTTCTGGCTACCATCTATGTTTGGATTATGAAAAAGAGTTGCAACTCAGGAAAATGGCTTAAATTATTTTTTATTATGCAACAGACAGAATATCTATTCTTCCAGATGTTGAGAAGAATCTTAGTCATATAAGTCTGAAAAAAACAAAAAAAACTGAAATATTACAGAAAAAGCACATTAGTTTTTAACCAAATTGATTTAAACATAAAATGAGATGACATTTGACCAAAAACTCATTTAATTCAACCTGTTAAAGCCAGAAGAGATTCTCATAAACACACCGTGTTAAAAAGCTGATTTGTGTGAGCAACACGCCATTGTAGATAAACTCTGAGGTCAAAGTCTTCCTGTAAATGAATAACAGAGCAGAAGGAGGAGACTGAGGCAGGGTGAATGTTAATTCAACATTTTATTACTTTACTGCCAAACTCTCTGAGTCAGTTTTGTCTCTGTGGACTGTAGAGGAGAGAAATGTGTCGCTGCCACCTTGTGGTTTCCCGACGTGCCCTCGCAATAAGCGTGTCCATGAGCAAGTTGCAGTTTCCTTTCCATCATGTTATATAGCCTCCAGAATAATATCAGTGATTTAAAAGTGGCCAAAGAGAGCTGATTATGTCATTTACTGATTCACAGTCACTTTGGGTAGTTTAGTTTGAGTTAGTTAGGTTTGAACTGAGGTTAGAAGTGGTCTAAATATAGAGGTAGACCAGCAGTCTAAGACACACAGCATGTAACTCTGGTGTTCCTTGTTAGAATAGAATAACATCAATGTTTTAAAAATGTCCGTTGTTCCTCTTTAATGAACAAACTTCAGCCACATCACTAAATGTTTAATAAGACAGTCAGACAGGAAAAGCAGCTAATTCTTGTTTTTTAAAGCAGGAGAGAAAATAAAGGAACATTTTCATCACAGACTGAATGCTGAATTCAGTACCAACACTTCTCTTCTCTGTGACCATCTGAGCTTCAGTGTCGGCCAAGTCTTGATATTCTTCACCAACAATCAACAAATGATTTTAGTAATAAAGTAATGTCTCCACAGAGAGAAGAGGAGTCATGCTTCTGTGGAGGAGCCGATGTCCAGATCCAGAACAAGACCTGGACGTCAGACAGCGGGTCAGACCAGAACAAGACCTGGACCTCAGACAGCGGGTCAGACCAGAACAAGACCTGGACCTCAGACAGCCAGTCAGACCAGCACTGTACAAATTAAGACTGTAGATCGGTCTGATGATGTCTTCATGTCTGAAAACAGGACTGGTTGTTTTAATACACTGACTATTGTTATGACAACTGTTTAAGATCTTCTCCATCATTCATATCTGCTCTGCATCACTTAGACTTTGTTCTCCTTTGAGAGAAAATCTGAACCCAAAAGAAATAATTTTATATTTTTAGGTTTTGTTTTTATGATATGACTCCGTCTTTGCATTAACAATCAGAATGCTGTTTGTTTTCCATCTGCATAGATGAAGATGGAGAACTATTAATCTCTGTAAAGCAACAACATCACTGTTCTATCATAGACAGACAGTCACACTGACTAACAGCAAGACAGCAGCCTGAGACACAACAAGAGCCACAGACTTTGAACACCATTAGCTTTCCTGCTACAGTCTCCTTCTCTAACTTACAAACACATGTCTGGTCCTGCAGAGCGACTTGTTGAAAAACTATAAAAAATAAATACAAAAATCACTTTGACGTTAGTTTTGACTTCAAGAAGGGATGATGACTTTATAACCTTTACTTCTTTATATGTTCTTATATTGAGTATTTTCATATTGGCATTGGAAATAATAAGTTTCTGTGTTTTGTCTTAAACTTTGTCTCTTTTTTTCAGCAGATAGAGGTCTGCAAGAGGTTGTAGATGAACATAAGATCAGTCTGAATAGAGGTCTGCAGGAGGTTGTAGATGAACATAAGATCAGTCTGAATAGAGGTCTGCAAGAGGTTGTAGATGAACATAAGATCAGTCTGAGGAGCAGATGTGAACGTGTGACTGAAGGAACTGATGAAACAGGAAGTGGAACCCTCCTCAACAGGATCTACACTGAGCTCTACATCACAGAGGGACAGAGTGAAGAGGTTAATACCCAACATGAGGTGAGGCAGCTTGAGACAGCTTCCAAGAAGAAGACCCTCCATGACGCTCCAATCAAGTGCAAGGACATCTTTAAAGCCTTACCAGACCAACAGGGACACATCAGAGTCGTTCTGACGAACGGCGTCGCTGGCGTTGGAAAAACCTTCTCAGTGCAGAAGTTCACTCTGGACTGGACAGAGGGCTTGGAAAACCAAGATGTCAGTCTGGTGGTTCTGCTTTCCTTCAGGGAGCTGAACTTGATCAGAGATGAGCAGTACAGTCTTCTCATGCTGCTCCGTGTTTTCCATCCAACATTACAGAAGGTCACAGCAGAGAAGCTCGCTGTCTGTAAAGTTCTGTTCATCTTTGACGGCCTGGATGAAAGCAGACTTTCACTGGATTTCAAGAACAACGAGGTTGTGTCTGATGTCACCCAGAAGTCATCAGTCAACGTGCTGTTGACAAACCTCATCCAGGGGAATCTGCTTCCCTCAGCTCTCGTCTGGATAACTTCCCGACCTGCAGCGGCCAATCAGATCCCTCCTGCATGTGTTGACAGGGTAACAGAAGTACGAGGAGAAGGAGGAGTACCTCAGGAGGAGAGTCAGTGATGAAGAGCAGTCCAGCAGAATCATCTCACACATCAAGACATCCAGGAGCCTCCACATCATGTGTCTAATCCCAGTCTTCTGCTGGATCACTGCTACAGTTCTGGACCACATGTTGACTACAGACCAGAGAGGAGAACTGCCCAAGACCCTGACTGACATGTACTCACACTTCCTGTTGGTTCAGACAAAGAAGAAAAAGCAGAAGTACGATGAGGGACGTGAGACGAGTCCACAGGAGCTGACGGAGGCTGACAGGGAAGTTCTTCTGAAGCTGGGGAGGCTTGCGTTTGAACATCTGGAGAAAGGAGACATCATGTTCTACCAAGAAGACCTGGAGCGGTGTGGTCTGGATGTCACAGAGGCCTCGGTGTACTCAGGAGTTTGTACAGAGATCTTCAAAAGAGAGTGTGTGATCTTCCAGAAAACAGTCTACTGCTTTGTTCACCTGAGCATTCAGGAGTTTCTGGCTGCAGTCTACATGTTCCACTGTTTCACAAACAGCAACACAGAGGTACTGGAGGCCTTCCTGGGAAAAACATATGTTCATTCAACCCTGGATGACTTCCTGAAGTGAGCCATGGAGAAATCCCTTGAAAGTAAAAATGGCCACCTGGACCTGTTTGTTCGCTTCCTCTATGGCCTCTCTCTGGAGTCCAACCAGAGGCTCTTAGGAGGTCTGCTGGGTCAGACAGACAACAATCCAGAAATCATCCAGAGAATCATCAACAACCTGAAGGAGATGGACAGAGATAATATCTCTCCTGACAGAAGCATCAACATCTTCCACTGTCTGACGGAGATGAACGACCACTCGGTACATCAGGAGATCCAAGAGTTCCTGAAGTCAGAGAACAGATCAAAGAAGAACCTCTCTATGATCCACTGCTCAGCTCTGGCCTACATGCTGCAGATGTCAGAGGAGGTTCTGGATGAGTTTGACCTGAAGAAGTACAACACAACACCAGAGGGACAACGGAGACTGATTCCAGCTGTGAGGAACTGCAGAAAAGCTGAGTAAGTCCAGATGTGATTAACTTTATAAATCAGTGTAGATTAGTAGTTTAGTTCTTCAAATATACACACTATAAATTATTCTTAAAATATAATAGTCTTATAAGTATTCCACGTGTTTATTACATAAATATGTCCGTTGTATTTTGTCACAGATGTTCTTGAGCTGTTTCAAATGTTGAGTTCTAAAATGTTTCAGTAGGTTGTGTTTCTAGCTGTCAAGTTAATGAACACTTATTCTATTTATTTCTAATAATTGTTACATTTTACAGTTTTTTCTTATTTATCTTTTTGGGTGATGGAGACGACATGTGAAAACAAATGAAAAAAACAAAAGATCAGCTGGCTGGTGGAGCGCTGGGTCTAACTGGTATAATGGCAGCAACAGAACATTTGCTGACCTGGCGGGGAGTCTGGAGCTGCCGCACACGCTACTCTCGGCAAAGCAGCCTCCCGGCGGCGAGGAGGACGAGGCGGGGCTGCGAGTCGATTTCTCGTTTCTGCTTCTTCTAATTTAATCCAGATAGTGCAGTGTCCATTCAGTGCAGTGTCCGTTCAAAGCATGCCTGTTCAGAACGGGCCGAATGCTTGCAGCTTTCTCGAGAACTGCTCGTACAAACAACTTCACACTCAACATCGTTGGGTCCTGAGCAATACACCTGTCATGACATAGTTGCGTCACACACCCAAGTCACGGCTACTCACGATTAGGAACACCGGTGAAATACACTCTGTAAAAACAGACTCCGGTAGCTGTCTTACACCGTATGCTGTACGGTCTAAGACCTGCTCTATATAAATAGAAAGTGTCTTGAGATAACTTCTGTTGTGATTTGACGCTATATAAAAATAAATTGAATTGAACTGAATTGAATTGAAAATTGAATTGTTACTGACAGTCAGATACATCGGTGAAATACACTCTGTTTCACAGGAAAAAAACAGACCCTGCTGTTACTGACAGTCGGAAACATCGGAGAAATACACTTAGCGGAGGTAATTTCCAAATAGATGTATTAGTTGCTTGCTTTGACATAATCACCGCGGTTATAAAGTAGAGTATGGATTTAATTATTGGAGGTATTTTCCTGGAGGTAACATTATTAGTGTTATTTTTTAGCATCAAGTCTAACACCGGGGAAGTATTTCTGATATATAATACTTTTTTTTTTTTTTTTTAAACAGCGCACCCGTCTTTGCATCAGTAACAGTTCAGGAGGAGAGTGTTATAGCAGCACGGAAGATGATGAGAGTCTTCCAAAACAAAAAGCTAGAACCTAGTTAGATAAATTCAGCTGAAGTTCCGAGAAGTTGATGAAAGAGAAACTGCTAAAATCAGGAAGACACCACAGTAACTGTAGAAAGAGCTGTGTTGTGTTGAAGTGGTGTGAAGAGACAGAAGAGTCACTCTCACCGGACTGCTTTTCCTCTCCGTCCATTTCCTGTTACAGACACACACTGTGAAACAATACTTTAACACATTACAGAGACACACGGTAAAATAAGACTTCAACACAAGCTCTTTGATGGATTATGTGTTTGGCGAATTTCAGGAGATGCTTGGACAGATTCAGAAAAGATGGAAATACACAGCTTCCACCAATTACAGCGGTCTGGTGAATATAAATTTATAACAGCAGAATGGTAGAATTCAGAATTTTTCAGAGATCTTATACACACCAAAGATCAATGTTCTGGTTTTAATGCTGATACACTGATAACATCTTTCTGATGACATTATGTTGAAAATAATGCAACCTTATTGTTTTATTAATTGTGTTTGTGAGCTGAATACGTTTGATGCTCAGAAAACGTATGAAGGTTTGATTATTTATACAGGTCTAATATTATTACGCGATTTGTTTCATTTCTTTATCGTTTGGCAGCAGTCACTGAATTTTCCCATTTATGGACGTGAACCTGACAGCAGCAGGTAGCTAGCAAAGAGAGGTCAACTATCAACTGTATTATTATTACTTCTTCACTGAGTTTTAAAAATGCTTTTCTAATCAAGAAGGCCTCATGCTAACTTTGTGGAGACAGACCTGGGATCAGATCACACTGACAGACTGGACATTAGGGAAGCCTCAATGTAACTACATTTTCTCTCTCTCCATCTGCAAGATTAAAGAGAAACAAAGATTAAAAGTCTGCAGGTTTGAGAGAGAGTGATGAGAATTATTGTTTCATGTCAACCAGTGAGATAAGATTAGCTGAACCACTGATGTGAGGAGCAAATGTTAATCAAAGAAGTTTATATCAAACTGTTTAGTCATCAAATGCATGAAGTAAATATAATCTGTCCTCTTTCATTATAAAATGTTTTTGTGCCATGACAGACTTGGACTCTGTGTACTCACAGATACTCACTGTGAAGTTGTGGCCTCAGCTCTGAAGTCCAACCCCTCCCATCTGAGAGAGCTAGACCTGAGTGGCAGCTACCTGCTGGATTCAGGAGTGAAGCTGATGCCCGCTGGACTGAAGAGTCCAAACTGTAGACTGGAGACTCTGAGGTCAGTTCACTGACTGTAGCTCATATAGTTTGTACACACCTCAGCTCTCCAACATGCTTGGCACAGGAGAGGCTTCAGTTGGTTGTAATCTCCTCACCTCACCACTAGATACCGCCAGAACCTCCACACTGGACCTTTAACCACAGACCTTATTTCAGGCATCTAACTAAAAACCCATTGACCTCAAGACGAGGGAACAGGAATTGCTAAAATGCTAACTCATTTCTGGGTTTCAGGACTCATTCCTGTAGCACTCTATTTGACCATGTCTAAAGGTGCAGCACTCTCACAAACACGTATTGCACCAACTTAAAGGCACATAAGTGATGATTTTGAACGACACCTTCAAATTAGAGGTTTCTGTTGTTCTAAGTTATTCCCACGTTCTTTTTGACAGCAGATCTAACTGTGCTCTGTTTTCATGTCAGCATTGTCTAATTATTTGAAGCCACACACATTTAGATTGCAGCAAAAACCAAATATCACATGTTCATATGTACATTCAAAGAGTTATTCATGTCTATCATCATTCCTTCTGTCTGTGAAGCAATCCCTGTATAACCTGAGTGTTACGAGATGAGGACTAAATCCAGTCTTGTTCTGTGTAAAATGGCCTGTAAGGTTGATCTTAAACTAATCAGAGGCTTCAGCAGTCTAGGTAAGATGTATTAGGACTGGGTGACTTGGAGAAATTCAATATCACAATATTTTTGACCAAATACTTTGATATCGATATTGCGACGATATTGTAGGATTCACCATTGGTGCTTTCACAAAATATTTACACATGAAATTTTTGATAAATAATCATCAGTAATGTGGATCTCATGACTAAGTGTAAATGACAAATAATAGAACAGCTAGAACAGTCTGGTAAGTTCAGAAAATTACATCACTTTATTGAAATGTAGCCTTTAAAACCAGGAAAAGACGACACTTATGCCATATCACGATATCACGATATCAAAAATCTAAGATGATATCTCGTCTCATCTCACGATATCAATATAATATGGATATATTGCCGAGCCTTAGTATGTATCCAGTAAGTATGTTGTGTTTGACAGTTTCCTTGTTGAGCTGTCGGAGGATTAGTAACACAAAGAGGGAATTTGGTACTAAACAGTCTGTAACCTTGGTAAACACTACCGTGGGGAAAAAAATTGATTCACCTTTGTATCGCAATTTTTTTTTTTTTACGATTTTGAAATCAATGTTTTAATGCCAGAATCGATACATTTACTCCATTTGAGTCTAGGTGGAAGTAGAAGGAAGTTATTGCTTTTATTGTTGTAGTCTGAGTAACGTGACGTCATATCCGTTCCGTATCCGTTCCGTATCCGTTCCAACCAAAACAAACCGCAGCGAGCCGAAACGAGGAAGTATAAAACGTTGGAGGGTCAGCGTGGATACGACCTGCACCCTCACATGTTAAATCCAGCGTGGTAAACACTACACATCCAGTAAAGGATGGAAACACTTTGGGTTTCACACATTGCAGGAAAAGCAGAACTAGACATCACGGCTAAAGCTACATGCTAACTCTGTCACGGACAGGAAACGTTATCGTATCGCGGTAACGTGCGGTCGAGCCGGCCACCGCTCTCGTCTCCGTGGACAAATGGGCCGACGCTACAACTGTAGAGCACCCATATACTGACATTTATGTTAAATGAATTGAAACGGCCCCGATGGAGCTGACCATGGATGGATAAAGAGAACGAAGCTGACGGGAAAGCTAGAGACCACCTTGGAGAAGTTAGAGGAAGTAGACATGTGGGACTACGTCCGCTTTTCAAAATAAGGTGTTAACAAAGGGAACTGTATCTACAAAATACATCTATGGAAATAAGATTGATGGATTATATTCACCAGAAGTATAACGCATTACATGTCTTTATAAATTAAAAAGAAAATACCACTAATCTGTGAGGGAAATGTCTTTATTCTTTATATTTTTGGGTTGCTGGAAAAAATTTAACGAATAATTCCTGACCATGACTGATATATTTGACTTCAGGACATCTCTGACTACATACATGCTGAAAATCAAACATTCTGACTGGATTAATTTAGAGATTTTCCAAAGTAAAAGTCCCTAGAAGTGTACAATTCAACTTTTTCCCATGGTCTAGTGTTAAAAAAGTTAACAAAAATCACAATAAAGCGCAAAATCAAATCATTCGTAGAATCACAGTACTTCAAAATCACAATACATATCGAATCGTGAGATAGTTGAATTGTCCCGGCTGCTGAATCTTCATATTAGTTTCAGTTGAACTTATGAAGTCATTTCTTACAGTGTAGTTGTGTTATAAAGGGACCACTTCACAGGAGGAATGATTACTGCCACCAATAACTCTTTTAATGTACATATGACATGTGGTTGTTGTTTACAGACACACTTGAACGAATGTGGACCTTTCCTGTAAATGACATAAACCTGCTAAGCTACCAGATACAGTGAGAAGAAGGCCATGTAAAAAATGAAACAATAAAGTCCAACAAGTCTGATTTAATATTGATCCTCTAATTCCAGACTTGACAGAGATCAGCAGCATGTTATTGATGTGTGTTGACATGAACAGGTGTATGAATGTTGTGGTGACATCTGGATGATGTCTGTAGAAGGCTGACATTATGATGATCCACAATAACACAATGACAAAGTCACTCTACTCATTTTAGGGAAAAGATCATTGATTAGGACATAGTGATGTTGAGCTACACATTTAAAACCTGAACACATCTGACTGGATTATTAAGTGATTTTTATCTTCATCATTTATTCTTTATTCAGATTGAGGGGCTGCAGGTTGTCAGAGATCAGCTGTGCTTCTCTGGCCTCAGCTCTGAAGTCCAACCCCTCCCATCTGAGAGAGCTGGATCTGAGTAACAACAACCTGCATGATTCAGGAGTGAAGCATCTGTGTGGTTTTCTGGAGAGTCCACACTATAGACTGGAGACTCTGAGGTCATACACCATTTTTTACTTGTGTACTGAGATTAATATGATGTGAAAGTTGTGGTGACACTAAACTGCAGACATAAGGTTGATATTATACTGATCCAAACTGAGGGCCCTCTTACACCCAATGCAAAGCGGCGCGCAGCACAGTTTCAGACTGACGCACTCGTCATTTTCATGCCCAGGTTGTACCAGATGTACTTTAGCTGATTTTTTTGTTGCCTGATTTTCTTCCCTTTCCCCCAAAATCCATCCTGACATATTGGACATCTTTAGAAACTTTGAGATCTTGAGTTGAATCTTGAATCAGTTTCTGTGGTTTGTATTTGTGTTTGGCTGCTCAACATGAGTTTGTATGGATGGATCCACTGGTGGAGCTGTCAGAGTTGAAGAGGTGAAGTCACTACGTCTTTATTGAAGTAGCAGCACGTTGTCATTAATATTAATGAGAGCTCTGTTTCACTGTTTAACCTGCATCCTGTTGGCTTCAGGTGTTTGGAGTTTACATTTTCTAAACTTCTATGTTCTAAACGTTCTTCAGCTCTGAACACATTATTAAACATTGAATGATTTCAAGCAGGAACGTTGTCTTCTAAACTTACATCATTTATTCTTTATTCAGATTGATGAGCTGCTGGTTGTCAGAGATCAGCTGTGCTTCTCTGGCCTCAGCACTGAAGTCCAACCCCTCCCATCTGAGAGAGCTGGAGCTGACTGGAAACTACCTGCAGGATTCAGATGTGAAGGTGCCGTCTGATCTTGTGGAGAGTCCACACTGTAGACTGGAGACTCTGAGGTCAGTAGAGGGTCGGAGTCGGTCCATGCTGGTTTCAGCAGTATTGTTGTGATGTGTTTCCTCCATTAAGCTGTGAGAGGAGAACGGTGACACACAGAGAGAGAGAGAACAGTCAGCCAATCAGATCAACCAGAAGCTTGTTGTGATCATGTGTTAGAGTTGATGTGAAGAAGATGTTGTTGTTGTGTTCATGTCTCCAGGAAATAAAGCTGGATTACAGCTGACAGCATCACAACATGTATAGAGACAGTGGTCCTCATCCATCAAACTGTCGTACCATCAAATCTGATCAGAAAGTCTTTGTTCTCTCATTGATCAGTTCATCTCTGTCACAGCTCTGAGATCAGTCTGACTGAAGCCTCAGATCACTGGCTCTTATTTCATAGAACCGTGATTACATTTAGTAACCATGATGTGGTCTGTCCATAGAGCTATTAAAGGAGGGTAACGGGATGAGGGTGTGGAGGTTTAGTGTCTTTATTAACTCGTTCCAGTCACTAGGAGCAGTAAACTGGAATGAGTGAGGACCAGAGGAGGTGCAGACTTTAGGAACGACCACACTGATGAATTAGCTAGAAGATAAATTGCAGTTACTGTTGGAGATATTGAGTAGTGAGCGGAGATATGGAGGTTGGTTCTGCTGATGATCGTTTTATAAATGAACTGTGTGCTGCATCAGTGACTGACAGCTGATGAAGGGAGTCCCTATAAACACTGATTCATGACTTCTGTTCTCTTCTTCTCTCATCAGATGGAAGCCGTGGTCTCTGTCAGTCTGAGTGATCAGAAAAGTGGATGTGTTGAGAAGATCAGCTGTGTCCTGATGATCCACAGAGGTTCACCACCTGGACCTGCATCTTATTTTATTATTATTTTTTTATTCATTCATATCTTCTGAACCCAAAGTGCCTCTGCAGAATAGTTCAGTTCATGACAACATAACTGTAGATTAAAGGGACTATTTGTAACTTTCAGAATGTCTTGTTAACAGCGACACCTGTGGCCCTTAAGTCAACGAAAGTCAGCGTCGGGTTCGCGCTTGTGCTCACTCTAAATAGACTTGAACGAGCATCACTCAAAACAGTGAGGAGACACACGTCAGCTAAAAGCACAATATCACTCTATATTTCAGCTGCTTGGCAGTAATGTTAGCTGACCAGACGAAGGTCTCTCCATGAATCACTGCTGATCCTAGTGTTGGCTTTTCCTGCCTCAGCCTCCGGGGCTTTAGCCTCCGGGGCTGAGGCAGTGGGGCTCCGCAGCGAGTAACGTTAGTGAGCGCGCATGAACGTGAGGTGGAGCGAGAACGCGCGCGTCGTGTGAGTGAAGACAAGCAGGCAGCGGAGCAGAGTACAGTGTAGCCACACGCGAGCGCGCATACGCGAGTGGCGAGCGCGCATATGCGAGCACACATTGGATCCCGACCCGGTAGATTTATACCTTTAAAAAGTTACAAACAGTCCCTTTAACACATTTAAATAGATCTTTCTGCTTTGCTTTGTGTCGCAGCTCCACCCTGTGGAATGATGGAGTTTTGCTGTTTATTTCCACATATTTCTAAATAACAGTGGAAGTTAATAAAGTTTGACGCCCATTTTCGTAGAGGCCAAACGGCGGTACTACAACTCTCGCGTCCATCACGTGATGCCATTGGGCCCAAAAATACTTTTCCCCCTAGACTTACATTGTGAAAGAGACGTCTGTAACTCAGTGGATCATTTATTTTGAGGTGAATCAACTCCCCAATATGAACACTCTGATAGACATTATTTAAATCATTAGGTCCTAAAAGGTGTAAAACGTACTAATAGCTGAATCCAGAGTTATTTCCCTTCCTCCGTTCATGTGAATGAGACCCAGACCGAGGCTGGGGCGAGGGCTGGGAGGAGGAGTTAAAGGAGCGAGGGCCCGGAGGAGGAGTTAAAGGAGCGAGGGCTTGGAGGAGGAGTTAAAGGAGCGAGGGCTGGGAGGAGGAGTTAAAGGAGCGAGGGCCGGGAGGAGGAGTTAAAGGAGCGAGGGCCGGGAGGAGGAGGAGGAGTTGAAGGACACACTACTGCTCCTGCTCTATGGGCCGATGGATGAGGAAGATCACCTGATGATCCGGGTACTTCATCACTCGGCAGTCAATCCATTTTGTCTTCATGCTCCACTGAGATGCTCTCAGAGGAATGAATGGGAGCCTCTGACGCTGGATCCACTTCTCTTCTCCAATATCAGCCATTTCTCATATTATAGAAGATAAATATTTGCTTGTAACAAACAGAAATAATTAGATAAAATCTGAATTCAGTTGAGGCTTCACTTCAGTTTCTCAACTGACTACAAACAGATTCGTCTGGATTTTGGTGGAAAGTCAGCACCTTCATATTTTATATAATGTTTAATGTAAAATAATCAAACAGAACTGATTAACATGCGTATGTTGTGCCCCTTAAACAGGGGAAATAGTGAGAGAGAAGGATGAATGAATCACACACGCAGCTCTTCCCTTCACTCGTCTCTGTATTGAGTTACATTTGAAATGTAATGCAATGTAAACAAAACTCATACATTTAAACATCTGAACTCAGTTTCTGGACCACAGTGATCATGGCTTAATTACATTTTTAACTTTCTCTAAACCATTTAAATTATCTTTTTAACTGCTTCTAAATGTTCTTAATTCAAATACAGCATGAAGTCTCTCATGAAATGTATTTTAACCTTTTAGCTTTTTAACTTTTTTAGACACATGAATTCACCTTTAAATGTTATAAAATCAACAACTGCATACACATATATGAACGTAACAACCTAGCTTAAATGCCGACGACAAAGTAAACAGACAGACTCTACGACGGGACCACGATGCATCCGACAGCCAGCTTACATAGCAACAGCATTAGCTAGAAACTTTTAAACACAATACAGAGTACAACATGTGCACTTTTCCTCTATAATGAACAACAACAACAATGTGTAACGAATTCTTAACAACATGTGTTTACAACGTTATAGTGCTTTGTGGACGTTATTTACCTTAAACAGCGGAAATAGTGAGAGAGAAGGATGAATGAATCACACACGCAGCTCTTCCCTTCACTCGTCTCTGTATTGAGTGAGGAAGAGGAGCGCGATCCCCCTACTGGAACCCCGAGGCATTACCAACAGATCAACGCAAAATCAACCCACACACACAAGGATCTGCATCACCTATCTGCATTATTCCTCTTTCTGGTTCACAGCATATGTGTTGCATAGTCTCTACAGTGACCAGTATTGATGCATATTTACATCCAAAAATTAAATGACATGTCCTGAAAATGATACAGTAATAACTGAGACAACAAAGAAATTAGCTTTTCTCTAAATAAATGAATTATGCCTGAAAAATTAATTATTCTTGCATTATTCTTGCCTGTCACACGTACTCTAGATTTTATATACACTAATCATGCACATACAGGAAAATTCCAGTTTTATGTGTGAAATCCATGTTGAAGCGGTCGTGTCGTTCTCACCACCGTTCATGTTCTGTTGTTCCTGCTGGAGCTGCTTTCTGCCAGCAGATGTCACCGTTCCCTCTGTTTTACCATAAAGGAGGTTTATCTGAATGGATGCAGTGAACACTGAACTGATGATGTGAATGCTTTCTTCCTGACTGACTTGGTTCTGTAAGGAGTGACTGTAATATCAAACTGGATTTGATATTAAACTCAGCACACAAGTTGCACAAACGTCCACTTGGACTCAAGTATGAGCTGATTAGAGTTTGGTGGTCAAAGGTCAAAGGTCACTGTGACCTCACAAAACACATTTTTGCCCATAACTCAAAAATTCATATGCTAATTATAACAATTTCACACAAATATTTATTATGATAAAATGATGAAGTGATGACATGTTTGACAGACATGGATGTAAACTG
This sequence comes from Sebastes fasciatus, assembly GCF_043250625.1. Classification (NCBI taxonomy): domain Eukaryota; kingdom Metazoa; phylum Chordata; class Actinopteri; order Perciformes; family Sebastidae; genus Sebastes; species Sebastes fasciatus. The sequence continues at coordinate 1,191,055 of NC_133816.1, read as the reverse complement.
CCACCGTGAGGAGGTAATTCTTGTTTTTTTCTGTTCGAAGAGGAAACAAGTTTATTTATTCCATCGATGTTTAAGTATTTTTAGTTAACTTATTTTAAAATAAGTTAGCTAACTTTGCGATATTAACAAAGAAACCTAGCTAACGTTAGTGTTAATGGTCACTTTCATTTTTTAAAACTTCAACATGTTTCTGTGGTTTTCTGTCCACATTTTAAGATGAACTAATATCTGTTACTGCACTGGACAGTGAACTCATCATTGTAGTAAAGATGTAGATAAAGATGAACGGCACGTCCTTGCTCTTTTTTGTAAAACACAAGCAAAACGTTCACACCTTCTGTATGATATTGGAAGAAACATCAATATAAAGAAATGTATCTCATATGATAATATAATACATTTTAAAATTGTGCTTCACATTGTACTAATTGATCAATAAAATGTAATTTCTGGCTACCATCTGTGTTTGGATTATGAAAAATAGCTGCACAGTTGTAACTCAGGAAAATGGCTGAAATTATTTTTTATTTTATTTTAGAATCATTTTTCATCCAGATATTCAGAAGAATTTTATTTGTATAAATCTGTAAAAGAAAACAAAACAGAAAAAAAGACAAGTTTTATTCTAAATAGATGTATTAACATGATTTAAAGATAAAGATGAGATCTCTCCATTCCTACACCACCATGTTCTTGTTTGGTTGGCTTCGGCTGTGTTACTAGATTCGGTTTTACACCCTTCATTCACCACACGACCACACGTATGTGTTTATAGACAATATTAGAACTTTTGAAAGAAACGTGACAACTGAGGTCGTGCCCTTCCCAAACTCCGAGAGACCTGGGAAGTATGGTCTCTCGGATGTATGAGTATGCATGGCTCGGATACTGTATATCCGAGCCATGCATCTGTTGAGATTTTGTCTAAGGCTATATTTTGGTCAGAGCTGATTTTAATGCTACGGACGCTCAAGAACACTGTGGTGAGCCTCGGAAAAATGAGGACGCCAAAATTGGCCTAATTTTTCCGAGTGTCCTCATATTGAAGGTGTGTTATCATAAACTTGTCCTCATTTGTCATGAAAACAAGTACACACACACACACACACATACAGTAAATGGATCCCTGCCAATTCAATTCAGTGGCTATCATCTCGCACAAACGCACCCCAATGCTGCTCCTGTGCCTGGAGACTTCTGAGCCCATTCTTCCTGTTATTCACTCGATCAATTAAGGTGATTGATTGGCCGCATTGTGTGTGTGTCGTTCCCCCCAGTTCACCCTGAGCCACAGATCCCAATAACTCAGTCTGATTAAAGTGTGCCGGTGGAGATAGTGACCATTCGGCCCGGGCAGATACGCATCTAAAGCAGTGCTGCCAAACTGCATATGAGCTATTGATCAGTGGCGGGCCGGGAAGCAGACTTTCACTCTGTTAGCTTTGCACAATCAGAAGGAGCTGGCAGCTTTTCACTCTTTACTTCTCACTTCTGAGGTGCAGCTGCTGTTCCAGATGTCTGAGCTGCAGAATAAAGGGATGGCTGGTTAGGGGGGATTTTCCATTTTTCTTACTTATCCACAGTCACATAAAGTCTTGAATGTCTTTCCAAGTCTCTTTTGAAGCTTACTGGATCCAATAGATATCCAGAAAGTGAGCTAAGATAAGCAACCATTAAACTTCCAACTGCATGCAGAGTCCTGAGGCTCTGGTTAAAGTCCCCTTCAGCTCACAGCATCACACGCCACTTGTCCAATTTGTTCAGAGATTTAAATGATGTTTTGCCGACTTTCTGTTGAAGAAACCAGTCAGGAAATACAACGCGATTGAAAACAATTCAGTGACCTTAAGATTCATAAGGTGTATGACATCAAAACGTGAATAACTGTAACACTACTTTTGTTGTGTACCGTTTATCCTGTACCTGTGGTTGTTTTTACATCGGCCGGACAAAGAGACGACTGAAAGATAGAGTCTCTGAACATAAGTATGCAATCCGAAAAGCTCATTTGAATTACCCTATGGCTAAGCACTTTTATGAAGTGTATAATAGCAATCCAGACAGCCTGATGGTTAAAGGCCTAGAAACCATCAAAAAGAACATTTGGGATTGTGATCAACTGAAATTATTACTGCAGAGAGAAACTTTTTACATCCACATTCTATTTTCTTATTTTATTTTTCTTATTTTCTCTGCTTTCTTGACTTCCTGTAGAGCCATCTAGTGACCACATTTTGCACCTGTCACCTGAGAGTTTATTGGCCTCTTGCTCAAGTGTTTGCAATCATCAACTGTCTGTGTACTCACAAAAGGGAAAGCTGTGTGCTGAGGGTTCCACCCTGAAGAAGGCTGTTTGTGCCGCTACGTGTGGGTTGTTACCCAGCTCTATCTGAACATGTACCAGCATTGTTTTTAGCATTTCATCATGAAATAGCCATTTGAATAAAGGCTTTTTATTTTTTGCCAGAAGAGTGCCTTGGACTCCCTCTATTTTTAACCTTTGTGTACCCCACCAAAGAGCACCTTCATCACACTGATTTGAACTTCCGAGCACTCTGGACTTTTTCCCTTTTTTGAAGAAAATGCAACGCATTCCCGTCCCAACTCGTCACATACTGAGGCTTTGTCAGACCTCTTGGCGTCACTCAGTTCGATCACAGTAAACACGTGCTTCATGTTGTGAAGCAAACAAAAACGTGATTATGTTCAGGCAATAAAAGCACTAGTTAGATTTAGGAAAAAACTACATGGTTGGGCTTAAAACTACAGTTAAAATGAAGCTGAACGTTGTGAACACGGGACATGGACAAACGGCTGATTGTAACGTGACGCACCACACTTTCGGCGCACTTTCCTAGAGCGTTAATATTGACGCGGATGGGTTTACATTGTAGTTATAAAGCTTGGTGCGTCTCTGTTTTTTGTGCTTTTGTGTCCTGTAATTTAAAAAATCTGTAATTTTACTCACACTAAAGTAGGCTATTGTACTTTACTACATTTACAAGGTTCTACTTTAAACATTCTTTCAAGTAGTGATTGTAGTACTCTCTCCAGCCCTGATGAATATACTAATCAAACCAAGATGACGTCCTCAAATGTCTTGTTTGTCCACAACTCAACAACAACACAATTTAAGAAACTGGAATCAGAGAATTTGTACTATTTATGTGTAAAAAATGACTCAAACCGATTAATCGATTATCAAAACAGGATAAAAGGACACACAACTAACTAACTAAATAAATAAACAAAAAAAGGATAAAAGACAACTAACTAACTAACCAACTAACTACATAAATACATCAATTTAAAAAAGGATAAAGGACACACAACTAACTAACTAACTAACTAACTACATCAATTTAAAAAAAGGATAAAGGAAACACAACTAACTAACTAACTAACTAAATAACTAAATAAAAAGGATAAAGGACACACAACTAACTAACTAACTAACTAACTAACTAACTAACTAAATAAATAAATAAAAAGGATAAAGGACACACAACTAACTAACTAACTAACTAACTAACTAACTAACTAACTAAATAAAAAGGATAAAGGACACACAACTAACTAACTAACTAACTAACTAACTAACTAACTAACTAACGAGGTAACAGACACAATAGCAGTTATTTGAAGCTATTTTTGTTAAGTATTGTGTAGTGTTTTTGCTGTAAGCTGCTGTAATGGCACAACTTCCCACTGGGATCAGTCATTAATCTGTTTGGACAGGAGGGCTCTGTGGTGTGATGTGGCTGCTATAGTTGACATGTTAATGCACTTTATTTTGTAGACTAAATGTGTTCTTTACCTGAACAGAGCTATCATACAACATCATCATATACATGTTTTCTTTACCCTCTCTCCAACTCCCCTTTCCCTTTTTACACACTCAGATTACATTTTCTGACTTTTTTTTTAACCAATTTGACTGGTGCTTAAGTAAAAAATCTTCAAAGTAACAGTACTTTCACTTGATATTGTAATACTCTCTCCAACCCTGATGGATATACTAAGAGAACTGAATTAGAGCTACAACTATTAATCTGTTGGTTATTTTCTCGATTAATCGATTAGTTGTTTGGTCTATAGAATGTCAGAAAATGGTGAAAAATGTGGATCAGCCTGTAGAGATACCGCTCTTCAAGACTCTTCAACTTCTCTTGAACGTCTGATGATTGTTTAGTTTTATCTACATGCCGACCTGTCTCCCTGTGTGTGGAGGTTTCATCTGATTTGATCCACCACGGACTTTGATTGATTGCTTAGATCCAGGCAAACTCTTTATCTGTAAAGACCTTCCAGATACGTTTGTAAAAATCTTGAATGGGCCGAGCTCGGCCAATTAGAAGGAAACCTGGGGGGGATTTTGGCTGTAGGTAGATCAAGATGGAGCTGCTAGGCTGGTTTTTGTCCCAGAATGCACTTCAACTGCTGCCATGAAGCTGAATTAGCGGTTGTGAAATGTTGACAGCTAAAATTGAAACACTGCAAAGTTTAAAGTTTAAAGGGAGGCTTTTGCAATTTGCATAAAAGGTTTGCCTGAAATTAACTTAAAGGGGAACTGTTCAACATTGACTTTACACCCAATTCGATACCACGGTACAAAAAAAACAACAACAATAAATCCCATGGAATTCAACACGTACTCTTTTATTAAAAACACTTGAACATTACAAAAAACAGAGGCATGTAGCCTTTAAGTAATAGATAAAAAGAATTGATCCATTTCGTTCATTTTGGCATATCAGCGGCAAGTTATCAATCGATAGTCAGACGACGGACGCTATATACTGACCATGAACGCATCTGGTCCGTCGGCTCAGAGTAGCAGTTGTCACACAGGGGACGAGAGAGTTGACAGACCGAAAATGGCAGAGGATTTGTTGTGGAAGTGTAAAGCAAACGCACCTATTTGGCAATATTTCACGTTTAATCTCAACTCTATAAGGGAACAATAACGTTAATGAAGTAATCGCCGCGAGGTGGATGGAGCTGTCACAGCCGGTGAGCACGGAGCAGCGGCGCCAGGTAGACCCCCGCAGTGGAGCCCCGCAGCAAAAGCTCTACCAGAGAGGCCGGACACACAAGATCAGAGTCAGCGCTCTGCACATGTTGACCGTCATCTTTTCTTGTAAAATGTCTGGTGTAATCGGTCACAAGTTTATTAACCAGTGGGAAATTTTCCTCACTGTCACATCCCTACCAATGACCATTACAGGCATCGTACGGTACCTTCAGTACTGTAGAAAAAGAGTACCGCCACTTTTTTAGAATTTGGGCATCGACTTGGTACCGAAGTATCAGTTCTCGTGACATCCCTAATTTCAACAATATTAGGCTGAAAAAACATGCATGCAAGCTGAAATTCAACCGTGGTGTTCTGTCAGGAGATCTACTCACAAGTGAGTGTAGAATAGCTATGTGTAAAGACAAGTCTGCTAGCCGCACGGCTAATTTATGCAGTGTAAAATGTGACAGGCTTAAGCTGATCATGGTGACTAACCCCACCCCCAGCATGTTGAATCGGCGGTGGAGCCCGTCAGTGAGAGAATTCGCTCTGATTGGCTGTTCAGCTTAAACGAATCAGTGCACGAGAAGAGAGACGGACGTGAGGAAAGCAAGCCAACGAGTAAAGTCAAGACGGCACACACAGAAAGCTCTTATTTTTCATCTTTGTGTCATCTGATCGTTCCAACACACAGATACTGTATTTTCACTGTGAAAATGGTGGAAAAACGCTGCTCTGTTTCATGTACGTATCACAACAACGGCTTGTATATCCGCAGTCCTCGGCAGATGCAGGTGCAGGACGTACGTGGTAGTTGGCCGTTGGTTGTAAGTGCGTTGTGTTCAAGTGCAACTTTTCAGCCAAGACACGGGCGACGTGAGACAACGCAAAATGTGTCTGGGCCTTGGTGAGAGTAGGAAAACTATGAGTAAGGAAAAGTCAGCTAGCCGTAAGGCTAATTTATGCAGTGTAAAATGCCATAGGCTTACGCCAATAGTGGTGACTACCCCCACCCCCACACCAGCGGCGGGTGAGTTTACTGGACCTCTGTAGCCCGCTCAAAGAGTATAGAAGCAAAGAGACGAAACTCTGGTGTTTTTTTGACAACAGCTGCTGCTGCCAATTTGGACTGAAAAGGCTTATTATATTTATAATATTTTATTGTTCAGGTCGTTTCGGTAGAATATGACAATAGAATAAAAATAATGTTGTTTTGCTTTTTGTACGGCACTTTTTAGACAGACGTTTTTATTGGCGTTCGGTAGTCGCTTTCAGTCCTAAATGGCGGAAGCGTAGCTCTGCTGCTGGACGCTGATGTTGCAACAGAACGAACAATTGACTTTCACTTCTTGGCGATAAACGTTCTTTGGTCCGCTCTTCATCTCTTTTTGAGGCTAGCTCGAGGAGAGATTACTCGATACTAACATAACACACCTGAATCTCTCGGGTTGCATTATGGGTAATGTATAGGCGGCAGGTTTTTAACAAGGTAGAAGAATGTGTGTATTAAAACAAATGATATCTGGTTTTGGGGCATGGATTTTGAATGAACCGTCCATCGTGAGTCATGTTATAGGAGTGCAATGCTACCGGTGCACTTCTCTTTTATTGGGGGTTAATATAGTAGATGGTGTTTCATGACACTTGTTCCGTCCTGAGCATGAATCATGATTTCTTAAATCAGTATTTGCTGCAGTTTGTCTGTAGTAGTGACTCAGTCCCCCCCCCCCTCTCTCTCTCTCTCTCTCTCTCTCTCTAGTACCTCTCTTCCCATTTTGCAGCTCCTCTGTTTCTTGGCCTGAACTACAGGTTTACTAAACAAAAGCCAGACACTACCAATTGTCTGTCATTGTGCGTTTCGTGCGTGTGTCACGGTGTGTTTCCTGTTGCTCACTGATACACGGTGTGTTTCGGGTCTGCTAGCTTGCGCTGTGTGCAGCGTCTGGCTAATCGTCTTGGCCTCGCCGCGTCGCCATTAGCATTCCCCAGCTGGACGGAGAGGAAAGGGCAACCTCTTCCTGACAGAGAAAAGAGGGATTGAGGAGAGGAAAGACGGAGCGGGAGGCGAGAAAATAGATGAGCCAAAACAATAGAGCTTCTTGGATTTGGCTGCTCCCAGTGATGGTGTCTGTGCGCCAAATGTTTGAGAATCGAAACAAGCTGCATGAATATGGATGCAGCGGCCGGGGCTGCAGAGACAGTGAATACATCATCAGAGACGTCGCTATGTGTTTAAAAATACAACAATATCTTAAAAGGTCATTTTAATGCTGCTTAGTGAGCAAAACGAGGACGGCAGAGAGTCTGAAGGGGATAATGACTGGAATAATAACAATACAAACATTGAATTATCTGACCTGTGAAACCCAGATCTCTAGCCTGTGATGAACACACCAAAACAAAACCTGCATTATTGGTTCTGTTCTTATGAAGGTTGTAAAGCCTAATGCTTAAATGTGTTTACTGCTTACTTTGTGTCTCATTTAAGAAGCTCTGCACTTTTAATTGCAGTGTTGTTGAAGACGGATCGCAGCTTAAAGTCTGTTGACTCTTTACTTCATCTTACATTCCACAGTCAAAACTTTGCATGGTTATCTGAAGGCATATCCACTAGGGATGTTAATAATTAACCGTTAACCGACATTAAGAATTTTAACCGATTAACGCTATCAGTTAAAACGGTTAAAAGAAATATTAATAATTAATTAAAAAGCTGAGCAAAACTCAGAGGAGCAGCTCGTCACATAAAGGAGAAAAGCTGGTCCACCTTAACAACCCACCTTAAGAGCGTCTCGCTCTAGCGGAGGAGTTGTAGCATTTATTCACCGACAAATAAACTGTTCACACACTGCTACAGCTACGTTCACAGCTAGAATGCCACCAACAACCTCACACTCACCACCAACACACACACACGGTCTGTTGTTTTGCATATACACTGCAGCTGGCGCACCGCTGCATGCGAGATGTTTACTCTTTGTTTTGAACACATTGCATCAGTCTAAAATTACTTTTATAGAACTAGGGCTGTCAAAGTTAACACAATAATAACTTGTTCATGCAAATTCGTTTTAACGGCACTAATTTCTTTAATGCATTAAAGGTCCCATATCATGCTCATTTTCAGGTTCATACTTGTATTTTGTGTTTCTACTAGACGTGCTGCTCTACATGCTGTAATGTTCAAAAAACACATTATTATCCTCGTACTGTCTCTCTGAATATACCTGTATTCACCCTCTGTCTGAAACGCTCCATTTTAGTGCATTTCAATGGAATTGCAACAGAATTGCATTGCTAGGCAACAGCTTCCATGTTTACTTCCTGTCAGCTGATATTATTTACATACACTGCAACAGGAAATAAACTGAGACACATTTAGAATGTTTACGTTTAAAACCGTGTAATGGTCTAAATATTGTGTATTTGTGACATCACAAATTGACAGAACGGCTTGTTTCAAACGCACAGTTTCTGAATACGGGCTTTGTGTGTTTCTCTGTATATTAAGCGTTTTGATAGTTTAACAGTATTTATATAACTATGAAACCTGCTTTATAATATAAATGACATAAAAAACTCACTTTTTACCATGTGGGACCTTTAACGATGTATAATAATGGAAAACCTAAGGAACGCATTGGTACCAACCATGTCATATTAGCTTGTCAGGAAGGAGGCTAAATAACACTACGAAGTTGCGCTAAATTGTATTAATAATAATAATAATAATAATAATAATAATAATAATAATAATAATAATACATTTTATTTGGTGGCACCTTTCAGGACACCCAAGGACACCTTACAAAGATAAAGTTATACTCAAACAGATAAAAACAACCAGACATGACAGAGACATATTTATGCAGACACACATGATGGACTGATGGACACACAGGGAATAGGCCAGTTTGAACAGGTGAGCTCTGAGGTGGGATTTGAATGTTGTGACGGTGTCAGACTGCCGGATGTGAGGAGGGAGGGAGTTCCAGAGCCTGGGAGCAGAGCAGCTGAACGCCCTAGCTCCCATGGTGCTGAGGTGTGAGGTGGGGGGGGTGGTCAGAAGACCAGCTGATGATGAGCGCAGGGAACGGGAGGGGGTGTACTCCTGAAGGAGGTCAGTGAGGTAGGTGGGGGCCAGGTTGTGGAGGGCTTCGTAGGTGAGCAGAAGGTTTTTGAAGTCAAACCGGTGTTGAACAGGGAGCCAGTGTAGTTGGATGAGGATGGGGATGATGTGGTCGGAGGATCTGGTGCGGGTGATGATCCGGGCAGCAGAGTTCTGAATGATTTGAAGTCTGTTGAGCAGTTTGGTGGGAAGGCCAGAGAGGACAGCGTTGCAGTAATCAATCCGGGATGTGACAAACGCGTGGACCAAGATTTCTGTGCTGGAGTAAGACAGGGATGAGCGGAGTCTTGAGACAGGGATGGGCGGAGTCTGGAGACAGGGATGGGCAGAGTCTTGAGACAGGGATGGGCGGAGTCTGGAGATGTTGCGGAGGTGGAAGAAAGCAGTCCGGGTGACGTTATTTTTTATGTTGGGTGCAAAGGAGAGGGTGCTGTCTAGGGTGACCCCAAGGCTCTTGACGTGGGTGGAGAATGGAACGGAGAAGCCATCAATGATGAGGTTTGGAGCAGTGGTGTGTTGTGATTTAGAGAGGTTGTTTTTGCCGAGGAAAAACTGTCATGGCCATATCCAAAGGGATTCTTGACCTCTGACCTCCAGCTATGTGAATGTAAATGGGTTCTGTGGGTACCCACGAGTCTCCCCTTTACAGACATGCCCACTTTATGATAATCACATGCAGTTTGGGGCAAGTCATAGTCAAGTCAGCACACTGACACACTGACAGCTGTTGTTGCCTGTTGGGCTGCAGTTTGCCATGTTATGATTGGAGCATATTGTTTTATGCTAAATGCAGTACCTGTGAGGGTTTCTGGACAATATCTGTCATTGTTTTGTGTTGTTAATTGATTTACAATAATAAATATATACATGCATTTGCATAAAGCAGCATATTTGTCCACTCCCATGTTGATAAGAGGATTAAATACTTGACAAATCTCCCTTTAAGGTACATTTAGAACAGATAAAAAATGAGCAATTAGTATGCGATTAATCGTGATTAAATATTTGAATGGAATGACAGCCCTACTTTAAAGTAACAGTATTTTTACAAGAGTATAATCTCTTTCCATCCCTGCTCTAGTTCCTGTCAGCTCTTCCATTGTAATATCTTTCAGTGCTTCAACTCCAGCTACTTTCATTTATTAAAGTGCTTCAACTTGATCTTTTTCTGTCATGCAGGTACAGTAATACATTTTAAAAGCTCCCATGAATAATAATTTCAACACATTTTAACTGATTAAAATGTTTTAAAAGTGGAAGCGATCACATTTCATTTTCCTCAGGCAATTTAGCCATTTGTTATCCCAGTATGTCTGTGTAATATTATCATTTAATTTCCGCTCTCAAGCCAGCTCATTCAGTATTATAAGCAAAAATAGCATCTGTCTTACCTTAGATATCATTTAGTGAAACATCTTACCACATTATACTTTTTGTTTTTTACTAATTAAGACACAAAATGAGTTCTGCAAAGCACAGAACCGATTAAAACTGTTTGTGAAAATGGGGGAGAGAGAGCTAGTTGCCATGGCAGCAAAGCGTTTTTGGCCAGCGTAGAATGGGTTTGGGGGCTTTTAGCTCTTCATCGGTTTCACTTGATGTCAAGTGGACAATTTGTTCCTCTGAAATCACGAGGCCATGTACAAGCATTTTATAAATCAAGTCCTTCCAGCTGGAACGACACCGAACCTTCTCGGAGAACCTATTAATCATGTTGATTGACCAGCAGGCAGCGTCACAGGATGATACCGACAACTATCGTTAGCTTGTTAGCATCTCTTTTTCTTTTTGAGGTTGCTTCAGGATTTGTTTTAATTTGATTCATTTCTTCCCTCTGATCTGGAGCCATTTTAGTGCTTTATTAAATCCATCTTCTCAAGGTGTTTCAGCAAGACATCCCTCCCTGGAGAGAGGTTATTCTGGACTTTTGCCCGAGCTCTTTTCATTCCTCCAAAGTAAATTGGACATTAATCAAGTCATCTGTTATTGTCACTCCTCTTTACCAAACCTGGGTACTTCCTCCCGTTTCCTGCCTCTATTGTAACTACCTCTGAAAGGTTATTTCAGCTGTGCAGCCCAACAAATTCCTCTACTGTCATTTCCCTTCAGTTTTTTTTTGTGTTAGATATTGAAGTATCATCTTCACTCTTCAATACCGGATAGAGTCATTCACTCTGATCACACTCTGCACATTTTCTGTAAAGTTTGTTCTCTAATCTCTGGCACAGAAGTTACCTTTTTTTGCTTTTCTGTGCTTTTTGTACTCGTATGCAGAAAAGGAAATTCGCCGTCATTCGCCCATTGTCTGTCTGCCTCGCTTTGTTTTTCTTTGTTTTTCACTTTCCCTCAATAAGTGCTGTCTTAAAATGTCCTCCTCTCTTGGCAACAGATCTGAGTGAATTGTAAGTTACGTTGACCTCGCCATCAATATAGACTGATGCTTTACTTTACTCAAGTAGCTCCTAAACGGTTCCCACCGACCAGACTGTAAATACTAATCCACCTGCCTCACCTCCTGATGCTGTTCCTGTAACGCCTAATATTAGTTCTGCAAATACTTCCTTCACAAACTACCACTTCCCATCAATAAACCCGAACCCTTCGGATTCCTCAAAATGTACACTAAACATTGCAATCCCTGAAGCACAGGGGTGTATCGGTTCTGAAACCTAGACCGAAACCGTGGTCTCGTGTCACGGTACTGTCTTCCATGTCGTGGTCTCTCCACCCCCGCCACCGCGACTTAAACTGATTTATCGATTATCAAAATAGTTGGCAATTAATTTAATAGTTGACAACTAATCAATTAATCGTTGCACCTATACTTCCAATTGTCTTTGTATTTGCCTTTAATAGAAACGCCCTACCAGGCATTTGGACTTCTATAATAAAATCCAGATTAAAGATTTGATTTAACAGTGCTCATGTAGATCGGGTTAGATTTGAAAAATAAATTGCACTTCTAGAAGTTTCCTACAGCTTTAAGTATGAAGTAAAGTGTCCCATATGCTTCACGGTGACCTCGTCCCAGATTGGTCCTCACCTATATGATACATGACTGTTGGTTAGGGTTACAACTTTCAGATTCAACAAAGGACAGTATTTCAAAGAGTTCTTCTCTTCCATTACACCAAGACACCCCAGCCTTTATCATCTGTCAGGACCAACAATACATCAGGTGGCTGATCTTTTCCTGGCTGAAAAGAGCAGGTGTGTGTGTGTGTCAGAGCTTGTGCATGTACAAGGTGTGTATTTCATCGTCTACTCTCATCTCATTCTGGATCAATTTGTGTTGTCTAGTGGACATATCCGTCTTTCTTTCTATAGAAAATTACAACCACAGGTCCCGAGATAGTGGGGGCAGAAAAAGAGAAGTATCATCTCACCCAGCTCTCTACAAGAGTTAGGAATGTCACACCAGACTTCACTGTGAAATGCCCACTAGCTAATCCAGCTCTTTAATAAGTGACATTTTATCCATAGAAGTGCTTCTGTGCTGCTAAAATCTGACGTTTTTCTGTTTTTTGGATGTTCATTCACCGAACCAGAATGACTGAATGTGTGACGACCTCTGCTACAATACAAACCCACAAATACTTCTTTTACAGTGAAGTATTGTTACCTGACTTCTTTGTTAGACGTTTCTCCATTAACTCCTGTGTGTGTGAGCATTTTTGTTCTAATACTGGTTAGGGATGTTCATAATTAGCATTTTAACCGATTAACGCTATTGGTTAAAAGAAATGTTAATAATTATATCAAAAGCTGAGCGGCTCAGAGGAGCGGCTCGTCTCTTTAAGGAGAAAAGCTGGTCCACCTTAACAGCCCACCTTAAGAGGCGGAGCCGGATACAGGAAGTCGGCTTCGGTCTCTGGCTCGCTTGAGCGGAGCGGAGGAGTTGTAGTTTCGTAGCATTTATTCACCGACAATAAACTATACACACACTGCTACACTTACGTTCACAGCTAGAACGCCACCAACAACCTCACACTCACTGCCAACACACACGCAGACTACGTGTGCAGCGGCGAGCACGAAGCCTCCGGCAATGCTAGAGCTGCTAACGTAGCACAAACACACACACTGTTTATCAGGCAATCGCTATCGTTAATCTGGGCAGACACACAGCTGACAACCTGCTAAACTAAACTAAATGTGTGGTGGAGACTTTTACTGGGAAAGTGGCTGCATGTCCGCGACACTACACACAGCATCGTAGCTGCTAAGTTAACGCTCCCGGACGGTGAACTGGGGACTCAGTTGTCTGTTGTGCTCATACACTGCAGCTGTATGAGCACAACTGTTTTGAACAGCTGTAGCTGTCCTGCTGTAGCAGGAAGAGAAACGTTATCGTCTCCGACCGCAGACACAGGCACCTGGACAGAGACGATAACGTTTCTCTCTGCGGAGCAACAATACACGGGAAACTACTCACAAACCCCTGGCTGAGAACCGCTACGTTGGAGTTTACCCCGGTGGACGAGAGGGTCGCCTCCCTACGCCTTCGGGTTATGGGGGGGAAAACTCTGACTGTTGTTTGTGCGTATGCACCGAACAGCAGTTCGGAGTATTCGGCCTTCTTGGAGACCCTGAATGGAGTCCTGTATGGGGCTCCAGTAGGGGACTCCATAGTTCTGCTGGGAGACTTCAACGCGCACGTGGGCAACGATGGAGACACCTGGAGTGGCGTGATTGGGAGGAACGGCCTCCCTGATCTAAACCCGGGTGGTCGTTTGTTATTGGACTTCTGTGCTAGTCATGGACTGTCCATAACGAACACCATGTTCGAACATAAGGATGCTCATAAGTGTACATGGTACCAGAGCACCCTAGGCCGAAGGTCGATGATCGATTTTGTAATCGTATCGTCTGATCTGAGGCCGCATGTTTTGGACAATCGGGTGAAGAGAGGGGCGGAGCTGTCAACTGATCACCATCTGGTGGTGAGTTGGGTCGGAGGGTGGGGGAAGACTCTGAACAGACCTGGTAAGCCCAAACTGGTAGTGCGGGTGAACTGGGAACGTCTGGAGGAGGCCCCTGTCCGAGAGATCTTCAACTCACACCTCCGGCGGAGCTTTTCTGGCATCCCTGTGGAGGTTGGGGGCATTGAACCCGAGTGGGCGATGTTCAAAGCTTCCATTGCTGAAGCTGCGGCGGTGAGCTGTGTTTTTAAGGTCTTAGGTGCCTCAAGGGGCGGCAACCCTCGAAAACCGTGGTGGTCAGGGAAGCCGTCCGACTGAAGAAGGAGGCCTTCCGGGATATGTTATCTCGGAGGACTCCGGAGGCAGTTGCAAGGTACCGACGGGCCCGAAGAGCAGCAGCCACTGCCGTGACGGAGGCAAAGCAGCGGGTGTGGGAGGAGTTCTGAGCAGCCATGGAGAAGGACTTTCAGTCGGCACCAGAGTGCTTCTGGAAAACCATCCGGCACCTCAGAAGAGGGAAACGGGGAACCATGCAAAAGTTTTTAGGTTTTAAACGTAAACATACTAAATGGGTCCCAGTTTGTTTCCTGTTGCCGAGTATGTGAATGACATCAGCTGACAGGATGTAAATATGGAACCAAGGTGTTGCCTAGCAATGCAATTCTGTTGCCATTCTGTTGAAATGCGCTAAAACAGAGCGTTTCAGACAGAGCGTGAATACAGGCATATTCAGACAGACAGTATGAGAAAAAGAATGTAAAGCATGTAAACATGTTCTAGTAGAAACACAAAATACAAACATGGACCTGAAAATGAGCATGATATGGGACCTTTAAGACAGTTATATTCTGGAGTCCAGCCTCAGCTCAACTATAGAGGCTCCAAAATTTGTACGTCCATGTTTTTCTCCAGTCTATTAGCAATACATTCAAATACACTATATGCCCAAAAGTATGTAGACACCCACTCTGGGGCTGTTTCTTGGGGTTTGGGCTTGGCCAAGTCCGCGTGGTCACAACAAACTGATGACATCCAGACATCCGCACTGGGCCTACGCCAACAGCCTCTGATGACCAAAATTACCACTCTTGTACTCGCAGACGCGGAAGGTATAACTTCCACTTTAGATCTTCACCTGTCCGACTCACACTAACGGGGGGGCTGATGCAATGATGTCACAGCACAGATACAGAAATGTATCATGATACCCTGCAGTTAAAAACGATCCGATACCTTTTTTTATTAGTACCGATACTTTCAATACTTTCAGAATCACAGTGTTTTAATACGAGCCGTGAATTGCGTGTGTGTGTGTGTGTGTGTGTGTGTGTGTGCAGCGCTCTACTTTAGAGGATGCCGTTAGGATTGGGATCCCGCAGGAGCAGGCGGTTATAACTTTGCTGCTGGTGGGAGGAAGCAGTCAAAAAATAAACTGCAGTGATAACTGGAAGGATGGAGTTAACAAATGATTAAAGAAGGTCATGAACCGCTCAGCGGCTGCACAGTCCCGCTCCGAGCTGGTGTCTCTATCAGCAGAACTCCCTTCGAAAAACAAGGAAAATACCAGCGTGGTTCTGATTACAGATCAAATGTTATGATAAAATTAGATTCACTATCTTCTCTGAATCTATCCAAGCATCTCCTGTAATTCGGCAAATACATAATCCACCAAAGAGCAGGTGTTAAAGTACTATTCTACCATGCACCACGACACAACACAGCTCTTTCTACCGTTACTGTGGTGTCTTCCTGATTTTAGCAGCTTTTCTCTCATCAACTTCTCACAGAACTTCATCTGAATGTATTATCATTTTGTAGGTTTTTGTTTTGGAAGCCTCTCGTCATCTTCCGTGTTGCAGAACCACTCTCCGCCTTAACAGTTACTGACAGCCCGGACACACCAGGAACGTCAGGAGCGCGTGGCGGCTGTGTTACCTGTTGTTTTGACGCGTGCCGCGCGCGTCTCACAGCAGCAGCAGACAGTGAAGGTGATCTATTGACTGTATATTAACATCATACCAGCAAGATTACTACAGTTTCGATGTCTATCTGTAGAATATGTTACGGAGATGACAAAGACGTAAAGACTTATTTTTAAATCAACACTTCCTGCTTTCATTTCAAAATAAAAGCCCTCAAGCGTTTTTTCTGTGGACAGAATACCTTCATTTGTTAACAAAAGGCTTTTATTCTGAAATATGTGTCGGACAGTGTTCTAAACCAGTGGTTCTCAAACTTTTTTCACCAAGTACCACCACAGAAAATATTTGTCTCTCCAAGTACCAACATTATGACCGATGTTAAAATACAGTAGCGTAGGCCTCTACCCTATTCAGCAATGCACAGTTCACACAGGAGGCAAATTTATTCCTAATAAGAATATTATTTATTGTTGACTTTTGTCAAAGCGGTAGCACTAGAACTGGCACTTAAACTCTTACACAACTCTCATTCTACACAGGGGGCAGCCTCTCACACTAGGCCTGCACCATATGAGGAACATCTGCCATGTGCGATAACACTGTTCAATATTGCGATGACGATATGACTTGCGATAAATAAACAAATATTGAAGTGTGCATATTAGCTATACATATACATATACTGTATTTAAAATATAACTGGGCTAAATGTTGTTTCTAGAGCAGCAACAGTAAAGTTTACAACAGCAAAGTCACCATATAAACTCCTTAATATCTCACTAGAAACAATCTAACATGTTAATAAAATAAATCATATTCCTGACATGAAAATACTAAATGAAGTTTAGTACCACTACAGAGAGCTCGCGTACCACAGTTTGAGAACCACTGTTCTATAACATGCAGTGACTTGGAGAGCTCCATGAATGAATATAGTATGGAGTTTTAATTGTGGATTATTACTATTATTTACAAATTACCACACGTTTCTTAACCTTTCTCGGTCTAAACTAAATATAAATGATATTTATAATGAAATGAAATGGCCATTAAAAGGCAAACTCTATGTAGAAAGAAAGGGCTGACAACAGCATCAGAAATACAGCAGACACGCAGCTGGAACGCAGCTGGAACGTAGCTGGTGTGAACGCCCGACGCGTGAATCGTGCAGCCACCACGCCGCGCTCCTGACGTTCCTGGTGTGTCCAGGCTGTGATTCGGCGGTGACGGCGCTGTTTTACAAAAAAAAGCCTTATTAAACATTGTTTAATAAGTGATATCAGAATCAGAATCAATACTTTATTGATCCCCTTGGGTGAATTGCAGTTGTTCCATTTTAGAATAAAAATACATATAAGCATAGAAAGGTTATAGGAAAATTAGAAATAAGAATAGTGATGAAATGTAAATATGTGTGCATTAAAAAAAAAATGCAAATATAAAATTAACTAGCAAAGAAATCACATAAACTTAAGTTCAGGGGACATCAGATTACTGCATACCATTTCTTTTTTTTAATGAATAAATGTATACATTTAAACATTTTTGATTAATAAAAAAAATAAGTTTAATGTTCTGTCATCCATTATTCCATCACTTTTCCTGATGTTTTAGATCGTTTCAGTATCGGTATCGAGATCTTTAGGCACAGTGTCATTTCGAAGTCAGAATTTTGGTATCGTGACGACACTAGTTGGGCGGGAGTGAGAGATTTTAGATTTAGATTTGTTTATTATTTGTTTATTGCCTGCAGGTACAGTCCCCTGCCAGTAGGGGAATGCTGCAGCGCCCCTTCTTCCAACCTCCCTTTACAGTAACGCTCTTCATAGCTGAATGGGAACAAATGTCTGCAGTGGAGTGGAGGCTGTTATAGCAGCAGATTAATAATTGGAATGATTTACAACCTCATAGTTTTTAATAGTGTAAATTGTCGTTCATCTTATTTGCTGCTTCTCCCATCCCTTTCTTCTTCGCTCTCTTGCCCGCTCCCATCCTCAGCTTTGTTTTTGCAAACTCTTGCCTTCCAGTCTCCGCTCTCCTTCCTCTCGTTTATTCGCTCCGTCTTCCTCTGTAGTTCCAGCTGTCACATCTGCCTGGATTTGGACATAAAAGCAATAAAAGCATCAAACTGTTTGATATCTGACACAAGCTTGCTGATTGATGAGGCTGTATGTCAGCAAACCATCGGGGCTCTGTGTGAACCGCTTGACTGATGTCTGACCTGCAAAGTGTTTGGTTTGCATTTCGGTTTGGACACTAGTCTGTTGATTTCAGCCTGTTAAATAAGAAGAATCACTGTGGAAAATTAAAAAAACAACTTTAAGTATAAATCAAATAGCTAATTTGTGCATGTGTGAGATGAGAACTAAAATCTGATAAGACAGCAGGAGAGAGTGATTTCTGACCTCACTGTGGGTTCACCTCAATATACTCATTTTCCCCTCCTCTTTCTTACTGTGAACCTTTTAAATATTTGATTTCCTGCTGTTCTGTTGGTTTTCCTCTGGCCACGTCAGCGTTACTTATTTCATCCTCTTCTGACTTTTTCCACCCGAGCTGATGTCAAAGCCACGGAGCCGTATCAAGACCACTAACAGTCATAAATAACTCAGAGTCGGTCTATTTCAAACAGCAGGATTTGTATCCATTGTTTCACTTTTGATATGTTTTTGCACGCAACAAAAAAAAATTGTGCATCTAAATTAAGATCAATTCTAAAATTTGAAGTTGACATTTTACACTAATGTGTCTCTGTGTGAAAGGCTTCCTTCAGTCCTATCATTACACACTTTCCTCGCACTCTGAAGCAGTTGTTGCCTCAGCATGTGTGTGTGTGTGTGTGTGTGTTCATTCATGTGGCAGAAACAGCGACAATCAGCGAGACAATTGATGCAAGAAGCAACGCGTACGTAAAACAATGTGCGTGCATTAACCCAAACACACACACACACACACACACAAACACAAACACAAACACTCACAGATGCTCGCAGGGGAAAGAGACACAGAAACAATCACGAGTGCTCGGCTTTGTCTAATGAGCCACAGACAAACACAGAGACTGAGAGTGATTAGATGTGTAAAGAGCTGCGAGGAAACCAACCGCAGAGCTGACAAGAGCCCGGCGCTCTGCTGACGCCGCCATGCTGACTTCTGAGTGTAACCGCAGACTGTAGAACTAATGAATGAGAGAATACAGTACGCACAGTGTATTCTGTGCAGTTATTATCCACTATAGGTGAGCCTTAAAAATACAGGTGGAATTAAAGCTGCGAGCAGCGATGAACGGGGCCCTCGCACCTTCTCCACATCTAAGGTGGATCTGGTCAACCTGCTAGGAGTTTTAAAATAGAAAACATGTAATTTCTTGTTGCCAGTAGGGGGTGCTATGAGTGTGACTCAATATGGACATATAAATGTCCTCAGGACTGGACCCTTATCATGCCTGAGAAATTTGGGGCAGATCGGACTATGTACAGTGGAGTTACAACTGCCTGTTTCATGGCGAATGGCTCAAAATGGCCGCCACGCCAAGGTCATGTCTTTCAGTGAAAACTCACCATTTTAATAACATTTCATCCTGAAGGTCTCAAGTGGTCCTGACCAAATTTCAAGTCATTCTGATTAAATTTGTACACGGCCTATAAAACGCAAAAAATTGGCAAAAATTGCACATTAAATTTAAAATGGCTGACTTCCTGTTGGTTTTTGGGCATACCTTCAAGAGGCTTTTTTGTGCGTCTCCACATGTTACATCTGTCTGCCAAATTTCATACATGTAGGTGAAACCGGAGCGAGGGGCTCAATTTTTCAAACTTTCTAGGGGGCGCTAGCGAGCCATTTTGCAACACCCAAGCCCGAGACCCTCAAAATATCAAATTTTTCAACGCCTCTGATAAGTGGGCCAAGTTTAACAACTTTTTGAACATGGCAAAAGCCTCAAAAAGGCGATTAATTTGCATGAAAAAGAATAATCCTTACAGTTTCAATCGTTGTCGGTGCTCAGGCCCTAATAAGGAGACGTATCAATTTAGATGGCCAGTACATTTACATTTAGGAATTAGACTACATTAATATGTAGATTTTCATTAACTAAAGGCCCATGAAGTTTGGACATGATCTATCCAGCAGATGGATGATGAAACCTGTTTGGTTGAATCTCACAGCATAATCTGACACTTATTGTGGTGACGGCAGCAACAGAGAACAATAGAACATAATGAGGCAGGAGAGGAAATATATGGTAAAAAAGTAGAGAAAGTCAAAGAAATGAAGATTATCCTTGAAATTTCACAGGAAAGGTGGGCTGCAACTAACGATGATTTTAATTGTCGATTAATCTGCCAATTTTTCTCTCAATTAATCATTTTCCAGAAAAATCGTTGGGTCAATAAAATGTCAGAAAATAATGAAAAATATTAGTTTCTCAAAATAAATGTCTTGATTTTGTCAGTCCACAATCCAACAATTTAATATGATATAAAGTAGAAGAAAGCAGGAAATCTCCACATTTGAGAGGCTGTTAAAAAAAAAAAGAGAAAAAAATACTTCTAATGATTAATTGATCATCAAAATAGTCGCCAATTATTTTTCTGTTGAACGACTAATCGACTAGTCTACGAATTGTTGCAGCTTTACAGGACAGTTTTACATTTGTTCCAGTTTTTAATATGTTTCATAATAAGTTTGCAATTTCATATAAAGTTTTGCACATTCAGCTGACCTGTTGCACGCTCACTTAAATAATAATTGCACTATCAATATTTATTAGTAATACATTTTCCCTACAAATAATACCAATTTACATCTTTCTGTACATTTACAGTTACATCAGTTTTTCTTAAAAGTGATGGGAATCTATGGAACCTGTAAAATACTACCATGTTTTACAGCACATTGTAAATGGTAAACCATCAACTAAAAGGCAAGCTAAATTATATTTGCCTGTATTTAATTAAAATGATGAAGTACTATCATATAGTAAAACCTGTTCTGCAGGTATATTGGTGACTACCGTGACAAAACTAGTCCTGGCTGCAGCTCACCAGGTTCTTAACCTCTTCTCTGTAGGCGTTGTCATTAGTGATCCGACCTATCACGGCGTCAGCTAACTTGATTATGATGTTGGAATAATGGAGTGGTTTGCAGTCATACGTGAAGAGGGAGAATAGGTGGGGGCTCAGCACACTACCCTGTGGTGCTCCGGTGCTCAGTGTTATGGGGGGGAGTGCTTACCCATGCACACTGGTAAGAAAGTCCTGTTCAGTTTGATAGGCAGCTTGTTTGGGAGGGATGGTGTTAAACGGAGCTTTCATCGATGAACAGAACCGGATGAACAGGACTTGACTTGTTTGATCGTAGTAGACTTGAGGTAGTAGTAGTTCAGTGTAAACAACTTGAACTCAACTCTCATCTGTCACTTTATGGTTAATATCGAGGTATATTTATATTACCAACACACAATAATGGCATCTATATTCACTACTTCCCATTTCACAGAACAACGGATTTCTGAGTTTCCCTTCAGGGTGGATGAAATGATCCTTCACCCTAAAGAGATTAACAGGAATGTATCAGCATGACAAAATTATGAAAATAAAGCTGCGAAAGACCTATCCATGAAATATCGTCTGCTGCTTTGATATTCATGCAACCATCTGGACGATGATATTTTATCCTGTGTGTGTCCCTATTCTCAACTTGTTGTGACCAGCGGAAGAAATTCCTTCATTTTCCATGATGGGAAGCCTCCACTTTGAAGGTTGAAAGAAGAGAAAGACACGAAGGAAGAGACAGTTTTGATGAAGAGCTAAATGTGTCGGGAAGAAACAACCTTTTGCTGGAGAGGAGCAGGATGATTTCAGCAGTCTGGTCTTTAGAAGAGGAGAAGAAGATTACAGGATGAAGACGAGGGATGAATGAAGGAGGAAAAAAGCACTAAATCCCTAATCCAGAATTTAATTTCCCACTAGTAATATTTATATAGATGCATTCATGCAGATACCAGCTGTTTACCATGAAATGAAGCGGAAATATCAAGCCTTTGTGACGTGGGATGATGTGAGCAGAAAAATCTGCCGTCAAGAAGGAATTTAACAGTGTTAACGGGGAAAAGGTGAAACACAGGTTCAGAAAAGGACAATTGTATAAGAAAAGGTCTGTAGCAAAAACTCTGTTTGCTAAAACCATATCGGCTGTCAGATTACAGGTTATTCTGCTGCTCTCATGTGGCTAAAGGGGGAAATTATACAGCTTTAAACAGAACTACATTTTTTAAAATTAAATAACAAAAACTTGAGAAAACCTTGATTTTGTTTTGCACATATTTGACGGGCACAAAAAGTAGAGTCACAGAAAGTTTGTCATTTTGTATAAAATGTCTAAAATGTCCTAAATTATATTCAAATTCAATAAGGATACTATGAACTGATTTGAGTACATAGTTCATTCTTATGTCTTTGACTAAGTACATCAACAAATGCCAAGAACAAATCCATACCATATAATTACCATATAATAGATGTTCAATTTAAAAGAAAAGAGGGAAAAAAACTTAAGAAGAGGAGTGAAATAAAGGAAAATATTAGCAGCTAAACCTTAAGGGCTGACTTCGGTATATTTCAACCTGGACCCTATTTTCCCATGTTTTTGTGTCTAAGTGACTAATGGGGACAACACTTTTTGAAGTGGTCCAGTATTGACGGTGTACGCTGCAGCCGCCAACCGCCTAATGGGCTGTAATGTAATCATTTGGGGCAACCTGGCACCGTCAATGTACGTCCACTAAAAGTCCTTGTTTATGTCCCTGACAGGCTCAGATTGTTATTAGAAGTGTCTGACAACAATATGGAAAGGACCCGACAGAGAAATAAAACGTCTTTCTTACCTTTCGCTTTGAATTCTCCCGTCGCATCCTTGCATCATTGTTGGAATCATCTCAATATTCAACCATTACATTGAAAATATTTTAGATGACACTAATCTACACTTTATGTGCTCCAACACAACAAACTCTGTCAAAGGAAAGCGAAAGGTAAGTCCTTTCCATAATGTTGTCAGACACTTGGCAACAGTGGCAACAACAAGAACTTGGACGTAACATGACGGTGCTCCAAATGATTACTTTACAACAGGTTTACTGGCTGTGTCTGCAGAGTTCTCCCTCAATACTGGACCAGTTTCAAAAAGTGTTGTCCCCATTAGTCACTTAGACACAAAAACATGTGGAAATAGGTTCCAGGTTGAAATATACCGAAGTTACCCTTTAAATCACAGAGTGTATTTGAGAGGACAACATGAGAGATTAATGAAGAAAGTGGCACCATTGTGTTTAAGTTCCCATATCATGCTCATTTTCAGGTTCATACTTGTATTTTGTGTTTCTACTAGAACATGTTTACACACTTGTATTTACCCTCTGTCTGAAACGCTCTGTTTTAGTGCATTTTGACGGAATTGCAACAGAATTGCGTTGCTAGGCAACAGCTTGGGTTCATGTGTAATTCCTGTCAGCTGATGTCATTCACATACACTGAAACTAGGAATAAACTGGGACACATTTAGAATGTTTACGTTTAAAATTGTGTAAAGGGTCTAAATATTGTATATTCGTGACCTTTAAAACCTGATGACAAATGCATTCATATCTGAGTATAATTGTGTGTTTGGTTATGGGAAGATGATATAGAGTAGTCTCATCTCCATACAGCCTGTATAGCAGCATCTATTGATGCAGTAAACCCTTCTATTATTAGTTTAGTTATTGAGAACCAGATGGGTTCAAAGAATATCCACTATCACAGCTACTTATCTACACATTACAGATCAGATTCAGATGAAATATCCAAATAAGCCAATTTCTTTTGAACCCCTTAAATCATCCCTCCAGCAGTCCTATCTCATATGAAATGGATCGTCCAGGAACATGCAACAAATTCCAAAGAAATATGGAATTCTTCATGCTAAATTGAAATTGACCTTCAGGGAGGTTTTCTTTTGTTACTGACGCAGCTCCGTTTTACGATGAAGATCATTTCTAGTTGAATTACATAGGTACATCAGGTTGTTTTAACTGCACAGGTGTAAGAAGTGGATGGATTTTATGAGAAGGAGAGATAAAGTCAAGTCAAGAAATGGGAAATGTGGGAAGGGAGAAGAGACCAAATCAAAATGAGGAAGAGGAGGATTTAAATGTGACAGGGATAATTGATAGGGAGATAAAGTGGGAAAATTGGGTAATAAAACTGTAATATAAAAGGCGGCAGAACGATAATAGTGGGAGGAAGAAGGGTGGAAAAAGCGGAAGAAAGGAGATAAAATTAGAGAGGTAGAGACGGGATAGAAAAGAGAATAAGAATTACCAGATTAGAGGGAGAGGAGAAAACCATCAACAGAGGATTTATTTTAGTTATACTTTCACTAACTCCTCCAACTTCCTTCAAGGGAGTAAAAATCTCTTCTTTTTACATTTTCCTCCAACCTCCGGCCCATCCCCACTTCCAAACTTTATGAAGAATCTTATCAATATCTAGCTCAGCAGAGGGGAAAGCCTCCAATGATTGCTTCTGCTCAATATTTCCTCCCTGTGCAATAACTTGGCCCCTGGCTGCTGCTGCTGCTTCTCACTTTTATTTAGTTAATTTGACACTTTCCTTGTGTCTTCTTAGTTCTGCTTATACGCCTCTGTGCCAGAGACAGTCCCATTCTCATGGACGTGATATCTCAGGAACACTTTGAGTGAATTTCTTCAAAATGTGGCACAAATATCCACTTGGAGTTGAGGATGAATTAGATTTGGTTAGAATTTGTGGGTCAAAGGTCACTGTGACCTCACAAAAACTTGGCCATAACTCAAGAATTCATATGCTAATTATGACATTACATAAAATAAAATGATGAAGTGATGTCATTTTGGACAAGCATGGATGTAAACAGCAACTTGACTGGTTGACGGAGGCGTACAACCTTTCCTCCTATATGGAGATATTTCAAAGGATAAGTGACCAGTTTGACCTGCTGGTGGTGCGAGAAGGAAAGTCAGTTGGGGTCATTGTTCATTGGTGATTGTTACGTGCCTGCAGGGCCAGACAGGCCTGCAGAGTTTTTCTCCTGTGTTGTTCTGCCCCTCCTCCTTGTCTTGCAGGTGCTTCCAGGAAAGAGTTAATGGAGGTGATTGGAGTCCATCTGTGCAGAGTTTGCCAGCTGCAATTAGCTCACACTAATTCCATCCAGCCAATCGCTGTCGTGGGCTGCCCATAAAAGAGGCACACTCTGGGCTCTCTCGCTCTCTCTCTAACTCATTTGTAAAGAGGTATTTGTATGTTGAAGTCTCTTGTTTCCAGTGGGAAAGGACAGATAAGGTTTGTGGTAAGGAGGTAGAGGGCATAGGTAAGTCTGGGGTACCCTGTACACTTGCACGTAGGTTGTTTCATGTCTAGAAACACTAGGTTTAGTGGTTGTTGCCATCCCATGTATGTTTTGTAGAACTGCTGTTAGTAGAGAAGTTAGTCAGCCTTTTTGTTTGTTGTGTTTAAGAAGACAGATTTAGTTAGGCCTAGTTTTGGTTTCTTAATTTTGATTATTTGGCAAAACTATATTGTCCCTACCTCCCCCACATTTGTGAACCTTCCGTTGTACTGAAATAAACTGTTACAGTTTGAAACTTCACGTTGACTCTGTTTTAATTTGGTTGTTGTTTAGTTATTGTTCCACTTTGTGGACGTAACAAATGGGGGCTCGTCCGGGATCCTTTTTCCCATGAACAACTCAACAACCGAATTGATGAGTCACTGTGGTAGTTGGAAAAATGTGTAAAAATGGCGTTTAATCTAAAGGATTTTGTGAATAGTCCTAATTTGGAGCAAGTTGAGAGATGTCGTAAAGACGATTTACTTAGCATTGCGGCACACTTCAACATTGTAGTGTCCAAATATAGTGTAAAAAAAGAAATAAAAGTGAAATTAATTGAAAAATTGGTTGAATTAAATGTTTTAGAGGTTCTAGGAAACCCTGATTCCTCTGTTGATGGAAGTTTACATGAGGCAGGTTCCCTAGAAGAACCAAAGACTCCCAAGGAGGAGCAAATAGGATTAACTACTCCTACGAGGAAAGTAGCTGAAAGTGATCCCCCACCTGCAACATTACCACGCTTTGAGGCTTTCTCTCCAGGCAGTCGAGGTTCTAGCAGTGATGCTAAACTTAAGGTTCGTCTGGCTCGCCTTCAGTTAGAAGAGAAGGAAATGGTGCGTAAGGCAGAGTATGAACATCGATTACAGCTTCGTAAATTAGAACTGGAGGCAGAAGTTAGAATACGGGAGCTTGATTTAGAGGCCCTGAGAATCACGTCCAATCGGTCTCTAAAACCTTCATCTGAGGAGGATGTACCAAAACATGATGTTCATAAAACTAGGTTTGATGTCAGTAAGCATATTGCACTTGTGCCAACATTTAGAGAGCCAGAAGTTGATTCTTACTTTGGTGCATTTGAACGGATTGCTACTGCACTAGATTGGCCCAAGGACATGTGGCCCATCTTATTACAGTGTAAGTTGGTAGGTAAGGCACAGGAAGTAGTATCATCTCTTTCGTTGGAAGACAGTTTGAACTACAAGGTTCTTAAGGAGTCTATTTTGCGTGCCTATGAGCTTGTGCCAGAGGCCTACAGACAGAAGTTCAGGAATCATAGGAAACTGGCTTGACAGACCTTTGTTGAGTTTGAACGTGAGAAAGGTGTTCTTTTTGATAAGTGGTGTGCAGCCAATGATGTTAAGAATAACTTTGAGTCCCTCCGTCAGTTGATTCTTTTGGAGGACTTTAAGGATGCTCTCTCAGAGAAAATGGTAATGTTCTTAAATGAACAGAAGGTGACCTCAGTGAGTAAAGCAGCAGTACTATCAGATGAGTTTGTTCTTACTCACAAGAATGTGTATGTGTCTTCCTCTCGTCCAGATAAAGTCACTGTGTCGCGTCCTGTGAGACCTGATCCCTCACTGGAGAAAACCTGGGGACCACGGTCTCCTCCACGTAGTGAGCGTGAGTGCTTTTACTGTCGGAAAAAAGGTCATCTTGTTGCTGATTGTTTGACTCTAAAGCGTAAACAACAAAATCCGTATAAGCCAACACAACCGAAAGGTGTGGGTCTGGTGAAGACTGTGTCCATGCCAGGAATCAAGAAAGTTCACAGTGAGGATGTTGAACCTGATCCCTGTTTCAAACCTTTCATTCAAAAAGGTTTTGTTTCACTTACTGGTGATCCAAAAGACCAGCAGTCGGTAACGATTTTGAGAGACACAGGAGGTTCCCAGTCGATAATTCGAGCAGGTATCTTACCATTGTCGTCTATCTCATCATGTAACTCAAGTGCAATTGTACAGGGTGTTGGAATGAGTTATATTCCGGCCCCTTTACATAATGTACATGTTCACCATGCCCTGGTTAGTGGGTTATTCAAAGTTGCGGTTCTTCCTGCGTTACCAATTAAGGGTGTTGACTTTATTCTGAGCAATGATCTGGCTGGTGGTAAGGTTGTGCCAGTTCCTGAGGTGGTTGAAAGCTCTCCTACCACTTCTGAGTCTGACCAAATGGGACAACTGCTCCCCAGTGTCTTTCCGGCTTGTGCTGTTACCAGGGCCCAGTCAAAGAAGTATGATCTTGATTTGTCTGACACTATCTTTGTTAATGACCAGGTTCCTGATATTGCTGTGACACAGTCTGATAGTCAGCTTACTGATCAGCCCGCTGACATCATGTCTCAGTCCACTCGAGAGGTTGTTGAACTCCCGGCAAGTCGTGCGGAATACATTGCTGCACAAAAAGGTGATTCCACTCTTTCCAAATGTCTGTCTGCTGTCTTTAGTCAGGAAGAAGCTAAGAAAAAGAAAATGGCTTATCTGTTAAATGATGGCTTGTTGATGCGTTGCTGGACAAGTGAAGTTTCAGAGGATGTAGATGTAGACTGTAATGCAATTTACCAAGTTGTTGTTCCCACTGTGTATCGTTCACAGGTACTGTCCTTAGCTCATGATCACCATTGGTCAGGACATATGGGGGTTACAAAAACTTATAGAGTCCTTAGACATTTCTTCTGGCCTGGACTCAAGTCTGATGTTGTTCGTTACTGTCGTACCTGCCATGTGTGTCAGGTTTCAGGGAAACCAAATCAGGTGATTGCTCCTGCTCCTCTCAACCCGATTCCAGTGCTGGGTGAGCCATTTGGGAAAGTAATTGTTGATTGTGTTGGACCGTTGCCAAAGACTAAGAGCGGTAATCAGTTTTTGGTCACAATTATGTGCTCTTCCACCAGATTCCCAGAAGCCATTCCGCTACGGAAAATCACAGCTCCGGTTGTCACCAAGGCTCTTGTGAAGTTTTTCACGGTATTTGGTCTGCCTCGTGAGATACAAACTGACCAAGGTACCAATTTCAAGTCCAGAGTCTTTGCTCAGGCCCTGAAGGCCTTAGGAATTAAGCATGTAACCTCTAGTGCTTACCATCCAGAGAGCCAGGGGGCACTAGAGAGATTCCACCAGACTCTGAAATCAATGCTGCGCAAACACTGCCATGACAGTCAGAAAGATTGGGATGATGGCATTCCTCTTTTGATGTTTGCTGCCCGTGAAGCAGTGCAAGAGTCACTCGGCTTCAGTCCTGCACAGTTAGTGTTTGGACATGAAGTTAGGGGTCCATTAAAGGTTCTCAAAGAACAGTTGGTGTCTCCAACAGTCAAGATAAAAAGTGTTCCTGAGTATGTTGCCATGCTTAAAGTTCGTCTGCAGCGCGCCTGCTCATTGGCTAAAGAGGCTCTAGAATCTTCTCAGGTAAAGATGAAGCAGCACTATGACCAGAAGGCAGTCGCCCATTCATTTCAGCCAGGTGACAAAGTTTTGCTTCTCTTGCCTGTGTCTGGTTCGGCCCTCTCTATCAAGTTTTCAGGTCCCTATGTAGTAGAGAAGAAGCTTAGTGATACAAACTACGTTATCCAGACACCTGACCGCAGGCGACGGACCCGAGTGTGTCATGTAAATATGATAAAACTGTATCATTCTCGAGATGATCAAAGTGAGTCATCTCCAGTCCATGATGTGAAGACTATTGTTTCACCTGTTGTCTCTTTTGCAGGAGTGAGTAGTGCTGGTGATGAAGATGGGTTGGTGATGCGAAATGCCACACCACAGGGGGCAAGGTTGAGCAACTCTGAGGTATTGTCTAATTTGCCCCAATACTTATCTCATCTCCGTAGTAACCAGCGTAAAGATATTGAACAGATAATAGGTGAGTTTCCAAGTTTGTTTGGTGATGTTCCCTCCCGGACTTCTGTCGTCAGTCACGACATTGTCTTGACCTGCCCTCGGCCGATAAAGCGAAATGCTTATCGGGCAAGTCCAGCAAAAAGGGAGGTGATGAAAAAGGAGGTTGACTATCTTCTTAAGAATGGATTTGCAGTGCCAAGTTGTAGTCCATGGAGCTCCCCTTGTCTCTTAGACATGAAGTCTGATGGGAGTCCTAGATTTTGTAGTGATTTTCGCAAAGTGAATGCTGTGACTGTTGCTGAGGCATATCCTTTGCCACTTATGGATGACTGTATTGATGAGATTGGTCCGGCAAAATTTGTCACAAAGCTTGACATGTTAAAAGGGTATTGGCAAGTCCCTTTAACCCCACGTGCTTCAGAGATTTCTGCTTTTGTGACCCCTGATCATTTCCTTCAGTACACAGTGATGCCCTTCGGCATGTGTAATGCTCCTGCTACCTTCCAGAGACTGGTCAACAAAGTACTTGGAGGTGTCTCAAACTGCAGAGCCTATTTAGATGACATTGTTGTTTACACCGATGATTGGGAGAGCCACAAGGCCACATTAAGGGAAGTTTTCTGCCGACTTTCAGCGGCATCTTTGACCCTTAACCTTGCAAAATGTGATTTTGGCAAAGGCACTGTTCTTTATCTTGGTCAGCAGGTCGGTCAAGGAAGGGTGCATCCTGCAGATGCAAAGGTAGCTGCCATTGCTGCATTCCCTGTACCCACCACCAGGAGGGAATTACGGCGTTATCTGGGGATGGCCGGGTTCTTTCGTCGGTATTGTATGAACTTTTCCACTGTGGCGGCCCCACTGACTACTTTGACCAGTCCATCCAAGCCCTTTGTTTGGACGGGTGAGTGCCAAAAGTCCTTCGAGAGTCTAAAAGCTCTATTGTGTTGTGGTCCAGTTTTGTCTGCCCCAAATTTTTCCTTGCCTTTCAAGGTAGAGGTTGATGCCAGTGGTGTCGGGGCTGGAGCGGTGCTTCTGCAGGAGGACACCCAGGGTGTTGACCATCCCGTGAGTTATTTTTCTCGCAAATTCAATAAGCATCAGCTTAATTATTCCACTATTGAGAAGGAGGCCCTCGCTTTGTTGTTGGCTTTGCAACATTTTGAGGTCTATCTTGCATCCAGTGTTGAACCCATTAGAGTCTACACAGATCATAATCCTTTGGTGTTCCTCTCAAGGATGTACAATCACAACCAGCGTTTAATGCGTTGGTCGCTGATGGTTCAGGGGTTCAACCTAGAAATAATACATAAAAAAGTGTCTGAAAATGTGGTAGCTGATGCACTATCACGTAGTTAACAGGTTTGTAGTATAGCATTGTGTGTATATAATTCCAGCCATAGTTGGAATCTTATGGGTGGAGGTGTTACGTGCCTGCAGGGCCAGACAGGCCTGCAGAGTTTTTCTCCTGTGTTGTTCTGCCCCTACTCCTTGTCTTGCAGGTGCTTCCAGGAAAGAGTTAATGGAGGTGATTGGAGTCCATCTGTGCAGAGTTTGCCAGCTGCAATTAGCTCACACTAATTCCATCCAGCCAATCGCTGTCGTGGGCTGCCCATAAAAGAGGCACACTCTGGGCTCTCTCGCTCTCTCTCTAACTCATTTGTAATGAGGTATTTGTATGTTGAAGTCTCTTGTTTCCAGTGGGAAAGGACAGATAAGGTTTGTGGTAAGGAGGTAGAGGGCATAGGTAAGTCTGGGGTACCCTGTACACTTGCACGTAGGTTGTTTCATGTCTAGAAACACTAGGTTTAGTGGTTGTTGCCATCCCATGTATGTTTTGTAAAACTGCTGTTAGTAGAGAAGTTAGTCAGCCTTTTTGTTTGTTGTGTTTAAGAAGACAGATTTAGTTAGGCCTAGTTTTGGTTTCTTAATTTTGATTATTTGGCAAAACTATATTGTCCCTACCTCCCCCACATTTGTGAACCTTCCGTTGTACTGAAATAAACTGTTACAGTTTGAAACTTCACGTTGACTCTGTTTTAATTTGGTTGTTGTTTAGTTATTGTTCCACTTTGTGGACGTAACAGTGATAATGCGCAAACGCAAATTTGTTTTAACTAGGGATGAGTCATGATTTTCGATTTTTCGAATAGTCGTCAAATAGTTTATGCGACTATTCGTCCCGTCTTAAAAAATATATATAATATAGTAACGTTACTACCGCTAAAACATCAAGGCCTATGGAAGCAGGCTGGGACATGGGCGGACATGGGTATAACACATGCGCAGTGTAACTGAAGCTGCGGTCTTGCGTTGCTATTGGCTCAATTTCGGTGAGTGCAGACCAGATTTTACTGCGCATGTGTTGTATCCCAAAGATATGACGCGTGACCCAGCCTCCTTCAATAGGCCTTGTAAAACGTGTGTGGCACGTTCAGTTCGGCTCTTTTCTGTCAGTGCAGGGGTGAGTGTGTGTGCGCGGGCAAGCGCATGCAAGTGTAGTTTCAGAAGGTAAATCAGCTGTTCCAGCAGCGGAGCATATCATAATTCAAACCTGACAGGTGCATGCGGCAATTATTCGAATAATAATCAAATAATTCCCAGTGATTTTCAAATAGTATTTTTTGCTTGGAATGCACATCTCTAGCTTTAACGCCACTAATTTCTTTAACGCATTAACGCAACTTGACATTTTTAGGTTGTAGCGGCTCAGTTTTAAAGCTGGGGTCCTCCCCCAGAAAAAAACGGAGTTTCAGAGACTTTGTTTCTGACTTTAAAACAATGAAAATATCAAAATAATAAGTACACTGCAACAGCATTTTTATGTTAAACTTCTAATTTTACCTTTAAATCTCAGGAAAGAAGACTGAACAATTCGCCCCTCTGGCATAAACTTTGCATGTGGATATGCATGCATAAACTAATAATCATCAGTTATAATTCATTTTTTGCCCCTGCTGTCCCTTTTTTGGGATTATACATGCTGTACAGTGCCAGAAAGAGGTTAAAAAAAAGTAAATTTGATATAAATTGGGAGAAATATGAATTGTGACCCGGGAGAGGAAACCGGGAGAGGAAACCGGGAGAGGGCAATGAAACACGGGAGTCTCCCAAGAAAATCGGGATGCTTGGTTAGTATGCTGTTTAGGCCCATCCACCAGATACTGGGGTACGTCTGGGAGGGATAAAACTATTAGCGAGGGCAGAGGAGATCCGGCAGCTTGTGAGAAGCTCCGGTACGCATGAAAAAGTCACGGTACGCCAATGAGTAAAAAGAGTAAAATACTGCTTACCGCTACGTACTGGCCCACTTCGAGCACTGCTCATCTCTCATGACATGTTGAGCCAGGTAGCCCATAACCGCTGAACTCTACACTCCCTCCGTCATCTCTCTCCCTCTCCTCATCACTGTGGCTGCCCGGCACAGAGTGATTGGGCCAGCCCAGTGTCAATTAAGGAAAAGAAATGGGCCGATTTACCTGTTTTATGGGCCAAAAAAAAGACATACGTCGGCCCAAAAGGACGTTGCCCCACAGGGAAACCGCCCGGTAGGCCAGATGGCCAGTCCAGCCCTACCACTGTCCATCTTTCTTGTGTGACTACTTATTCCAAAAAGGCAAGAAACATGCTGAAGTAGACGTGTTGACTGTTGGCTGACTCTTAGACTATATGCTTTTAATCACTCAATCACAAAAACATTAATCAGCTCCGTCTGCTCAGATAGAAGTGAAGGGCAACCAGGATGGAAAGGGAACACTTCCACTGGCTGAAATGCCCGATGCATACAAATATCCATAGCTGATTAATGAACCTGTCAATCACACATCAAAGGCAATGCTCAGGAAAGAGCAGTGTTGAGAGCTGCAGTGAAACTGGAACGTAACGTCATGACGCCTGATTAATATTCTGAACGATCTGGCTCCCAGACGATCAGATGGATTTCTGGCAAGTCAGACATTTTTGTCAGCTGTCTTGGAGTTGAGCAGTTCCACGGTCTGATTTCCCTCCTGGCTGCTGTCATAGGACCCATAAGAGAACTTGTTTTAATGAAGCTTTAGCGTTCAGACAGGAAGTCCCTCTTTACACTCTCTCATTCACAATCTTTCTGTCTCTCTTATATCTACTGGCTCCTAATCAGCTGACTGTGGGTGGTTCACTCTTAGATAACCAAACAGATTCTGCCACGCTCTCCATGAGCCAATCATATCGTTACTATCAGATTTTAAAACTGTTGTTCTCTCGGCTGCTGTCAGTCGTCATTTCAGTGCGGCTCGATGCAACCGGCAGATAGCTCATGTACCTTCATCCAGTCTCAGTGGTAAGCGACGTCTGATCCTCAGCAGAGGAGTTTCTTCTCCCTCTTAACTGCTCAGGCAGCTTCATCTGCTCCCAGGCTACAGACGATCACACTCACAGTCTCCGGTTAAATCCAGCAAACATTATACAAGCCTCCAGCTCATATGCTCAGGCTCACGCCTCATCAGCCTCTTCATCACTGTCTGGCTTCTTTATCACAGCCGCCTCGTCACTACATTCATTCCACCTCAAGCCGCTCTTCATCTAAAGGTAAAGGCTTCACAGAACTCGCCAGCCTCATCTTACCTGGCAAGACACGACATAATATCACCATCGAGGAAACGTTGTCATACGTTTTGGTAGCTACGGTATCAATGTGTCGATATCAATGTGTCATTCAACCCGCTCCGTATTCAGACAGAGATAAAAACATTTCCGGATTCCTCACGGAAGAACCGGCGTGATTCAAAGTCATCTGATCAATCACTCCCATAAAGTTCAGCGGTTACATCCAAACCGGTGGTTTCACTCGGATCCAGTACTAGATCATCAGCTGTTTTTTAACTAGTTTTCGGGGCACTTGTTCAAACTGTAACACTTTTCATTCTCTCTGTGCATCAATGCTCACAGGAAACTATTACCGTAAATGCTGTAATAGCAGTGGGCTCTAATTCTACAGTGTACAGGGTAACAGACTTTGGACTGAAGCAGCCTTCTGTTCTTAAAATCCGTGACATCTAGCAAACTCTCGGTTTGCTTGGGTATTATTGGACAACATTATGCCGTATTAAACCCTACAAGTATCACTCTGCATAATTCATAAAGCATCGCAACTTATGTGGAACTTGAAATACGTGTATTACGGTGTTGGTACCCACCAATGTGACTGGTGGCAAGTGACCACATGAACTCAGTAACATGATCCTTGACCCATGGCCTCAGCTCAGTAGCCATTGGCTACTGTAGCATTCACACATACTTGTGAAATTCACCCAGGACAAAACCAGAGGAATCTCTTTGTTCCTCCTCTTTCTGCTCTTTCTTCTTACCCTTTGGCCCTGCTGGAGGTGAGCTGCTGCTCTCCCCACCTAAGCTCTCTGATCCATGGCCTGTTAGGAAATGCTTCACATAGACAAGGTATTGCATGCAAACTAACCATCTTTTCTAACCCACTGCATTATCTGACACACATTAAGATCACATACATAAACTGTGAATTAGTGTTAAACATAAACATACGCATTCAGATAATCTTAAACCCCACATCACCCCCCCCCTCCTTGTCCTTCCTGAGCACATGTGCTCCGAAGACAAGAGACATCTTGAGACAAGTAGCCAGCCATCTTGTCTCTCTCCCTCTCTCTCTCTCTCTCTCTCACACACACACACACACACATGCTCACACACTGTGTTTGGTTTGTTTAGTTAAGTTATTTAGTTAGATTAATATTGTGTTTTACACCTTTATTATCTTGTAAATAAATGTATGCCAACCTCTGCTATGTCAAGAACTCCGATATCCTTCAACCTTTACTATCTAGTAAAGATAGTACGCTGTGACCTGTGTCTCAACCTGGTCCGCTGTGACCTGCCTCTCAACCTGGTCCGCTGTGACCTGCCTCTCAACCTGGTCCGCTGTGACCTGCGTCTCAACCTGGTCCGCTGTGACCTGCGTCTCAGCATGGTCCGCTGTGACCTGCGTCTCAGCATGGTCCGCTGTGACCTGCGTCTCAGCATGGTCCGCTGTGACTTGAGTCTCAACATGGTCCACTGCGACCTGCATCCCAATTGGTCCGCTGTGACCTGCGTCTCAACATGGTCCGCTGTGACCTGCGTCTCAACATGGTCCGCTGTGACCTGCGTCTCAACATGGTCCACTGCGACCTGCGTCTCAATTGGTCCGCTGTGACTTGCGTCTCAACATGGTCTGCTGTGACCTGCTTATCAATTGGTCCACTGCGACCTGCGTCTCAACATGGTCCACTGCGACCTGCGTCTCAATTGGTCCGCAGTGACCTGCGTCTCAACATGGTCCCCTGTGACCTGCGTCTCAACCTGGTCCGCTGTGACCTGTATCTCAACCTGGTCCGCTGTGACCTGCGTCCCAATTGGTCTGCTGTGACCTGCGTCTCAACATGGTCCGCTGTGACCTGCGTCTCAATTGGTCCACTGCGACCTGCATCCCAACATGGTCTGCTGCGACCTGCGTCTCAATTGGTCCGCTCTTCTTATCAGAATCAGAATCAGAATCAGAATGGTGTTTATTGCCAGGTGTAAGGGGTATACACGAGGAATTTTCTTTGGCTTTGTTGGTGCGAGGCAAACAGTATAATAACAAAGAATAGATAAACGTTAGAATAAAATAAGAATAAAAAATGTACAATTTACAAAATAAGCTATAAAATAAACATGGTATAAACAGATAGTGCAAATATTGTCGGTGTGCAAACAAAACAATCAGGTATCAGAGGGAGAGAGAGGGAGAGAGAGGGATACTGTAGGGGGTGGTATTGAGAGTGTATGAGAGAGGGGGAGAGTCAGTGTCGGGGCCGTAGTGTGTGTGTGAGGGGAAGACAGTCACAGGGGGGCGGATGGGCTGTTGGAGAGCCCCACTGCCATGGGGAAAAAACTGTTTTTGTGGCGTGAGGTTTTGGTCCTGATGGACCTTAACCTCCTGCCAGATGGTAAAGTCTGAAAGAGATGGTGTCCAGGATGGGAGGTGTCGGCCACAATCTTCCCTGCCCTCCTTATGGTCCTGGAGGTGTACAGCTCCTGGAGGGAGGGAAGGTTGCAGCCAATCGCCCTCTCTGCAGCACGGATGACCCGCTGCAGCCTGGCCTTGTCCTTGGCGGTGGCAGCGGCAAACCAGACGGTGATGGAGGAGGTGAGGATGGACTCGATGATGGCCGAGTAGAAGTGCACCATCATGGTCTGTGGCAGGTTGAATTTCTTCAACTGCCTCAGGAAGTACATCCTCTGCTGGGCCTTGCTGGTGAGGGAGCTGATGTTCAGCTCCCACTTGAGGTCCTGGGCGATGGTCGTGCCCAGGAAACGGAACGACTCCACCGTGTTAACTGGGGAGCCGCGCAGGATGAGGGGGGGGAGCGGGGCTGAGTTCCTTCTGAAGTCCACTGCCATCTCCACTGTCTTCAGAGCATTCAGCTCCATGTGGTTCTGGCTGCACCAGGATGCCAGATGGTCAACCTCCCATCTGTAGGCAGACTCGTCACCCTCGGAGATGAGGCCGATGAGGGTGGTGTCGTCTGCAAACTTAAGGAGCCTGACAGATTGGTGTCTGGAGGTGCAGCCGTTGGTGTACAGGGAGAAGAGCAGTGGGGAGAGAACGCAGCCTTGGGGGGCACCGGTGCTGATGGTCTGGGTGTCGGAGACTTGCTTCCCCAGCCTTACGTGCTGACTCCTGTCTGTTAGAAAGTCTGTGATCCACCTGCAGGTGGAGTCAGGCACGCTCAGCAGGGAAAGCTTGTCCTGTAGCAGAGCTGGGCTGATGGTGTTGAATGCGGAGCTGAAGTCCACAAACAGGATCCTGGCATAGGAGCCAGGGGAGTCCAGGTGCTGGAGGATGTAGTGGAGGGCTAAATTTACTGCGTCGTCTACAGACCTGTTGGCTCTGTAGGCGAACTGCAGTGGGTCCAGCAGGGGGTTGGTGATAGTCTTTAGGTGGTGGAGCACAAGACGTTCAAAGGTCTTCATTATAACGGAGGTCAGGGCGACGGGTCTGTAGTCCTGAAGACCTGTGATCCTTGGCTTCTTGGGGACCGGGATGATGGTGGAGGCTTTGAAGCAGGCCGGCACCCTGCAGTTTTCCAGGGAGGTGTTGAAAATCCCTGTAAACACTGGTGACAACTGGTCTGCACAGTGTTTCAGGGTTGCAGGTGAGACAGAGTCTGGGCCGGCTGCTTTGCGGGGGTTTTGTCCTTTGAAGAGCCTGTTGACCTCCCCCTCTTTGATGGACAGAGGTGTGAAGGGGGGGAGGGGTGTGCACAGGCTCGGTGCTTGTGGAGAAAGCTGGGGGGTGCTTGTGTTAACTGCTGATGGCTGATGGCTGGGGGGAGAGGAGATGTAGTCAGGACCGTCACCTCGTCTGTCGAATCTGCAGTAAAACTCATTCAGCTCATTTGCCAGTCGGAGGTCATTCGTGGAGTGGGACGGTTTGGGCTTATAGTTTGTGATCTGCCTCAGCCCTTTCCAGACTGAGGCAGAGTCACTGGCTGAGAACTGCTCTTGTAGTTTCTCTCCATACTGCCGTTTGGCCTCCCTCACCGCCTTGCCAAACGCGTATTTAGCCTCTTTAAAGCCCTCCCTGTCACCACTCCTAAATGCCTCTTCCTTAACCAAACGAAGCTGTTTGAGTTTGGCTGTGAACCAGGGCTTCTCGTTGTTATAGTGAACCCTGGTGCGCGTCGGTATACAGCTGTCCTCACAGAAGCTGATATATGACGTCACAGCCTCTGCATACTCGTCCAGACTGTCAGTGGCGGTCCTAAACATCTCCCAGTCCGTGCAGTCCAGGCACTCACGCAGATCCTCCACCGCCTCGCTGCTCCACTTCTTGGTCGTCCTCACAACCGGTCTAACCAGTTTGACCCTCTGCCTGTAAGAGGGGATGAGATGGACCAAGGCGTGGTCGGAGTTTCCCAGCGCAGCGCGGGGAACGGCGTGATATGCCTTACTGATGTTACAGTAGCACTTGTCCAGCGTGTTCTCCTCTCTGGTCGGACATTTAATAAACTGTTTGTATTTTGGGAGCTCCTGTGATAAGTTCCCCTTGTTAAAGTCCCCAAGAACGATAACTAGAGTATCCGGGTTTTTCCTCTCCACCTCC
This sequence comes from Sebastes fasciatus, assembly GCF_043250625.1. Taxonomy (NCBI): domain Eukaryota; kingdom Metazoa; phylum Chordata; class Actinopteri; order Perciformes; family Sebastidae; genus Sebastes; species Sebastes fasciatus. The sequence goes on along the minus strand of NC_133816.1, from coordinate 1,152,682 downwards.
CGTATCTGGTCGGCAAGCAGCCGCTGCGCGAGCTCCACGTGAGCCTGAGGCGGGATGTAAACACCGACCAGAATGAAGGAGGAGAATTCACGGGGGGAATAAAATGGTTTGCAATTGATAAAAAAGGATTCCAGATCCGGAGAACATGTCCGCTGAAGCACTCTCACGTCCTTGCACCAGCCGTCGTTAACATAGAAACATATTCCCCCTCCCTTTGTCTTGTGTGATAGCTCCGGGTCGCGGTCGGCTCGGAACAGCTGGAAGCCGGGAAGCTGCAGCGCAGAGTCCGGTATAGTTTCACACAACCACGACTCAGTAAAACACAAGACTGAAGAGAGGGAAAAGTCTCTGTTGTTTCTCACCATCAGCAGCAACTCGTCCACTTTGTTGCACAGTGAGCGCACATTGGAGAGGAATATCGCAGGCAGCGGAGTTTTCAGTCCTCTCTGTCTGAAGCGATTCAGCGCTCCAGAGCGCTTTCCTCTCCTGCGCTTAATCGCTCGGCCGAGGGCCACAGCTCCCAGTAAAATGTGCATTAAATCCGCTGAAGGAGCCAGAAATGTGGGAAAAAGATCTGCTGGGGTGGATTCCCTGAGGTTCAGGATGTCTTCTCTAGAGAAAACAATCCGTGAACTTTCACAAAAAACAAAAGAAATACAAAAAAACAAGAAAAACAGAGCGCACCAATTCGCCGAGGCAGCAGTAGTTAGCGCCATCTTGGATGAAAGATGGACTTGGATCTTATCTCATATTCGACTTATTCGCAGGGACCTAATCCGATGTGACCTGCATCTCAACCTGGTACGCTGTGACCTGTGTCTCAACTGGTCCGCTGTGACCTGCGTCTCAACCTGGTCCACTGCGACCTGCGTCTCAATTGGTCCGCTGTGACCTGCATCTAAACATAGTCCGCTGTGACCTGCATCTCAACATGGTCCGCTGTGACCTGCGTCTCAACATGGTCCACTGTGACCTGCGTATCAATTGGTCCACTGTGACCTGCGTCTCAACATTGTCTGTGTCTCAACATGGTTTGCTGTGACCTGCGTCTCAACATGGTCCGCTGTGACCTGTGTCTCACCATTGTCCGCTGTGACCCTCACATTACCCTGGTCTATCGTGACCTCTCTAATTCTCTGGTCTATCGTGACCTCACTATTGCACTGGTCCATCGTGACCTCAATATTGCACTGGTCCATCGTGACCTCACTATTGAACTAGTCTATCGTGACCTCACTATTGCACTTGTCTATCATGCCCTCTAATTCTCTGGTCTATCGTGACCTCTCCAATTGCTCTGATCCCACTCAATGCACTGGTCTATCTTGACCTCACTAATTGCACCGGTTTATTTTGACCCCACTATTACACAGGTCCTTTATTGAATCCACTAGTTGCACTGGTCTAACGTGATCCCATTCTTGTCACTGGCCCACCTGACCTCTCTTTAGCACACGTTCACACCAGCTGCATTTCAGCTGCTTGTCTGCTGCTGCAGCTGCTGCTGTCAGCCCTTTCTTTCTACATAGAGTTTGCCTTTTAATGGCCATCATTTATATTTATTTTAGACAGAGAAAGGTTAAGAAACGTGTGGTAATTTGTAAATAATAGTAATAATCCACAATTAAAACTCCGTACTATATTCATTCATGGAGCTCTCCAAGTCACTGCATGTTCTACAACACCGTCCGGCACATATTTCAGAATAAAAGCCTTGTGTTAACAAATGAAGGAATTCTGTCTAAAGAAAAAACGCTTGAGGGTTTTTATTTCGAAATGAAAACAGGAAGTGTTGATTTAAACCCCATACTTTATCAATTCATGGAGCTCTCCAAGTCACTGCATGTTCCACAGCACTGACTGCTCATATTTCAGAATAAAAGCCTTGTATTAACAAATGAAGGAATTCTGTCCACAGAAAAAAACGCTCGAAGGCTTTTATTTTGAAATAAAAGCAGGAAGTGTTGATTTAAAAATAAGTCTTTACTTTTTTTTCATCTCTGTAACATATTCTACAGATAGACATCGAAACTGTAGTAATCTTGCTGATATGATGTTAATATACAGTCAATAGATCACCTTCACTGTCTGTTGTTGCTGTGAACCGCTCGGCACGTGTCAAAAATAGGCAAGACCTCTATTCTCTAGAAGAGACGCAGCTGAGACGCACGTCTCACGCGGGCAGTGTGGCTGCTCTAACCTGTTAACAACAGGTAACGCAGCCGCCACGCGCTCCTCATGTTCCTGGTGTGCCTGGGCTGTAACGTTATACAGACATAACAAGGCTGCTGAATGAGAAAGGCATCCGCCGATACGTTACACTGAAACACACCTTGTTAATAACAAACCGACCACCTCAAGGTACCGCCAGCTGGGAGCTGTGATCTGTTTTTTAAAGTCAGGCACCTTGGCGGAGGTCTGCGCTGTCAGAGTGCCATTCTAGTTACTAATGCAATACAAGTTAGATTTAGCGCTGTGACGCCGTCAGCACCTGTTGCTGACCTGTTAGCTACTTTTAAAATTGCCTACAACGTGTCATAATGATAAATGCCGGTTCAGCCGGTTGGCATAAAATCAAACGCCGGTGTGGAAGTTTTGATGTAAATGACATTAGGTGTGTTGTTGTAGGGCTGGGCGATATGGAAAAAAATCAAATATCACAATATTTTTGACCAAATACTTCGATATTAATATTGTGACGATATTGCAGGGTTGACCTTTGGTGCTTTTACAAAAGATTTACACAATGAGATTTTTGGTAAATAATCCTCAGTAATGTGGATATAATGACTAAGTGGGAAAGAACAATAATAGAACAGTTAGAACAGTCTGGTAAGTTCAGGAAATCACATCACTTTACTGTAATACAGCCTTTAAAACCAGGAAAACACAACACTTATGCCATATTACGATATTGCGATATCCAAAATCTAAGACAATATCTAGTCTCATATCACAATATCAATATTGCCCAGTCCTATGTACAGTATGTTGCATGTTTTCTTCTGAAACATGTTAGATAAAGTGGGATATTCTGCAATTTTTCTTTTTTATGTCCAGTAACCTAGAGCACTTATTTATTTTCAGTCTCATTTGAGTGAGAGAGGGTCCTGTAACTTGGTGCAGTTTTGGAGAAAATTTAAGTTATTTAATAGTTAATGTTTTATTATGAATTTCAATTTTCCATGAAAGGAAAAGTTACAAAAATATTTGCGGACGCTGTCAATTATATTTCTTAGAAAGAAAGAAAATCGGAATCGACAGGTCAGACTTTAGAAAGAAAATTGCAATCGGTGCATCTCTGGCCTAAACTTAGATGTTTTTTTTGTTTCAATTCACAATGTTAAATTTCACTTTCACAATGTGGTTGGTGCAGTTTGGTCTGTCTGAAGCATTAAAATGGCACTGAGAACCACAGAGAAAGCCCATTCAACCAGCTGATAACATTTGAAATGAGCGCTTTCCTAAAGAGTTCAGGGAAAGGAGAGAAAGGAGAGAAAGGAGAAGTGAAATCCTGAACACATACGAGTGTTGTTTGCTTGAAGGTTTCCAAGTCATCTTGCATATCTAAATCACTTTTGCCTCGCTCACCGCACAGTGAAGAAAATGTTCATCAATATGATTTATAACAAAGCAAAATGTGTACAACTGTGTGTGTGTGTGTGTGTGTGTGTGTGTGTGAGAGAGAGAGACACTTATGGCTACTGAAGCAAACAATATCCAGTTCAGGACTGTAGCTGAGGCTGCAAATAGGAAGATTAAAGCAATCTACTCTTGTGTCTCTCACACACACTTGATTTCTCTCTCTCACACACACACACACACACTCACACACACACACACACACACACACACACACACTCCGAAATGAACAGATGCTGACTTCAGTGATTTTTAATTTTGTTGTGAGCCTAGAGCAAGAGAGCGACGACACAGAACGGAGGACAACACAGGCAGCGAAATGAAAGAAAGGACACAAAGGTGGAGGTAGAAGAAAGTTTAGATGAAACAACCTGATTTACTGGTAAGGCGTAGAAATAACACAACATTTGAAGGACATTCTGCATGTTAGGATAATGCATTTCAGGCATTTCGTGAGTCATTTCACGCCACGGAAACCAACGCTTAGTTAGGTTTAGGAAAAAACAGCACGGTTGGGCTTCAAATAAGTACGTAAACTAGGTAAAATACGTATGTGAACAACGTAACCTAAGTACGGAAAACACTAGGGGTGTCACGATTTCGATTCTAAATCGGGAATCGATCGAAATTAGCTTCCGATTTCGAACATCGGAATCTAAAGCAGGATTGGCGATCTTCCAGTATTTTATTTTCTCTGCCCGCGCCTACTTGCTTGCTTCCCAAGGAATAAAGCAATACTTCAAAGATGACGGAGCGTATCTCACCGGTAGCCTGCAGCTACACTTTGAGACACCATGGCCACTGCCAAAGTTGGAGATGACTGAGAAACAACAGAACTAGAAAATCCTTCTGCTTCCCTGAAGTCACCAGTGTGGCGACATTTTGCCTTCCCCGTGAGTTATGTAAACGACGAACGCATCGTTGACAGACAAACTACAGTTTGTAGGCTGCAGAAGATTTAGAGACTGCAGCAACCAAAAGAAAACCGCTCTCATCGAACTGTGTGGCGATTTCACCAAGTTTAAATGGCCGTTGTCTGGACATAAAACCAACGATCCTCTGACTCCATAGTCCAACGATGGTATGTTTAAATCGAAAATCAAATTGAGTCACTAACATAACAACTAAAAACCATGATGATGCTATTTTATCGTGCTTTTATTGAGTCTGTTCTATCCTTTTCACTAGTGTCATGGTTTGGTACTCTGCCTCTGAAGGACAGAAATAGGCTGAGTCAGATTATTAAATGGTCCAGTCGGCTGATTGGTGAGTCACAGCTGAGCTTAGAGTCCCTGTATACCAGGCAGTTACAGCGGATAGCCAGCTACATCTCACACGATGACTCTCATCCTCTGTCTGGTGAGTTCCAGCTTCTCCCATCTGGTTGGAGGTTTCGGGTCCCGAGGTGTAGAACAAAGAGCTACAGGAACAGTTTTGTTCCAGCTGCAATTGTTCACTTAAATAAGTCCTAGCAGAATTTGCACATATTTATGGAAAGTTTATCCCTTTTCTCATTTTATTGTGTCTTTCTTGTCCTAATATTTCAGTAGTTTTTTATATTGTTCTTGTGGCCTTCTCTTTTTGCTGGGTCCTGATTCCAGTAAGCCTTTGAGTACTCTTTGTCATGTTTCTGGTATGTCTGTCTCTTGTCTGTGCTCTACCTTATTGTCAATACGGATGTCATCCTCTGTTTTTGCTGCAAAACAAATCTACCTACAAATAAAGTCACCTGAACCTGAAGCTGAACCTTTAACTTTAGCGAGTGTCCAACAAAAAGTGTGTGTGTTTGTGCTACGTTAGCAGCTCTCAGGATTTGTGCTGCTGCCGTCGCACGTAGTCTGTGTAACTTTAGCGAGTTTCCAACGGACCGTGTGTGTGTGTTGGTGGTGAGTGTGAGGTTGTTGGTGGCGTTCTAGCTGTGAACGTAGGTGTAGCAGTGTGTGTACAGTTTATTTGTCGGTGAATAAATGCTACGAAACTACAACTCCTCCGCTCCGCTCAAGCTAGCCGGAGACCGGAGCCAACTTCCTGTATCCTGCAACTTTTAATGCCCAGAAGAATAGTAGGAAGCTCAGAGGAACAGCAAAAACACAGCTGCCCATACTCAAAGCTCATGAGAGGTTTATGGAGGAAGAGTTCAGGGAATAGGAATTGAACCACAGCTGCTACTGTGCTACTATGATTGATGGTCCTGCAAGTTCTACTACTACTGCTGCTGTCACTAGCATTTACCTGCTACTGCTATCACTCTGGATCTTCCAACGATAGCTCTACTACTACGGTGAACTCTTTTTAATGCGGCTTTTAATTCGGGATAATGGTACTTCCTCAGAATTTATGCTTTTATTTTATTATTTATAAAAGCGTCTATAATTGAACGTTTTTATATGTGAAAGGTGTCGCTCGTAGTGACTTACAGAGAATGATCTGCAGTTCCCCTCGGCTTTACAGAGCTTTACACACCAGGAACGTCAGGAGCGTGTGGCGGCTGCGTTACCTGTTGTTTTTTATTTTGGTGTCAGTGTTAACAGGTTAGAGCGGCCACACTGCCCACGTGCTGCGTCTCTTCTAGAGAATGAGGTCTCGCCTATTTTTGACACATGCCGCGCGCGTCTCACAGCAACAGCAGACAGTGAAAGTGATCTATTGACTGTATATTAACATCATATCAGCTACATTTCTATAGTTTACATGTCTAGACATCTGTAGAATATGTCACGGACAGTGAAAGTGATTTATTGACTGTATATTTACATCATAACTGCTACATTACTACAGTTTCAAGTGTCTATCTGTAGAATATGTTACGGATTTGAAAAAAAGTAAAGACTTATTTTTAAATCAACACTTCCTGCTTTCATTTCAAAATAAAAGCCCTCAAGCATTTTTTCTATGGACAGAAGTCCTTCATTTGTTAACACAAGGCTTTTATTCTGAAATATCTTCCGGACAGTGTCCTAGAACATGCAGTGACTTTGAGAGCTCCATGAATGAATATAGTACGGAGTTTTAACTGTGGATTATTACTATTATTTACAAATTACCACACGTTTCTTAACCTTTCTCGGTCTAAAATAAATATAAATGATATTTATAATGAAATGAAATGGCCATTAAAAGGCAAACTCTATGCCAAAAGAAAGGGCTGACAGCAGCAGCTGCAGCAGCAGAAACGCAGCAGACAAGCAGCTGATATGCAGCTAGTGTGAACACCAGACGCTTGTATCATGCAGCCACCGCGCCACGCGCTCCTGACGTTCCTGGTGTGTCTGGGGCTTTATAGTGAGTTTCACATCTTCACTGTTTTGGTTCACCCTCACCGCTCTCATAACATCGTTTTTGGCCGCAGCAGGCAGCTGTTTTCAGAGAAATAGCTCTAAAACCACCTGTGTGCTTCCTGCTCAGCGCCAAACAGCAGACAGACACAGTTAGCTACTAGCTGGTGAATTTAGTGTCGCATTTAGCAGCCAGATATTTCCCTCAGGACTGGTAAACAAAGCTAAAAAAGAGTTAATATTGGTCAGAAATATGACAAAAATATCCTGTTTTTGTGCACTTTGGGTTGCATCTCTGTATAAAAGGTGCTTTACAAATAAAGTTAAAAAAACAAGATAACATTCTATATAAACTGGAAAACAAAGTTCGGAAACTTGTGTTTGATGGATTATTTCTCTGTTTTTACAATGCTAATTGGCATTGTATTTTACATCGTTGGAAAGCCTGTTTATTTACCTTCGCAATGATGTTCAACTTGTAAGGATCATGCATTTGTGGGATAAGCAGCACAGCTGATTATATGGGTAACGCCCAAGAAAAATTTGCCAAAATGCTCCGTCAATGGTAAACAGTGTATTCTCCTGTTGGTGTTGACTCTTGTTTTGAGTTGTTTGGTGGATTGGATGATTGAACTCTCTATCAGTAACAAGGAACAAACAAGACATATTGGCAATTTTACACTTTAGTCATTTAATACAATATGTCAGGAGCCTCAGTAGCGAGTGGAAGATCCATACGCAGCCACAACAGCCTGGCACCTCCTCCTCATAATGGTCACCAACCTTCCATTGTCTGTGTTGTCGACACCAGCGCCAACGGGCCTGACGGTGAAGGGCAGTCATTGCAGGCTTCCTGGTAGCCTTATGAGAATACACTGTTTACCATTGGCAGAGCATTTTGGCAAATTTTTCTTGGGCGCTACCCACATAATCAGCTGTGCTGCTCATCCCACAAATGCATGATCCTTACAAGTTGGACATCATTGCGAAGGTAAATAAACAGGCTTTCCAACGATGTAAAATATAATGCCAATTAGCATTGTAACAACAGAGAAATAATCCACCAAACACAAGTTTCCGAACTTTGTTTTTCCAGTATATTTCTGTCTACTACTAATAGTAATCATACTATCACTTGTACTGCTTTAAGGATAAAAAAGCCACACAGATTGATGATGTCTTTTTTCACATTAGGTTGTGTAACAGTGATGAGATGGAGAGGTTCAACAGAAGCTCACTAACAATGGCAGCATCTTAACCTCAACATGAGTCATTACACATAAACAGTGAGTCAGCTCTGAGACAGACCTGCAGCAAGCTCTGCAGTGTGCTGTTGTTTAGAATGCTCGGTTTTAAAAGTGAGCTGTCATTTATCTCTCCATGTTTTTTGCACTGATAATTGGACTGTTATAAGTCCAATATTTTCTGGTGTTTTAGCTCTTATTCACTGATGTTTTAGCTCTGTGTTTGTCCAATATTCACTGGTGGTTGAGCCCTGGTTTGGTCCTATATTCGCTGGTGTTTTAGCTCTGTATTTGTCCAATATTCACTGGTGTTTTAGTACTGGTTTGGTCCTATATTCACTGATATTTTAGCTCTGTATTTGTCCAATATTCACTGGTGGTTGAGCCCTGGTTTGGTCCTATATTCACTGGTGTTTTAGCTCTGTATTTGTCCAATATTCACTGGTGTTTTAGCACTGTATTTTTCCATTATTCACTGGGGTTTGGTCCTATATTCACTGATGTTTTAGCTCTGTATTTGTCCAATATTCACTGGTGTTTGGTCTTATATTCACTGATGTTTTAGCTCTGAATTTGTCCTATATTCACTGATGTTTTAGCCCTGGTTTGGTCTAATATTGACATGTATTTTAGCCCTGGTTTGGTCCTATATCCACTCAGGTTTTAGCCCTGGTTTGGTTTAATATTCATCATTGTTTCAGTCTATCATTCACTCATGTTTTGGTCCAGTGTTACCTACTGGTATTTTAGCCCTGCTTTGGCTTAATATTGATAGGTGTTTTAGCGCTGCTTTGGGCAAATATTCAGTGATGGTTTAGTCCAGGTTTGGATCATTATACGCTTGTATTATAGATCTACACTAGCCCAATATTCCCTGACATTTTGGCACAATATTAATTGGTGTTTTAGCCATGGTTTGGTCCAATATTCACTGGTGTTTTTGTTCTGTTTTAGTGCATTATTCGCTTGTGATTTAGCCCATGTTTTGGTCTAAAATTCGCTGGTGTTTTTATCCTGGCTTTGTCCATTGTTTGCTGGTGTTTTAGCCTGTTTTGTTCCAGTATTGGCCCTGTTTAGTCCAATACTCACTGTGGTTTTAGCCCTGTTTTCGGCCAGTGTTTACTGGTTCTTTAGTTTGGGTATGGTCCAATATTCACTGGTGTCTTAGCACTGGTTCGGTCTAATATTGACTGGTATTGTAGCCCTGCTTTGGTTTAATATTCACCAATATTTCAGTCCTGTTTGATTCTATTATTCATTCATGTTTTAGTCCAGTGTTCTACTGGTATTTTAGCCCTGTTTTGGCACACTATTCAGTGATGTTTTAGCCCTGTTTTAGTCCAGTATTCACTGGTGTTTCCGTCCTGTTTTAGTCAGATATTTACTGTTGTTTTAGCTCTGTTGTTCTTCCAGTATTGACCGGTGCTTTAGCTCTATTTAGTCCAATTTTCACTGTCTTTTCAGCCCAGTTTAAAGTCAATGTTAACTGGTGTTTTAGCCCTGGTTTGAGAATTTTTTTTAAATTTTTTTCCAGCCTTTGTGTGCACTAATCTGCCTCATTTTTCTAGTGAGACCACATTTTTTTTAATGTAATGTGCTTTCCTCTGAACCGACAGCATTCACTGCTGCAATGATTTTCTGCCACTCAATGTACTTTCCTGTCTGTGAAACGGCATTACTCAGGTTTCCAAACAACATTCCTTCTCTGAACTTCTTCCATTAAAGGCTCATTTTTCACATGCCATTGCTTCTGACATTCTGCCTTGGAGGATATATATATATATATATATATATATATATATATATATATATATTCAGTCAGGACCACTTTAGTCAAAGACACTTATTACATTTGCAGTAATATATACATTATATTTGGCGGTATGGCTCTGCTCTGGGACCTCCCTACCCATCCACGCGCATGCGTGGATCCACGAGCCTACGTGGTAGCATGAGGCAAGGAGAGCACTCCTCCTTGCCCTTCCATGTGCATACATGGAAAGCCAAAGGCAGGGAGAGCAGCAGCAAAGACCCCCAAAACAACCATACCAGGCAATCCTCCCTGGCCTTCCATGCGCTTACATGGAAGAGCCACAGGAGGAGCTAGCTGAGCACCCAGTGAAAACCCGTACACTGGTTAAACCAATGCCACTTTCCAGAAGTGACACAGAACACTAATATTACCCCTCCTGCCATTATTATATTATACTACAATACAATTTTTGACCAAGAATTGGTTTACACACATAAGATGCATAAAACAATTACAGTTTAATATACATGTATGTTATAAACTCAAAATATACTTACTAGAAAATGGACATTATATTATATGGATATAAATGGATTACCTTGTAATATATAGTCATTCTGAACAGCCTTTACTGGCGCAAAATACAGTATATAACAGATCACATGGTTAAGATCATATCTGCCTGTTTTACAATCTTTGACCACCAGGTGGTTTCGTGCATATGATGCATCCAGATATTAACCCTTTTCCGAACCAATATGCTGGAAAGCTTTGATGCTTCATGAAGCTTCAGCTCGCCTGCATCTACACAGGTTGCACCCTTCCACGCGCATACGTGGTTCCACGCGCATACGTGGAAAGCATAAGGCAAGGAGAGCGCACCTCCTTGCCCTTCCATGTGCATACATGGAAAGCTAAAAGCAGGGAGCGCAGGGAGCCCCAAAAATGACCACTCCAAGAAAACCTCCCTGGCCTTCCATGCGCCTACATGGAAGAGCCAGCAGGAGGGGCCAGCAGTACGACTTAATGGAAAGCTAATTAGACTAAAACATATACAGTGAAGCCTTTTTGATTCTTCACAGATTGCAGGCTGAGGCATATGCTAGAAAGTTAAATGAGAGTCAAGCAGATATGCCGTAACATTTACTATATATAGCCAGCAAGTTACTGACTACACTCATAGCTTTTGAGCTTCGAGGATGTCTTGAGCCTCCGGCCGGAGATAACGCTCATAAGCGGTTGATGACCATCGGCCCCAAGCCTCGAGTGTGGAGACAAGAGCTGTTAATGCTGCTGTTGTTTCTGCTCCTATGCGGAGAGAATGCGCAGTGCAGCGTTCTGGTGGCAGTCCGCATGATTGGCAGAGGAGGCGAAGGTGTGAGGCAAACCAAGCTCGGGACATGGGCTTCCCCTCCTCTGTGACAAAGAATGACTCATTGGCTGGCTTGAGGTCGGCATCTCAGATAGTGGATCATTGAAGACGGGATTAGACTCAGAGATTAAAACAGATATTCCTTCCTATCTTCATCAGTCTTGAGTGTTTTTTAAAAATATGGTGAAAGACTGAGTGTTAATGGTTACGTCAGCTATAGTGAGATCATGCAAAGGATCGAAAATTTGGTGCGTGTAGTGAACTCGCCACCTTTAAGAACCTGAAAATGCTGTGAGGAAAACAGTTTCTAATAACAGGTCTGTGTAAGCACCAAAGCACCCTTTATGAAGGATGGCTGCAAGGATTTGAAAGAAGCCGGCTTGCTGGAGATGCCGACACGGACTCAAAGCTTGGATCTGGAGTCATATTGGCGAGTGACGACTGGATGCTGGATAGAGCTGTCATGACAGGGTTGTCCTCCTGCTCCAGGTAGCCGGCTGCCGGGGCTGGAGCTCGGGCCGCTGGAGCTCGGACTGCTGGGCTTGGACCGGGGCTTGGACCGGGCCTCGGACCGGGGCTCGGACCGGGCTTGGACCGCTGGATCTCGTGCTCTTTGGAAGGCGGCTCAGCGGCCGTAGCTGGGACTGCAGCGGAGTTTCGTGCACTTTCTTTCCTTTTCTCAGCGGCTTTCCTGGGAGCGCAGGATTTGAGAAGATCTGCTGGTGGAGTTTTGCCATGGACGCTTTCCAAAAACATTTCAAAGAGCTCTTCATGAGAAGACCCGACTGGAGCCGTGATGTGGTTTGCAACCAGGACTTGTAGGAGCCTGGACACTGGCCATTAGGAAATGCTGGGAGCAGAACTTGAATGTCTACTTATCAGATGCGAGCTCCGGCAGATAGGGAACGGGCTCTCTTTGCCGATGGCTTCCTCTGCCTCGGATGCTGTTGTTGTGACTCCATAGCCCAGTCATCATAGATGGAAATCGACATGACGAGCAGCAGGGTAAGTTGAAGCTTGTACGTGGAAAATCTGGTTGTTCTCATGTTGCGAGCGGCTTGTAGAGGAAGCAGCAACGGTAGGCCGGCTGAAGCAGCTTAAATAAGGCGCCCTGTATGAAATTTACCAATGAATGCATTGAGAGGAATCAGCTGATCCGTCAGCTGATGCATCAGCTGATTGGGCTGGCTTAAGATCAGCTGTATCAGCCGATAGCCGTCGTATGAGCAGAGCTTGACATCATGGCCTGCCTGAACCAACGCTACGCTTGATATGTCAAAGCCCTTGTCAAAATCGCTCACATCCTTATGCTGGCCCATTTTTTCTGCTTCCAACACAAAATTATAACGAGATAATCAATGTTATTCATTTCACCTGTCAGTGGTCTTAATGTTATGGCTGATCAGTGTATATATATATATGAACTGGGAAAAAGAAGTTCGGAAACTTGTGTTTGGTGGATTATTTCTCTGTTGCAATGCTAATTGGCATTGTATTTTACATCGTTGGAAAGCCTGTTTATTTACCTTCACAATGATGTCCAACTTGTAAGGATCATGCATTTGTGAGATGAGCAGCACAGCTGATTATGTGGGTAGCGCCCAAGAAAAATTTGCAAAAATGCTCTGCCAATGGTAAACAGTGTATTCTCCTGTTGGTATTGACTCTTGTTTTGAGTTGTTTGGTGGATTGGATGATTGAACTCTCTATCAGTAACAAGGAACAAACAAGACATATTGGCAATTTTACACTTTATTCATTTAATACACCGTCAGGAGCCTCAGTGGCGGTGGAAGATCCATACGCAGCCACAACAGCCTGGCACCTCCTCCTCATGCTGGTCACCAACCTGGTCACACGTTGCTGTGGGATGGCGTTCCATTCCTCAACCAGGATTCGTTGCGGGTCACCCACAACAGAAAAATAATCCACCAAACACAAGTTTCCAAACGTTTTTCCCTCAGTTTATATATATATATATATATATATATGCTGCACAGGTTAATAGTTTTGGCATTTTCTAGTGAATGCAGGATGGACAGTGTGTCTTTATGTGCAGACATTTATGCAACATTTTCATAAAAAGTAGATGTGCGAAAAACTTTTGTACAGACGAGGTACAAAACTCTCATCCATGCAGTGTCTGACTGTCATTCTCTATTATCGATCCTCCTCTCGTTTGTGTGTCTGCTGTTTACCAGCTCAGTAGTAATGGCCACATTGCAATGTGCTTTTTGTTTAATGCCACTTAAGAGCTGCAACGTTCCCTCTCTTAATTAGCTTTTCTTGTCTGACTTTCCTACATGGTCACTGTTTTTTCTTCTTTTCTTCTCATGGCTCTCATCTTTACACCCATGTGATGAAAAGAAAACCTTCAATAAGCTTTATGTAACATGGTGAAAGATATATAGCGGCTACATATTCTTTCTTTGACCCATTTTCTCTTTTTTTTGAGCCCCTTGATGAGTCAAAGAGGGACCAAATGATGTCATATAAAGTACACATAACAAAAGAGACACAATGAGACTTTTATGTAAGAAAGCATTAAAAAGGGCACTCAAAAGTAATGAAAATGGACACGTTTTCAATAATGTTGCTCCTCTAAGCTCCTGGACTGATAGAAAATGGCTGGTAAAAAAATAACAAGTTTCAGTATAATCAAAATGAATAATATTTCTCACTAAGAAAGAGGCAAAAAGGAGTGACGCACACTAAGTGCTTCTACATGAGGGACAGAAATCAACTTTATTTTCAGAGCTGTTTCTTGCCCCTGAGTCAAATTTGTTTTTTGTCATCTTTGTGTTCCACAAACACAATTTCTACCACTGAGACTAAAGTAATAATACACCATCACAGCCGCAGAATAACAATGAGGCTGTTGCTTCAGGCTGCTTGCTAGTTAGTTTTCCGATCAGCCATCCAGAACATATTGGAGTGCAGGTTTGTCACAACTGATCCGCTGCGGCCTGCTGGGGATAGGAGTCGCATTCATGTGTGAATATTTGGAAAAATGAATGTTAAAAAGTGAAAGGGAATGAAAAGACGGTACATTTGGCTCAATTAGGTTTCATTTCAGAAGGAGTTTGTGAACCTTGAAGGGCATTTAAGGGCAATGTGATGTAGGAATACACAAAAATCAAAAATATACACACATTAGGGATGCTCATTTTGAAAAAATGTCTTAACCGATAACCGATTATTAACTGTATTATAGACCGTGTGTGTGTGTTGGCGGTGAGTGTGAGGTTGTTGGTGGCGTTCTAGCTGTGATCGTAGGTGTAGCAGTGTGTGTACAGTTTATTTGTCGGTGAATAAATGCTACGAAACTACAACTCCTCTGCTCCGCTCAAGCGAGCCAGAGACCGGAGCCGACTTCCTGTATCCTGCAACTCCGGCTCCACCTCTTAAGGTGGGCTGTTAAGGTGGACCAGCTTTTCTCCTTAAAGAGACGAGCTGCTCCTCTGAGCCGCTCAGCTTTTGAGTTAATTATTAACATTTCTTTTAAGCGTTTTTAACCGATAGCGTTAATCGGTTAAAATGCTTAATGTCGGTTAACGGTTAAACGGTTCATTATTATTAACACACATACACATAATTAGTGCTTAAACACACTTGGAATCAGTGCATGTCATTTTTCACCCGATTGATCCTGCAGGTCAGGGGAGGTGAGTTGCACTTCCCTGCCAGGTTAACAGGAGTGTGTGTGTGTGTGATCATGAGTAATCCTCTCATAAGAGCTCACAGAGCAGTACAACAAACCAGAGCTCCCAGTGTTTCAGGTTTACACAGCCAGTTTATGAGGGAATTTTCACCTTGCACAAAATAAATGTAGGTTCATACAGAGGTCTTAACGTGTAATGATGCACAAGTATTGGCAACATTTTAGTTATCAGGTATCCAAGTGTATTCCTCTTTTTGCATTAATTGATATCTTTTAGGGCTGCCAATCGATTAAAATATTTAATTGCAATTAATCGCTTGATTGTACATAGTTAATTGTGATTAATCGCAAAATAATCTGTTAAAAATGTACCTTAAAGAGAGATTTGTCAAGTATTTAATATTATCGAAAGGGGCGTAGGCAAATATGCTGCTTTTTCCAAATATATGTATTATTGTAAATCAATAAACAACACAAAACAATGACAGATATTGGCCAGAAACCCTCGCAGGTACTGCATTTAGCATAAAAGCGGCCATGACAGTTTTTCCTCGCAAAATGTAGCGCGAGATTGGAGCGTTATTTAGCCTCCTTCCCGACAAGCTAGTATAACATGGTTAGTATCTTCACTCTAGCTTTAAACTGAGCCGCTACAACCTAAAAATCACAAGTTGCGTTAATGCGCTAAAGAAATTAGTGGCGTTTAAACAAATTTGCATTAAGACGTTATTATCGCGCTAAGTTTGACAGCCCTAATATTTTTAGATTAAAACATGGATCAAATGACTAGGTGTTATGTTAGAGGAGTTGCTCATAGTGATGAGAAAGAATTAGTATTTTATCCTCTTTCTGCTGATTGTTTTGGTTTTGGCAGCCCGCAACATTACGGTTTTGGTTCATTCTCATGGCTATCATCAACCCCATTTCAAGATACATCTTTCTGGTATATTAACTGTACACTACTTGGCCAACGCCAAACAGCAAACGGACAAATTTAACAACTATCTGGCGGAGCATGTAGCAGCTAAAGATCCAGGTATTTCCCTCAGGAGTTGGTAAAGACCAAAACAGAGCTAAAAGGAGAGTCAAAAATAAGCAATTGTTAACAGTTTGTTTTTTTGCATGTTGCCCCTCCCTCCAAAAAAACAAACAAAAAAAATGTGTTTATTTTATGTTTTTATTATAAAGTATGTCTGAAAAAACATAATTTCTTTACAAGACTATACAAAATTTTACAAACTTTTTCTTAAAAGTTTACATCAATCCAACAACTTGCAAGTTTATAAAATTATTAACTTTTTAATAGCACGCAGAAATTAACTTTTCACAATTCAACATAACATTTAAAGAGTAACTCAACACCCCTCTTAAAATCTGGACTTCCAGTGGCTTCACTTCTCACCTTGCTGCAGTGATGTATAGGTGTACCATAGGACATTGTGACATCACTGTTGGGTGTGGTTACAGGTGCAACAGGACACATTTCTGACCACACCCAGGTGAAACATGCTTGAACCTTTCTACTAGAGACACCACTGCGATTAGTGTCAAGTTACTCTTTAATTAAAGACAAACGAGTCAAACAATCACCTTTGTGATTATTACAAAAACATTTTTTTATGATATATTAATATAAAAAGGGTTTGTTTTGTTGTTGGCAATCACAACCTTTCAGTTCTATATTTTTGCTTTCATATTTACATTGAAAGAAGAGGGCTCATTATCAAACACAGTGAATGTGACATTTGGGCTCAGAAACCTTAAACTGTAAATAGTTTTTCACGTTATGTGTCTCCACCCAGCACATAGAGCGAAATAACTAGGAGACACAGAGAGGTGAAGTGGGAGAAATGGATCACGCGTTCACCACTGTCAAATACACTGCCATTATCACTACCCTTATCCTCTGGGGTTGTGGTGGTAGTAGGGGTTGTAGTGGTGGTAGTAGGGGTTGTAGTGGTGGTAGTAGGGGTTGTTGTGGTGGTAGTAGGGGTTGTTGTGGTGGTTGTAGGGGCTGTTGTGGTGGTTGTGGGGGCTGTTGTGGTGGTAGTAGGGGTTGTTGTGGTAGTAGTAGGGGTTGTTGTGGTGGTAGTAGGGGTCGTTGTGGTGGTAGTAGGGGTTGTTGTGGTGGTAGTAGGGGTTGTTGTGGTGGTAGTAGGGGTCGTTGTGGTGGTAGTAGGGGTTGTTGTGGTAGTAGTAGGGGTTGTTGTGGTGGTAGTGGGGGTTGTTGTGGTGGTAGTAGGGGTTGTTGTGGTTGTAGGGGTAGTGGGGGCTGTGAGGTCTGAACAGTCAAAGTTTAAGTCGCTGTCAACTCCTGAGGAGACGTAGGTAACAAAGCCTGGTTGGCTGCTGCCAGTGATGCTGGTGATCCATTCCTGGTACTGGGACACACGGGTGTAACCTCCAGGATTGTTGGGCCTGGCGCAGCCATTGCCAAAACTCACAATTCCACTCTGGATCCATATACCACCCTTTTTGGTCACCAGTGGTGCCCCTGAGTCTCCCTGTGGAAAGAAATTGATAGTGGTTGGGATAGGGTATCTTCTAGTACCGGAATCACCCACCCTGCTGAATCCCATAATGATGTTTGGTGGCTGTTAAAGTCTGACATCCTTGGATATAAATATATAAACCATTACTTTAATAAATACAGTGGAAGGCTTGCTTATTTTCACATTTGACGGAGAGTTCTGAGAACATTAATATCGTCTTCTTCTCTGTGTGTTCAATACGTGGATAGCTCTATGATGTGTTTAGCCTAGCTTAGCACAAAGGGGAAACAAAAAACAATATCTGTTCTTAAGAAGTTTTGTTGTTATGTCACCACCAGAAATTTTAGGTTACGTTAACAGTTCTTGCAACAAAGAATCAGCAACAAAACAACTGGGACAAACCATGACAACTTAGGTAAGCTAATGCTAACATAACTGGATAAAACTAGAGTAAAAGTAACAATAATCCAAAGACTGTTGTTTACTAGCTTGTCTTTGTCTACTCAAAACCAAAATGTGTATTAATTTTAGTCACACATATGCATGAACTGCAGCTAATTTATGTCATTTTGAAGATTTCTGGAATATGAATTCAGATTTTAAGATTATTTTGTACACAATCTGCTGGATCAAATTTTGCATCTGAATTTGGAAGACAAAGTACATATTCCCAGGACGCTATTCTGCAGTTTACCCTGCTGTCTATCAACTCCCTGTAAAATACAGTCCTCAAGAAGGCATTACATGATAAATGCACAAAATGTGGTGGTTACCGTGCATGCATCCTTGCCTCCAGCTCTCAACCCAGCACAGATCATGTTATCTGTGAGTCGACGATGGGCACATCTGCACTCATTGTTTCCCACTATTGGTACATTCACCTCCTGCAGGATTTCAGGTGCTGAAGAGGAATCTAATCAGAGATATTTCAAAAGGTAAGATTCAAAATGGTGTGCAAAAAAATATGATACACATCAGTATGCATCATTGTGTGATAAAAGTGGTCTGTGAGCTTACCCTCCTGAGTATCTCCAAAACCAGCGACCCAGCTGCTTACCCCGGTGTGGAACGTGCTCCTTGCCGAGGCTAAGCACACCGGTTGTATGTAGTCCGTAAAATTCACCGGGGCCGACAGCTTCAGAAGACATATGTCGTTGTCGTTGGTCAGGAAGTCGTAGGAAGGATGGCATCGGATCATATCAAGTCCCCGTGACACTTCCTGCAGGTTTGGACCTGACTGGCTGTGTCGGCCCAGAAAAACCCTTGTGGTCTGGGTGTCACTTCTACAAGACAAAGAAGTAAAATAGAATGTTTAAGTATATTATTCACCTTCAGCATCCAGAGTACTAGCTGAGTGCTCACAGTGCAAGCCAGACCACCTACAGATGCAGAAGTCTAATAAGTTTCAAATGGTGAGAAATCACATATTGTGTACCGCTGACCACCAAGGGTACAGAGGCTCTGGAGGGCCTCTAAAGTGGCACTTTAAAAACTTGTTTCATAAATTTCAATGTAATGTTATCCCTGTCTTACCAAATCAATCCAAACTGTCCTCATCAGTAGATTTTGTTTGCTTGAGACAGCTTTGAAACTATTTAAAAGTCAAGGATGCAGGGCTGCAACAAACGCTTATTTTCATTGTCAATTCATCTGTCCATTATTTTCTTGATTATTTGATTAGTTGTTTGGTCTATAAAATGGTAAAAAATGTCGATCAGTGTTTCCTAAAGCTAAAGATGATGTCCTCAAATGTCTTGTTTTGTCCACAACTCAAAGATATTCAGTTTACTGTCATAGAGGAGGAAAGAAACCAGAAAATATTCACATTTAAGAAGCTGGAATTTTTACTTTTTTTTTTCTTTTAAAGAGACTCAAAACGATTAATCCATTATCAAAATAGTTGGCGATTCATTTAATAATTGACAGCTAATCGATTAATTGTTGCAGCTCTACAAGGGTATTTTGATAATTACATTGATCCTCCCATCTGGTGCTTTTTCTTAAGTGAATGTTAGTGGTGTGTTCCAGTTGTGGACAAACAGGTTGTTATTTTTTGGAGGTGGAATTGGAGGTGCTGTGGACCCATAATTCTTAGCTTCAACCATGATGGCAGGTGACAAGAAGCAATGTGTGGGATGCAATATGACAAGAAACCTCCAAAATCTGCTTTCCCTTCCTTTTAGATGAGAGGTGAAAGTAGCAACACTGCTGGCCTGCATGTGTGGATTCTGCTTTTTTATGATTATTGTTAAACATGTTAAAGTAATTTGCAATATTTACATCACATAGATGTTAATTAAAGTCTGCTTTCCCTGATATTACTTGTCTCTATTAACAAAAGTTAACAAACCAGAAAAATTTAAAGGTCATAAAGAAGTGATCCCTCACCCGGTTACGCAGTGAGCAGCCGTCAGCACCCACTTGCTGTGAATTAGCGACGCTGCACAGAAGTCACGGCCATCACTGGATAAACTGACCTGCCAGGGCCAAGATCCCGGAGATGCATTTACACCTCCCACAATTCTGGTGTTTCTTGTAGCCTGACCACATACTGACAGAGAAAGGAGAAGAGAGTTAAACACGGAGTATATGCAACATGTCCGCTACATAGCTGACAGGAGGAACACAGCTTTAACAACTTGTAATGTTGGATGCTTACCTGGCATCATTGAATGACATCCTGAAATTTAGAACACAGAAAGAAATATGTTAAAAAAAAAACACGTCTTTAGGGTGACGCAGATCATGACGTGCACATTTTTACGAACACATACCAAAAAGAGAATAAGCAAATATTTGAAGGTCTAACTGTGGCCTACTTGGTTGTAGGCAGAAATCGCCACTTCTGAAATGTTTTGGAAAAATCTGAGGATCAAGTTTGTGGAAATGATCTTTTTGAAGTTAACACAGTTTTTTAAGGTGACCCGATAGCCGACTGGTTAGGGCGCATACCACATGGGTGTAAATGCCCTGAGCAGCAATTCCCGACTGGCCGAATCGTTTGCTGTCATTCCCTTACTCTCTTTCCACTATCACTATTAAACAAGTAAAGACATAATATGCCCCAAAAATAACCGTAAAACTGTCCAACCAGTTAATTCTGAAGTCTAGGTTCCATCTTTTTCAAACAGCGACGGTCTCATTGTGTTACAAAACCTGCACCCGCTACTCAGATCCACTTCTCATTCGGTTGACATGAAGCTCTACTTTTGACATTACGTGTTGTTTAACTCGGCAAATAACTCATTGCTCTCGACTCTCCACTTAATAGGACACCAAGAGCAAAAGGAGACAAACATGCAAGTGCAAATACACTTGCAAGAAATTCGCTCCAACATGAACTAGTTCAATGTTTTAACACCTGCCGTCCTTTTGGGGTTAGTCTGCCGAAATCGTTAAGAACTTGTTGGACTCCCAGACTGCTCTGAAGGCAGGGAGACTCCACATTTTAGGGCTTCAGTTCTATACACTGCCATGTATTGTACCTTGGTTACTTTTATGATAGTGGGTAGTTATTTTTGAATATATTGCCACAATGCAATAATCCTATAACTTTTCATAATACTTGGCTGTGTGTGAAGTTCGTTCTACATAGTACTAGGGTTCAAAGACCCTGTTTTGCTAAGCCGTAAAACGATGGCTGGTAAATCTGATTCAGAATTATTCGGGTCTTGCAGGTAAAACATTTCCAAAGAATAACTTGTGTTAATTACTCTCTTTAATTAATCAGTGTTAAAATAGAGAAATAGAAAAGACAGGAAGGGTTTTCCAAATGAAGCATAACTGATTAGAACCACTCTACTGACACTTTAGTGACGCTAATTGATTAGCCTTTACATGCACATGTGCTTTTTTGATTAGACTATAAAACCAGTCATTTTGCTTTTTTTAGTAGATTAAATATTTGCTCTGTAATTTGAAGGACAAAATTGAAGATCAGCCTACAAGTTTGCTGGGCTGCAGAGTGACTGGTTGGTGTAATGTATTCATATTCAAAAGGTTATAGGAGTAGACCCTCACATCAACTTAATTAAAGTAGCATGATAGTCTTGTACTCCCGTCTACCCTTTATCAACCCCAAAAATGTGTAATATTGTAAATAAAAATGTCTTACCTTGGGAAAAGAGAGTGATGATGACGGTGGAACCAAACAGAAACTGGTAGAGAGCCATTTTAACTGCCTCGTTCACTTTGTCCTTGCCATTAAATACCCTACTCCTTAAACTGGACTCCACCCACAGTGGACCTCCCCACGTTACGAAACTCCTGCTTTAAGAAGCTCTGCATGAAGCCACATGGAAAAAGCATCAAGTCAAACATGTTTGTCTTGATGCCTGTGTTCGTCTGCAGCTTGCACGTAGTTGCACACTAATTACACTCACCTATTTACTGCAGAAGAATGCTTTTGCCCTAATGAGTAAGAGGTGCATTCCCCACATTCATTTCCTTAATCGTTTCCTTTGTGTTCACCTTGCCATTAGTAACTTCAAGGCCAATAGATGGACATTGGTTCAATTAATGAAAGAGGCTAACAGCTTCATGCATTGACTTTTACTTAAGTAAAAGTAGCAATATTACAGTGTAGAAATACTCTGTCACAAGTCCTGCATTCAAAATGTACAGTGCAAAGGTATTGGCATCAAAATATACTTAAAGGAACAGGTGTGTAGGATTTGGGGGGATTTCTTCGCAGAATTGTAATATATATATACTGTAGGCTCCTTCTCTGTCAGTAACCATGATGAGGTGTTTAGTGGGCGGAGCATTAAGTGGAGGCAGAATAATTCTCTGAACACGTTAGTTAACGCTGGCTAGCAAGTAATGTTGGCTTGTTTTTTAACAATGGCTGAAGAAAATCCTAGTTTCTCTCAATATGTCACTCACTCTCCGGGACCGCGAGTGTTAGCTGAGAAAGTTAACATTAACCAACGGGACCAGATTAGCCGACCCCTACGCCGCTGGAGACTACTGCAGGAGGAGGAGACGGCTGGCTAACGCTAGCTAACTAGCTAGCTTGTCCAGAGACTGACAAGCTAGTTAGCTAGCCAGCTCTGTTGCTGGCTACCAGCCCACTGTTGGGCTCATTTTCTGTTACCAGTGTTGCATGACCGCATTGCGGATTAACAAGCTAGCTAAGCAGCTAGAAAACCACTCATGCTCACATTCACACCTACGGGACGTTTAGAGTCAACAATGAACCTGCATGTCTTTGGACTGTGGGAGGAAACCTGAGCACCCGGAGAAAACCCACGCTAACACGGGGAGAACATGCTAACTCCACACACAAGCCGGGTTGAACCTGCGACCCTCTTGCTATGAGGCGACCACCGTGCAGCCCTGTGAATATTAATATATAATATAATTATACAATATAGTGAGTGATACAGGTGTCATATAAAACTAGAAAGCCTGATGAATCCATTGGTACCAATCATGTCATACTAGCTTGTCAAGATCATCACATACAGTTTGGGGCAAGTCATAGTCAAGTCAGCACACTGACACACTGACAGCTGTTGTTGCCTGTTGGGCTGCAGTTTGACATGTTATGATCTGAGCATATTGTTTTATGCTAAATGCAGTACCTGCGAGGGTTTCTGGACAATATCTGTCATTGTTTTGTGTTGATAATTGATTTCCAATAATAAATATATACATGCATTTGCATAAAGCAGCATATTTGACAAATTTCCCTTTAAGGTACATTTTGAACAGATAGAAAATGTGCGATTAATCGCGATCAATCATGGACAATCATGCGATGAATTGTAATTAAATACTTGAATGGATTGACAGCCCTCAACGTGTTTCTTATGAAATCTTTTTTAGAGGGGAGCATTACCTTCATGGAGAAATATAAGACTTAATTTTACTTATTGTTTTCAGAGTAGTATTTTGTACGCTGGTTTTGAGGTGACTCATGTTTTCTTTGTACAGAAAACAAACTGTATGATCAAAGTGTGAATATGTTCAATTCCGAGGAGCAGAAAAACACCTCGTCACCACAGCTTTTTCCTCTGCTACCCAAGTTTGTTTTTCCTCAGATAACTTATGGCCCTAGCTATTTTCATTACCTGTGCTCGCTACATGATTGACAGTAACCCATTCTGCAGTTGACAAATAGAAGTAAAATGTTATATACTCTGTTGCCTGTGCAGACTTCTAAGTCAAGTGCATTGCAGAGCAGTGCACCTTGTGTAGACTGTGGCGTTTGTGCAGTGTAACTTTTAATTCCCACAAAGATAACGTTCACAGTTAGAAGATACTGTAGTTTTATAAATATGACACTAAAGTCACCAATTAAAAGGGGACTTTAATTGTCTGTCCATGTCAGGGGTCAGCAACCTTTACTATCAAAAGAGCCATTTTAGGCAAAATAAAACTGTCTGGAGCGACAAAACATTTGAGCATTGTGATGAAGGTAACACAGTTTATAGTCTAAGTATATAGTATATAAGTCTAATGCAGTGAGGGCCATTAATAATATGGAGTATTAGGGCCACATTGAGGGAAAAAACATCTGAGATTTACAGAATAAAGTCAGAATATTATGAGAAAAAAAGTCATAATTTTGCGAGAATAAAAGTCGTAATACAACGAGAAAAAAAGTTGTAATATTACGGGAATAAAGCCATAATTTTACGAGAAAAAAAATATTACGAGAATAAAGTCATAACTTTACAAGAAAAAAAGTCGTAATATCACAAGAATAACGTAATAAATTTACAAGAAAAAAAGAAAATAACACATAAAATTACTACTTTATAATATTATGACTTTATTCTCATAATATTCCGACTTTTTCTCATAAACCTATGACTTTATTCTCGTAATATTATGACTTTATTCTCGATATCTATACGAATCTTCCTCAAGAAGTTCAACTTTGGTGAACGTTGAGATGTGAATTTGCTCCGTTGACTAATAGTTAGCTGTCTTGTCAGTGTTTTTTTAAAGAACATTTTTATTGCAAATTATTGTTGGATACAGTCCAAATTGGTAAATGAAAGCCGTTACCATTTTTCTTGCTCTCGGCATAAAAGAACATACAATTATAATTATTTGCTGTATTTTATATACATTAATGGGCGAGGTAGGTAAAAAGCAAGACTCAAGCAGGAAAACAAAAGAACAGTGTGTAAAAGAAATAAACATATGCAGCTACCACTGTTCCAAGGTTGCTGACCTTTTAGGTGACTGAGAGCCGGAGAGTCCTAAATAGAGGAAGCTATCGTAGCTTATTAGCTCAGTTGCTCCATTAACTTTTTTTTAACCTCCTTTGCCCAAGTTAATCCTGCTCCACAAAAGAGGAATGGTTTGCAGACGTCGTGAGACAGGAGTCGATGGTACAGAAATGTCTTTTGAATAAGCTGTGTAAACCCTATCGTCCCGTTAGCGACCAAACTAAGTCAACAAGTTTGCTAACTGACGGTTAGCAAACTTGTTAACTTGGAGAGCTTTATTTTCCCTCTTGGATAACGTTTTGAAGTCGGCAGGTCAGACTCTTCACATATTGGAATGGGTACATCTCTAATTTTTAAAGCATATTTAGATAAAAAGCCAAGTCAATAATCATGGTCAATGATGAAATCGTATGGTTGCTCAGTATACTTGCCTACCTCCAGACATCATAGCCTAAACAACGATGATTTATCACCCTGAGGTCACTTAAAAAGTACATGCATACATACGTTAGGTCCATTCTTGTGAACGTGATATCTCAGGAAGGCCTGGTGAGAATTTCTTCAAATTTGGCACAAACGTCCACCTGGACTCAAGGATGAACTGATACGATTTTGGTGGTCAAAGGTAGGGATGTCACGATACCAGAAATCTAGTAGTCGATACCAATACCAGCAAATTTCCACGATTCTCGATACCCAATTCGATACCACGGTAAAAAAAACAACAACAATAAATCCCATGTAATTCAACACGTACTCTTTTATTAAAAACATTTGAACATTATGAAAAACAGAGGCATGTAGCCTTTAAGTAATAAATACAAATAATTGACCCATTTTGTTCATTTTGGCGAATCAGCGGCGTGTTATTCAATTCAATTCAATTCAATTTATTTTTGTATAGCGTCAAATCACAACAGAAGTTATCTCAAGACGCTTTATATATAGAGCAGGTCTTAGACCGTACACCATAATCAATCGATAGTCAGACGACGGACACTACATACTGACCGTGAACGCATCTGGTCCGTCAGCTCAGAGTAGCAGGAGCAGGAGCAGAGGATTTGTTGTGGAAGTGAAAAGCAAACGCACCTATTTGGCAATATTTCACGTTTAATCTCAACGCTATAAGGGAACCATAACGTTAATGAGGTAATCGCCGCGAGGTGGATGGAGCCGTCACAGCCGGTGTGGACAGAGCAGCGGCGCCAGCTAGACCCCCGCAGCGGAGCCCCGCAGCAAAAGCTCTACCGGAGAGGCCAGACACACCGCCACCCGACAGTAAAGATCAGAGTCAGCGCTCTGCACATGTTGACCGTCATCTTTTCTTGTAAAATGTCCGGTGTGATCGGTAACACCGGTGTTGTCACCAGTTTATTAACCGGTGGGAACATTTTCCTCACTGTCACATCCCTACCAATGACCATTACAGGCATCGTACGGTACCTTCAGTACTGTAGAAAAAGAGTACCGTCACTTTTTTAGAACTTGGGCATCGACTTGGTACCGAAGTATCGGTTCTCCTGACATTCCTAGTCAAAGGTCAAGGTCACTGTGACCTTACAAAACATGGTTTTGGCCATAAGTCAAGAATTTATATGCTAATTATGACAATTGACTAACATAGACACGTGAAGGCACATTGTAGCAGGGCTCCAAACACTTAAGCTAATTTGGTATTGTTTATGATGGAGTGTGGTTGCACATGCAGCGATAAACACTCTTATAGAATAAAAGATGGCGACTAGCATGCTACGCGGTGCTACAGTTGACAGGCAACACCTGGCGCGCTGTCAAAACTACAGGTAACTCATGCTGTAGAATGTCTATTCCATACGTGCGAGTAGCAGACATAAACAGCTGTTTGCGTCACAGGGTGTACAGAAAGGATGGCATACCGAAGCAAACGCCCTGTACCGAACTGTTCGGGATGAATGCATGTACCTTTCCATGCACATACCTTTCCACCCCTACAAGACATCCTTCAATTATTGTGTCATGGCATAATTGAGTACCAGACACAACCTGGATGTTTAATGGTTGTGTTGAACATATTTTTAGAAGATATGTGGGTGTGTTTAGTTACAGGTGCAGAGGCAGAAGATCTGAATCTTGGCAGACACATCCCTCCTTATGCAATCCGGTAAATAAGTGACATTACTGAGTCACACAACAAGCGGGAAACACATTTAAAAGCTTTGTCATAGGCTTAATCACCGTGAGTTTTCTAGTCCGACTGGTTTCAAAAGTTTATTGTTCATCGTGACGTTTGGTTCTAATGTGAAATTTAGTTGACAATTAGGACAGCCAACTCTCACGCCACACGTCCTCATGCTGAGAAAAACTCATTTATAACAGATAACATATTATATTTATAGCTGGGTACGTACATGCGTGCGACAGCTTATGTATAGCTGCAAATTAATGATTAGAATTTGGAAAGAAAACAAAATCTTAAACATGCAGACAAGTACGGGTAGGATCAGAAAGAACACATTATTATTACCTAACGCCATAACACATTAACGCAAATCCATTTTTATACCACTAATTTCTTTGACGCACTAACACAAATTGCGATTTTTAGGTTGTAGCGGGCTCAGTTTTAAAGCTAGAGTGAAGATCAAATGGATCATATGAAACTAGAAAAACTAATGTATAATGGGATTCTCCAGCACAAATCTGAAAACACACTGTATATAAAAGAAAAGTGGGAAAAGGAGGGAAATTTTGATATTTCGGAGGAGTGCTGGAAAAGAATATGTCGAGCACAATGGTACTCAACTAATTCAACCACATTTCGAGAATTCTGTTGGTAAAATATTGTAAGGTTTTTTATTACGCCCCTGCAGAAAAGACAAGTGGCAGTGGATGTTGGAGACTATGTGGAACAAATGACGCCAATTACTTCCATATTTTCTGGAACTGCCAGGTTATTGTGCCTTATTGGCAGGAAGTTCATAAACATATTAATAATGTATTTGGAGTCAACATTCCTTTTAGATGTGATGCTGTATACGTGGGTGACATCCCATTTGAATGGTGGAACATCGATGATAAGAAACTGGTTCAAATACTTTTGGCAGCAAGCAAAAAGGCTGTCACAAGGAAGTGGCTAAAATCTGAGCCACCCACCATTGATGAATGGATAGAGATAGTACATGAAATATATATCATGGAAAGACTGGCTTTTTCCCTCAAAGTCCAGAGAGAACATATTTTCCGGATCTGGTCTAGGTGGACTGAGTATATTAAATCTATAAGATCAGACTTCAGCTGATGTGATAGAATAATTTAGGGAGAACGTAATGTGGTTTATATTAGGCTACTTTATCGCGTTTAACAAACCACTCTTCATCCATTTATGTCTATGTGTATTGGTATGTGTGTATATATATGTACTGTATATGTGTGTACATGTATATATATATATATCTATATCTATATCTATATAGATATAGATATAGATATTTTATATCTAAGGTGAAAGCTTCCCATGTTCAATGTTCAACTGATAATAATTATTACTTAAGAAAACCTCTGGAGGAGCCAGGCTGTTAAAAGCTTGTCAATTGTAGTGCATAATATTTTGTTTTAAATGTGCACATTGTTATGTTAATATGTAGGCAGTAATACTGATTCTGTAATGTGAAATGAATGCCTTTCCAAAATAAAAATTAAATTATAAAAAAAGGAAACTATAAAAACTAATGAATCCATCAGTACCAACCATGTCATACTAGCTCCAAACTTGTGCTAAATGTTGCAAAGGAAAAATTGGCATGTCCCTTTTCAAAGGGGTCCGTTGACCTCTGACCTCTAGATCAGTGAATGTAAATGGGTTCTATGGGTACCCACGAGGCTCCCCTTTACAGACATGCCCACTTTATGATAATCACATGCAGTTTGGGGCAAGTCATAGTCAAGTCAGCACACTGACACACTGACAGCTGTTGTTGCCTGTTGGGCTGCAGTTTGCCATGTTATGATTGGAGCATATTGTTTTATGCTAAATGCAGTACCTGTGAGGGTTTCTGGACAATATTTGTCATTGTTTTATGTTGTTAATTGATTTACAATAATAAATATATACATGCATTTGCATAAAGCAGCATATTTGTCCACTCCCATGTTGATAAGAGTATTGAAGACTTGACAAATCTC
Source organism: Sebastes fasciatus (assembly GCF_043250625.1). Taxonomy (NCBI): domain Eukaryota; kingdom Metazoa; phylum Chordata; class Actinopteri; order Perciformes; family Sebastidae; genus Sebastes; species Sebastes fasciatus. Next base: position 1,123,895 of record NC_133816.1, on the reverse strand, counting down.
CCTTTAAGGTACATTTTGAATAGAAAAAAAAATGTGTGATTAATTTGTGATTAATCACAATCAATATTTAATCGATTGACACCCCTAATTATTATTATAGCATTATTAGCGCTAACATTGCGCAACATGACTCCAGTTAGAGGCTGCAGATGGAGTGGATAGCTGCTGCGGTCAGATGGCTGCAGAAAGAGTCACCAGTGTAAGGGAAAGGCCTTCAGTATAGTAGAACTGTCATGACAGACGTGGCTTTATTCTGCCTAGCTGGCATTAATGCCATAACCGCTGGTTGAAAAACATGTTGTAGAATGAAGTTATTGTTGCTGTCACAACAATTAACTAAATTACACATATGACCAAACTAATTCATGTTTGCAAATTAAAAGCATCAAACCACCAAACAGAATAAAGCAAGTTAGCATACAGATTGATTGACATTTTTTTCCATATGCCCATTTAGCAGGATGTTAATTTTTTAAGGATGTTTCCTCATTTTTGAGAGAAGTTTAAGGGTGATTAATTGGCCTCATTTAGACCATGATGTCTGAAGGTTGGCAAGTAGGCTGATCAACCATACTTAATAATCATTGACCATGATTATTGACTTGGCTCTTCATCTATAAATGCTTTCAAATTGTGAATTTGGCTGCTGAACTTTTTAAAACAAAATTCCTGGAGTTGGAGGAGTGATGAGCCCAACCCCTGCAGTGGTGTAATGCCACAGAAGGCTTCCCATATCACTCCCATGTGAGACCCTTGTTGCACATGAGACCCTTGTTGCACATGAGACCCTTGTTGCACATCAATGCCAAACTATTTTTTGTAGGATTGAAATGAAATGTAATGATGTTATAATGAACATTATGCCCAGGGCTACCAACGCCACACGTCCATTTTCTCATGCAGAGAAAAACAAAGAACATAGGATCAAAGATATTTATTTGGTGGCAGTCAAGTGCGCCTCGCCAAGTGGGTCAGGGGTGTGCCAAATGCACTTTTAGTCATCTCGTGGCCAGGCCACTTGGGCACGGGGTGAAATCAGAAAGAACGGTCCTGAGGGAGTTCTAAGCAGAGCGAGAGGTTTTAAGTGATTTACAATTTTTCGCTTAAAAAACTGTTGATGTGCAGAAGAAACTGTGTAGGATAATGAATCAAAATGACACGTTGGATGTGCACATAAGCACGGAGGGGTCCTGTGGTTATTGTATGAAAGGCTGATGCTGGTTGAGTTATAGATATATATGTTATCTGTTATATATTTCTTCTTCTCTGCATGAGGTAATGGACATGTGGCATGAGATCATGTGAAACGAGTCAATTGCATGTCTCCCGGTCAATGCATTAGAGTTGGCTGACCTAATTCATTTCCCATCACAGCCAGACGTCACTATAAACAATAAACTCTTTGAAACCAGTCGGACTAGAAAAGCCATTATGGTTAAGCCTCTAAATGTGTTTCTTGTCACCTGCTGTTTGTAATGTTTGACCCAGTGAAGCCGTGGACACACTGCCCGCTTCATGCTCGCGTGACGGCAGCGCCGCGTGTTGTTTTTTATTTCGGTGTCCATGTTAGAGTGGACACACTGCCCGCATGAGACACGCGTCTGACGCGCGTCAGACGCACGTCAGACGCACATCTATTTTATAGAATAGAAGGCTCGCCTATTTTACACGCGAGCCCCTCGCGTCTCAGCTGCGTGTCCCAGCAGCAACAGACAGTGAAGGTGATCTATTGACAGTATATGAACATCATACCAGCAAGATCACTACAGTTTCCATGCCTAGACATCTGTAGAATATGTCACAGACAGTGAAGGTGATCTAGTGACTGTATATTAACTTCATACCAGCAAGACTTTACTACAGTTTCGAGGTTTATCTGTAGAATATGTTACGGAGATGAAAAAAAAGTAAAGTTAAGTAAACTTGTTTTTAAATCAACACTTCCTGCTTTCATTTCAAAATAAAATCCCTCAGACGTTTTTTTCTATAGACAGAATCCCTTCATTTGTTAACACGAGGCTTTTATTCTGAAATATGAGCAGTCAGTGCTGTGGAAAACGCAGTCACTTTGGGGGCTCCAAAAATTTATAAAGTTTGGGGTTTAAATCAACACTTCCTGCTTTCATTTAGAAATAAAAGCCCTAAAGCGGGTTTTCTTTGCACAGAATTCCTTCATTTGTTAACACGAGGCTTTTATTCTGAAATATGTGCCGGACAGTGATGTGGAACAAGCAGAGAGTTAGAAAGCATCATAAATGAATACAGTACGGAGTTTTAATTGTGGATTATTACTATTATTTACTAATTACCACACGTTTCTGAACCTTTCTCTGTCTAAAATAAATATAAATTATATTTATCATGAAGTTAAATGGCCATTAAAAGGCAAACTCTATGTAGAAAGAAAGGGCTGACAGCAGCATCAGAAACACAGCTGACAGGTAGCTGACACGCTCCCGACAGGCAGCTAACTCGCGTCACGCGGCCACGACGCGACGCTGCCGTCAGGCGAGCCTGAAGCGGGCAGTGTGCCCCAGGCTTGAGCATTTACCAGATTGACGGATGTGTCTGCCAAGCCTTAATTAAACACACCAACATACCTGCTAAAAATACAACCAGTAAACACATCATGTGTCTGGCACTCAATCATGCATTATGACACAGTAACAATCATTTTAAAGTTCACACTTCAAGCTCTGCTCAGTTAAAATGACTATTGGGTGAAGGTAAATTCCAACGTGATGTGCGTGATCCATGATGTGCTCAAATTGTAAAACTTGTAAAATTAGGTTTTTTAGTTGTTTGAAGGAGACCTTTTCACATTAATATAAAAATCGATAATAGAGAGAGAATTATGACCTATTTAACTTCCTAACTCTAGCTCTAAGCAGTTTATAACACATCAATACAATTACTAGTGCCAAGATTCTTTTTAATCAAAGCAAACATTTAAATAATCATAATCGACCCCTCCCCCCAAAAATCTCCCATAAGCTACGGTGTAATTCAAACACTGTCATTTAATTCAATTCAATTCAATTTATTTTTATATAGCGTCAAATCACAACAGAAGTTATCTCAAGACGCTTTATATATAGAGCAGGTCTTAGACCTACACCATAGTTTAGAGACCCAACAAGATCCACCAAGCGCACTGTGGCCAGGAAAAACTCCCCGATTACTGGGAAGAAACCTGGAGCAGAGCCGGGCTCAGGGCGGGCAGCCATCTGCCGAGACCGGCTGGGGAGATAGATAGATAGATAGATAGAGAGATAGAGAGATAGATAGAGAGAGAGAGAGAGAGAGAGAGAGAGGCAACCACAATAGTAGCCTAGCAGCTGTAATAACTAATACAAGTAGGACTGATAACACAAAATCAATAGCAGTGGATGTAAAAGAGTGATAATACAACTATCAGAATTGATATCATTGGGTCGTCCTCAGACAGGCTTTCAAGCGGAGCTTCCAGCTGTCTCAGTCCACCATACATCTGGCTAGCTCGCCAGCACTGTCCAGCATCTCTCCTCAGTACGTCCATGTATGTTGGTGTGGGACGTCCCTGTGATCGATGCCTGTGTGTTGGTTCCCGCAGCATCAGCATGCTTGATGGGAGTTCTTGATGTCTTTGGCAGTGACCGAGAAGTGATATTCTCCAGGCTGCCACTTTGTCACTAAGCCTTGGTAGTCCCTCGTACAGACGGAATGAATATATTGAACATTGAATGACATCAGATCTAAAATGTTATTCCTTCATTTAGCGCAGAGATTTCAAAGATGGCAGATAACATTTCTAAGTGGCAGAAAAAAAAAATACATTCCTGTCAGTGGCATGAAGTGAATTAAAGTTAATTCCAGACCCTGACTCCTCCACATTGTTTATCCGACCAATTAACATGACATTGAACTTCATTTTTGAGTCATCAGTAGACAGCAACTCTTTGGCACCTCATGCCATAAAGTTATGATAATTGAATAGATAGGCTCCTGCCACAGTAGGATTAGTCTCCAGGACCACATTTAGCCGGGTGACCCATTTACAGATTCACACGATGAAAACAAAACTGTCGCGGCTGGTAATAATAGCGTGCCCTACAGATCCACCCATCTCTGCTATTCATCAAAGGTTTACAATTATGCAATGATGGACACATATTTGGCATTTGGCAGAAGGTGTGGTGAGCTGACAAGGAATGAAAAGTTGCAGAGATTTGTGAAGGAATGAGGATGACACCAGCTATGCTCCTCAAACATTGCATAACATTCAGGGCTTGATTTACGTGTAGATGTAGAAAAGGTCAACTTTGCGCTACGCATGGCACAACTGAGCTCTGACATCATTTCTTCACTTTAGTCGGTGGAGTGACATGCATGCACAGCTCCTAAAAATGACACAAATACACTCTATGTAATGTCTAATTGGATTAATGTCCAACAAGCCAGGCCATAAAAGCTGCAGGTAATGTATGTGCAGGGCTGCAACTAACCAATATTTTCATTGTTGATTAATCTGTTGATTATTTTCACGATTAATCGTTTAGTTGTTTGGTCTATAAAATGTCAGAAAATGGTGAACAATGTTGATTCGCAAAGCCCAAGATGACGTCCTCCAATGTCTTGTTTTGTCCACAACTCAGTCATTCAGTTTACTGTCACAGAGGAGGAAAGAAACCAGAACATATTCACATTTAAGAAGCTGGAAGCACAGAATTTAGACTTTTTTTTTTTCTTAAAAAATGACTCAAACCGATTAATCGATTATCAAAATAGTTGCCGATTAATTTAATAGTTGACAACTAATCGATTAATCGTTGCAGCTTTATGTGTGTGTTTCATCTGCACTCTCTTGTTTGAGTGAGGCTGATTGTCTCATCACATTTACACGTACGGCTAATAGGCTCCACCTATTCATTCTTACACAACAAAATAATAACCACATGATGACCTACTTTGATTAAGTCTTGCATAACAAACATCAGGGCGTTGCAAAATAACCACATGCCTTCCGCTTATTAAATCTTACATAACAAGCATCCCAGTGTTGGAAATAACCAGGTGATCTTTTGTGCCTTTGCGCACGTCAATCTGACGAGTCATTGTTTATCTTTCCACTTAGATTATTAAGTGCAAATCATCTGAAGAGTTTAAGAGGGTGACATTCACATAGGTCCAATTTAAACAATTACGACTGATCTTAATCCGAAAGCGCCGGTTTCTGGAGCGCCGACTTCATGCATCACTTTCTTGTTTTAGTCTGGAAGACTCTGGCAATGTAACACCTGGGGAACCACCTTTTTTTTCTATTACAGTAGTCAAACATTTGGCTGCGATGACTATCACATATTGCATTGCAACAATTTACTTCCTGTCAGCTGATGTAATTCACATGCACTGCAACAAGGAATATATAACAGAAGGACGGGTCATTACGCCATCGTGACACATTCCAGTTTTTGCAAGTACAGGTATAAAGATCCAGATTTATAGAGACACCTCCTGACAATAATAGGAAACGAGAGAGCGGGCTAATGTTAGACCTCCTGAATATTACTATTAAATATCATTAATAGTTTGATGGTTGGTTAGTTAGAGATAACAAAGATGCTATACTGTATTACAATTAGGTATGCGCCGATACCCCTTTTTTTCAGACCAAGTACAAGTACTTACATTTGGGTACTCTCCGATACCGAGTACCGATACGAGTACTTCTCTGTGCCTTAAGACCCTCGTTAACAGCCAGCTGGAGGGTGTGAGCGACACACGGCAGGCTGGGGAGTCCCGCATACGAGGCGGTGCACCGCGACCGGCTCTAGGTCGGCTTGGAAAGGCTTGGGGCGAAGGTGGCTCGCGGCCGCAGCTTTACAGCACTCCCCGCCGCAGCCCACGTAGAAGGTGCCAGGAGTCTGCGGCGATGTCTGCAACCCACCCGACCCGTCTTCAAACACAGACCAAGAGTCTAACGCACGTGCGAGCCAGATGGTGCAAGCAAACCCCGTGGCGCAATGAAAGTCAGGGCCCTGCATCCCTAATTACAATCCTTAAACAAACAATAGAATACTACCAGCTAAGCAACAATGACATTTCGTTCTTTTATAGGTTCCTTGCACTGCAACAGGAAATAAACTGGTTCCTGCTGTATTTGGATGTTTTCAGCTGTGAACTGGTCTATAGAACTGTGACGTGTACATTAATCAAGTTGAACCCTCATCCTACCATCTGGGGTTCCTGCAGATCCCCGAGGTTTAGTGTTTGTCATATCTCTCAGGTGCTTTATTCTATCATTCCCATTTTTCATGACTTTGTCAATCAATTTGTTCCTAATGACTTCATATCATTGTTTTCTGTTTCTGTTTTAATTGGTGCTTTTTAAAAAGACCAATGCAGTCAAAAGCACCCAATGCAGATACATATTTAGAGATATTATGCAAAATACATAATTTAGTTATGGTGGAAAGTAAAATGGCTGTCACAAGGCGTTTTTGCAATGGATTCCATATCTGAAAATGTTCAGGGCTCCAATCTGTTCAAGTGTACCAAGTTTCATGCCTTTAAAAAAAAGTGAACATCATTTTCACACATCACCTGGAATATAAGCCGCTGCTACTGAATCGGGGCCTCATCAGTTGTAACATGTTTATATGGACAATGAGGTAAGAGTGAGAAAACATAAAATAATGGATAGAGAATTAATTTCTTAGGAAAGTGTTTTGAGTTTTTGTATTATTTTGTGTTTCTGCTGCTTAGAAAGTCATTTACAAACTGCCCCAATAACAGAATCCAATGCAAAGTTCTGAATATTCTATCAGATACAAACTGCACAAAGTTACGTTTATTCTCATAAGAAATGTTGTTATTGTTGTTAGTCATATAATATATAATTTTAAAGCTATTTTTGTGCTCTTTATGCTGGAACTATCCATGGGCACATCAGATCAATATGGAGTTAGTTATAAGGGCATTTGGAGTGGCATTCAGAATTTGCCCCATTGCAGCATTAGAGGTCAAAGGTCAAATTATCTTGACCTCAGTGTTTTGAAAATGTGACTGAAGGATAGATTATAGTCTAAGCTTTACAATGATATATAACTTTATGATATGGTGTGTTGGTTACCCTCTTTTATACTGGATCTATGTGTAAAATGGCGAAAAAAGATGGACAAATTTTAATGATGGAGGGATGAAAAAAGGACTGATAGCACATAGAAAGCTACCATTGCTGCAAGGCTATCATGCATTTTCCAACACTACGGACATAGACATTTAAAAAAATCACTATGAGACCTGGTCTCTCCAAAGTGGCACGACGGCCAAATTTTGGGGGTCTGGCTCAGTAAACTTTCAGGTGATCTCCCTACAGCCAGCTGTCACTCTATTTAGGTGTTTTTTAGTCAGTTATCCATACGGTACCTCCTCGTTTCAGCTTCACCAGTCAGCCATTCCTCGTCCGTTGGAATAAGTGAATAAATAGAAACAGGGCATCCGACAAAGGTTCAGCTCCAAACATCGTGCTGCGCAGCGCTTCGTCTCTCGCAGCCAGTTAGTTCATTCCAATAGAAAACAATGCAATCAAACTGATTTTGTCACTGACGCTGGCTCATGTCGTATTCTGTTTGTAGGGTGTAATATGTAGGCTACACACATCCCAATACATTAGACCTCTGTGCGTTGTACACATCACATTCCCTCTAGATTGTTTTTGTGAACCCCCGACCTTAAGGTTCAAACTGCTCCTATGAATAAAAGTGTCCTAGAGTGCCAAGATGGACAAAGACAAGTATTGGTCAACTCACAGGAGAGAGGAAAAGTAGAGGTATGTAAATTGAGGGTAAGAATAGATTGACAGGCGGGAGCTGTGATGGGCGAGGAGAGGTTGATTGTGACTGATATGCAGCAGCTGGACTGGTTGTAATGATACTGATTAACTGATGCAATCACCTGAAACCTTCTCATCCCTCTCAATCAGACGAACAGGGACAGAAGGAGGAATATTGATTGGAGGTGAGCAATGAATAGGGCAGGTCTCCTCTGTATGGAAGTGAAGTGGACTGTGGCGTGTAATTCATTCAAGAACTCAACCCTCCTTTCTCATATTTAAACCTTCTTCTTAGCGTCGTGTTATTTCTGTATACTTACAGTGCAGATGTCAGTTGCATCCCCCTCAACGTCCATCTGCATTTATTATGAAGCTCAGTCCTTGACCGGTGACGCATGATGAAATGTGACGAGTCATCCCGGCTCAACGGCCAAGTCTGACTCTAGAATTATAATCAGCAAGCTGTCATGCAGCTAGTGTTTCTAAACACACTGCTGTGAAAAATCAGGTTGGCCCATTAATGTTTAACGAGACAATTTTAGAATCCCATCAGTGCACTTGTTAAACTAATCGAGCCGGTCTCAAAACTGGGGATGTTGTCAAAATCCAAGCAAAGCAAAATGGCGTTTTAATTATATCTCCTCTTCAGCCTTTAGTCAGAAAAGGTTTCAGTTCTTGTGATCTTTCATAATATAACTTAAAGGTCCCATATCTTGCTCATTTTCAGGTTCATACTTGTATTTTGTGTTTCTACTAGAACATGTTTACATGCTGTAATGTTCAAAAAAACTTTATTTTCCTCATACTGTCGACCTGAATATGCCTGTATTTACCCTCTGTCTGAAACGCCCCGTTTTAGTGCATTTCGACGGAATTGCGACGAAATTGTAACAGAATTGCGTTGCTAGGCAACAGCTTGGGTCCATGTGTACTTCCTGTCAGCTGATGACATTCACATACACTGCAACCAGGAATTAACTGGGACACATTTAGAATGTTTATGTTTAAATCTGTGTAAAGGGTCTAAATATTGTATATTTGTGACATCACAAATGGACAGAAATCCTGACAGCTTGTTTCAAAGGCTCAGTTTCTGAATACAGGCTGTGTGTATTTCCCTGTGGATTGAGCGTTTCGATACTTTCAAAGTATTTATATAGGACTTAAGCCTGCTAAAATGTCTCTTTTTTATAATATGGGACCTTTAAAAAAAAAAAGTAGGAATGTCAGATGTTTTGGTACGATTCCAGACTTTAGCTCTTGAAATGCTACGGTGCACCGTTCAGTTATGGATATACACAAAGTGGGATTGAGCACAAAAGCTGTGTCTCTGAATTTAAATAAATGGCTCTTAGACAACGAATCCTAATGACTTTCCTCTAGCACCACTATGAGGTTGACATTTGTGGTTCTGAGTGAAATGTCTCAACCAGTGCTACAACCAACCATTATTTCCATTGTTGATTAATCTGTCGATTATTTCCGCTATTAATCGATTAGTTGTTTGGTCTATAAAATGTCAGCAAATGGTGAAAAATGACAATCAGCGTTTCCCAAAGCTCAAGATGACATCCTCAAATGTCTTGTTTTGTTCACAACTCAAAGATATTCAGCTCCCTGCCATAGAGGAGGAAAGAAACCAGAAAGTATTCACATTTAAGAAGCTGGAATCTGAGAATTTAGACTTTTTTTCTTTTCTTAAAAAATGACTCAAACCAATTAATCGATTATCAAAATAGTTGCAGATTAATTTGATAGTTAGCAACTAATCAATCAATCATTGCAGCTCTTGTCTCAACAGCTATTGGACAGATTGACATGAAATTTGGTACCGACATTCATGTTCTCCTCAGGATGAACTGTAATCACTTTGGTGATCCTTTTCATGTAGCGCCATCATTTCAATTCGTCCAAGACTTTTGAGACATTATAGCTAGCCCTAAAAAAAGCAACTAATGTAAAACTTAACTAAACCGTTCAGAAAAACTGAAACTAAACTAAAACCATTGTAGAACTAAATACATAAAAACTAAAACTTTCTGAAAAACTGAAACTAAACTAAAATGAAATTCAAAAGTCAAAACTAAAATATAAACCATGAATATTGGTAACTATTATAACCTTGGCCTCAGCTGTATTAATTGGTGTTAATTAGCCTATGGTAGCATGCTAACGCACATTAGCATTGTCACTGTGGGCATTTTAGCATACTGCCTTTAGCTTTTAAAACGGTCTTCCTCGGGGCAGGCAGAACTCAACTCTCTACCGTCAGTACGACAAGAAATTTGTCATCATTATGGAGAAGTGTCAGGTAGGATCAGTCATGGAAACTTTGAACCTTAACTGACACAAAGCACACCTGAAACTGCTGTCATCTATAATTCAATCAATCAAAGGTGACAATTACTCTTTCCTCTTAGTGATTACATAATGCGTTTTGCAGATTTTTTTTAACTCCCACGAAGATGTCAAGCCAAGCATTTTAATTGTTTATTGAGTTACACAATTCCATTATGGCAGAGCATCCGCCACCCTATCGTCATCACAGCCAAGTTTTTAACACATGCATTTCCCAGTTCTTGATTGGTCGGTACCTTTGGCAGACATCAGCCTCCGGTGTTGATGAATCACATCCAATTTCCATATTTCTCTCCCTCCACTTTCACTCAGAACGGCATCATCAGGACTGAGTCATTTTTCAAATGCTCTCTTTTGCTGTTTTCAGTAAACGAGGAAATCTAACAATCACAAGTGATTGAGCTATTGTAAAACACTAGTTCCTCTTTAGAGGTTCTGGACCATAATGAGAACAAAACTGACCAGGTAGTGCAAGCTGAGCAGGTATAGCAAATAATATCACGTCAGTAAGACTAAACGAAGAAGAACTGCAACACAACATGAGATATTTGGGGAAGAAAGCTGAACACAAATGTCCAGAGACATTGAACAACAAACCTGGATCGCCCACTCTTTTATTCCATGCTAGACTGACTGAATAAAAGACAAGCTTGGCGTGTTAAACCAATTCTAAACCTGGGGGCTGTCTTGGACCAGCCCCTAGTTCTGCTGCTATAGGCTTAGACTGCCGGGGGACTTCCTATGACACACTGAGCTCCTTTCTCCTTCTGTATATATTAATGTCCCATTCATTGTTACTAACTTCATCTCTTCCCCGGAGATTTTGTGCTTTCTCGTCTCGCAGGTAACCCTGGACCGGGGTTACACCTGGATCGGGGTTACACCTGGATCGTGGTTGCATCTGCTGCCTGCTTGACACCCACTGCTACCATCATTATAATCAGCCTTTATTATTATTAGTATTAGTTATATTTCTATTATTATTACAGCTATTAATTCTGATAGTTGTATTATCACTCTTTTACATCCACTGCTATTGATTGTTGTTATTAGTCCTACTTGTATTAGTTCTTACAGCTGCTGTGCTATTGTTGTGGTTGCTGTACATCTCTCTCTCTCTCTCTCTCTCTCTCTCTCTCTCTCTCTCTCTCTCTCTCTCTCTCTCTCTCTCTCTCTCTCTCTCTCTCTCTCTCAACCCAGCCAGTCTCAGCAGATGGCCGCCCCCCCAGAGCCCGATTCTGCTCCAGGTTTCTACCAGCTAAACGGGGAGTTTTTCCTGGCCACAGCGCGCTCCGGTGCAATGCTCTTGGTGGATCTTGTTGGGTCTCTAAACTATGGTGTACGGTCTAGACCTGCTCTATATAAAAAGCGTCTAGAGATGACTTCTGTTATGATTTGACGCTATATAAAAAAATAATAAATAAATTGAATTGAACTGAATTGAATAAGAAGTGGACATAGTCACCTTGACATCACCAATATGTTTGTTGACTGCCGTTTTGAAGCCTCATGTTCGTCATATTGGCCGTCGCCATCTTGGATTTTGGCCGTCGACATCTTTGTTTTTACAACCAGAAGTGACACGAGAGGGTGGAGCTAAGTATACCCAACACTGAATAAGACATTTTTAGGCAATCATAAAGGTTATAATTTACTTTCATGAAGTGAAAACACACTGTGAAAGGGTTCAGACCTGGTATTAACATGTGTCCTGGGTGATCGCATCACAAGTGGACAGCTCTAAGTACAGGTGTGAATGCACCCATTGAGGACGCATTGAGGACACATTGAGATCGGATCCCTCAGACCACATTCAGAGGTGGTCTGGGCCACATATGACCTCATTCTTTTAGCAGTGTTCCTTTGTGATTGAAGTAATGCCTTGTGTTGTTGGAGGGGGCAGTGATGGGGATATGAGAGCCATCTATTGCTCCCTCGCGTTGGGGGAACCCCCATCTCTCTTTGGAGACATCCGCAATCTCCTGCAGTATGTCCCCTCGAGGCATACTAATAAATTGGCGCTGAAGGGTACGCGTAGCGCGACAAACCTCCCAAACACAGTTGGACACTGTGGATTTGCATTACTGCCTCCTGTTAAAAACAACAACTTGCAACTGGAAATGATGTTTTATTTGCTTATAGATCGGGAAAGTGAGATCCAATCACAAGTGGTCACTGATAGGAATGTTCATAATTAACCGTTTAACCGTTAACCGACATTAAGGATTTTAACCGATTAACGCTATCGGTTAAAACGGTTAAAAGAAATATTTATAATTAATTAAAAAGCTGAGCGGCTCAGAGGAGCGGCTCGTCACTTTAACTGTATGTGTGGTGGCGGCGGCAAGCAAGAAGCCTCCGGCAATGCTAGAGCTGCTAACGTAGCACAAATACACACAATGTTGATCAGGCAATCGCTATCGTTACTCCAGGCAGACACACAGCTGACAACCCGCTAAACTAAACTAAATGTGCGGTGGAGACTTTTACTGGGAAAGTGGCTGCATGTCCGCGACACTACACGCAGCATCGTAGCTGCTAAGTTAACGCTCCCGGACGGTGAACTGGGGACTCAGTTGTCTGTTGTGCTCACACACTGCAGCTGGTACGAGGCACAAATCTGGTGGTTTAACGGTTAATAATCGGTTAACAAGGGTCGGTTATCGGTTAAGAACATTTTTCAAAATGAGCATCCCTAGTCACTGGAGACGTATTCTAATGCTAGGTGTGAACTGATGTACATAGAGCTGTCCATTTGTGATCGGTCCACCCAGGACACATGTTAATGGCAGGTCTGAACAGGACTTTATATTAACTGGTTTTCTTTTTTAAAAAACAGTATCACTTAAAACTCAAAGTAGACGTGTGATGATGCAACACTGCAGCTCTTTCCCCCGCAAACATTCGGTTTTTGAAAATAATCCTTTCAAACGTTTTCTCTGCTTTGACGAAACAGCAACGGGATCACCTGGCTCTCCGGTGGCACATCACACTTGACTATCTGCTTTCCTTTCCACTGCTTTTGCTGCCCGAGTTAATGTAATGGAGAATGTACGGCTGCAGCTGTCGGCTCATTAATCTCAGCTTGTGCATTTCTCTGGTCAATATATTGACAACGTCTTTACCCGTGCAAACAGCGGCCCTGCCGATAATCCCCAGGCTAACACTGGTATTCAGAGTGCAGTGTTGACTCTGAGTGTGTCAATGAGAGAGGAGGAGACACGTGTGTGTGTGTTTCATCACTTGGCAGTTGATTGCTTTTTTTTTGTGCAAATGAAAATTTATGTGTTGAGAACTGACAGTCAGAAACTGCTGTGTGTGTGTGTGTGTGTGTGTGTGTGTGTGTGTGTGTGTGTGTGTGTGTGTGTGTGTGCGTGTGCATGTGTTTGTGAGTCTGAGAGAAACATTTTGATGCTGTGATCCACCCCAATTAAAGAGTTGTACATTCAGGGAAGGAGACTGCCATGTACAGTCTGCACAGGCAGGTAAATGAATCTGTTCTCAACAGAAAAACAGCAGCATTGATCATATATTTGTTCAGATACTCGTGTTTACATTCACCGTATACCAGCAGCTCTGGTGCTTGTTCACATAATGACTGTTGCATCTCAGAGGCGAGGGCTGAAGTGGCTTGACATTGTTGACAGCAAACAGGAATCAAAGTGCAGTCTTGTTGTGCTATAGAAGGGGTGTAAGAGAGATTTCCCTCAGTTTCTGTGCCTAAACCTAACCAAACCTCTACCATAGTGGTGCCAGATCATAAAACGGTAACATGAATCATCCTTCTAACTATCACTTGCTTATTTTTCTAGGTAGGGCTGTGCCACATCCAATCAATTTCATCAAACATCCCAGTATGATTTAATGCTAAAAGTGAAAATACATTACTACTTTACAATTAAATAATCAACAATTATTTTATTCCAACAGAAAAAGTAAATAATGTGTTACGAGCCAAGCCCTGTCTCTTTAAGGTGTGGCCTTGTGGGTAACCTGTGTGTGACGTAGTGGAGCGGAGGTGCTGGTCTGTTGTTGTTGTGATGGAGAGACGGAGAAGAAGTGTGCGTTAGTTAGCCGCAGCCACAGTGAAAGATAGAAGTCAGTTACCGTTGCAGTGTTACAGAGAGGAGGTGCATTTATGTTCTGACGCTGATTTATGTTACGTCCATTATTCTGAATAAAAGTGCTGGAGGTTCCAGCAGAATTGACTCAAGAAATCTGTTACCAACTACGAGCTAGGCTAGACTAAATTTAGTTAGCCAAGTCCAGGAAAACTCCCAACTACGGTTCAGAGCTGAAAAGCTGGAGAGGTAACAAATGCTTTGAAAAACAACAGTATAACATGCACTCAGTGGTGGAATGTAACTTAGTACATTTACTGAAGTACTGTACTTAAGTACAATTTTCAGGTACTTGTACTTGAGTATTTCCATGTTCTGCTCCTTTCTACTTCTCCTCCACTACATCTCAGAGGGAAATATTACACTTTTTACTCCACTACATTTATCTGACAACTTTAGTTACTTTACAGATTCAGATTATTAATACAAAATATAATCAACTAATAAATGATGAACTACCTAGCAGTATATAAAGTTATTAAAATGAGCTCCACCTTTACAAGCTGCAACATTAATCAATAAGTATAATCCAATAATATACATTATTCTGCATAATGAGTACTTTTACATTTGGTACTTCAAGTATATTTAGATGCTAATGCTTTTGTACTTTTGAATGCAGGACTCTTAATTGTAACAGAGTATTTCTACATGGTAGTAGTGCTACTTTTACTGAAGAACAAGATCTGAGTACTTCTTCCACCACTGCATGTACTATCATACAATAATAAACATGTAATACAATAATAATATAACAATTTATTACACGGCTGTGTTGAATACTCCATTCTGATTGGTCAATCACGGCGTTCTGCGGTCTGTAATTTCTCTATAACAGACCGTTGCTATGTATAACAGACCGTTGCTACGTATAACAGACCGTTGCTATGGGCACAGCTCTGATGTCGGACCGCTTTTGTGTCAGATCTGTGTTAATAGGTGCTGCTGTTTCCATTGGCCGGCCCCAATGACGTCACCGCTGCGGATTGGCTGAGGGCGGCAGGTTGGCCTATTTAGTTTCCGGGAAAACACGGCTGGTACGAGGTCGATGGCTGTCGGGTGTTTGCTTCGATCCGCTTCACTAAACCAATCTTTTCATCAGCATTTGTAGCGTAGCACTTGTAAACTGTGTGTGTGTGGTAAGTATTAGAGTAGTGACCACGTGTAGCGTGGTGTAGTGTGTTTTAGCTTGTGTTAGCCATAGCCTTTTTCCTGTGTGTAATTTATGCAAACAATTGTAGCTTTAGTAAGTAGTATCTTTGTAAATATATTGGACTTTAATCTCTTGTTGTGTAGACCTCGGCATCTAACACAAGTTGTATACATTTTCCTTGTCAATATATGGGACTTTAAACTCTAGAAGCTGTAGGGGTGAACTGCCTGTTGATTTGATCTGTTTTCTCCTGTTTGAAGTGAAGGAGTTCGGTTAAGCCCATGGATTTGTGTTTGTTTATTTTGTTATAGGGTTTAAATAAATATTACTTGTTAGATTTCATCCACCGTTTCACCTTGCATTTTATGTTGCGCTTCCACACCCCTAGAGTGGGGCGTAACACCTTAAATAACATCGATGTAGCGTAGCCCAAGCACCAGCTGACAGACGGTGGAAATGTCCGTCCTCTCGTCTGCTTGATTGCGATAAAGTCAGCGCTCTTTACTCCCTCCAGAATGTAATCCCTAAGCACTGACAGCATGCAGTCTAACAGCTCGTTTTGCACCGTCTTTGCCATGCCTTTAAAAACGGTGGCGGTCTTAAGGTGCTCCTCCAGCACGGTGTCCAGCGAGGCAACAAAATCCACCACCCCCCTGAAAACGCCAGGGTTGACCGAGCAAGGCCAACTCAAAAGCACCACAAAACTTCACACAATCGATGATTGTGGATAAAATGTGCCGGTTTTTATCCACATCCTCATTGTGCTTCCTGACCGCAGTCCTGTGGCCGTCATCCAGCTGCGTAGCGATGTTCACTCGGCCTAGCGCGGCTAGCTCGACGGAGTTTTCCACGCGTGTCGTGGTGTTCTCGTGTTTCCTTACTTTTTCCGACAGGTGCTTCATATCCCTCTCTCCCGTTGTTGTCCATGCTGGATCCGTCTCCGTCATTTTAAAGAGCAAGCACGGAAAGCAAAATAAGGCATTGTGCATGACCGCATCCAGCTAACCAGGTCTTTCTGGTGTAGCAGCTACGACAGAAGCCTCCATATACTTCTTCCCTTTTTCACCAGCCTGCTGTTTTATTACCAGGTCGGGTTGACCAGGGTCCAGCTCCTTCACCTGTAGTTTATCCGCCAAAGTTCTTCCATCAATCGGCTCCAGGAGGAGAGAATTTACAGAGTTAGGGTACGGTCTTGGAGTAGTGGTCTCGCTCATCATTGTAATAGTTAAAATGGCGCCCGTAGAGACCGCAGAGGGCAGTCCTGACTTTAACAGTAGCTGGCTTGTGGCGATAAAATAATCGTCCCTCTCGTATTAGATTTGAGGACGCTGATTGGCTAAGTTTAATGTCATACGTTCATAGCTTGAATCAGCTATTGGCTAAGCTGCTACATAGACCCGCCTGCTGTAGGCGATTTCTCCGTCGCCCCAGAGCTGAACTTCAGACATACAGACAGGCAGAGGGGAGTCAGACAGGCAGAGAGGAGTCAGACAGGCAAAGGGGAGTCAGACAGTCAGAGGGGAGTCAGACAGGCAGAGGGGAGTCAGACAGGCAGAGGGGAGTAGGACAGGCAGAGGGGAGTCAGACAGGCAGAGGGGAGTCAGACAGGCAGAGGGGAGTCAGACAGGCAGAGGGGAGTCAGGGGACGGGCAGGGAAAAAATATATGTTGAGCAGTAAACTCACTAGCTATAGTTAAATAACGAGAGACTAATTGGCAGTTCATAACAATATTTATTTAGGTTATCAAGAGGGTAAAACGTTGGCAACTAGACCCCATCGATGTGAAGCATCTCCATTAAAGATCCCTTCCAGTCTGTTTTGCCATTTCTATGATATTTCATATTTATTGGAGTCATGTCTTGACTAAGTTGATTAACTACACTGTTTGCCAAAAGTTTTGTGCTCAAAGTAAAAAAAAAAGAAGAAGGTTGTATTTGTGGGCATATGAGGTATGTCTATAGTAGAAGTTGCATGTCAAAGGTCATCCTCCAAGCTGCAGGTCAAAGGTCATCCTCCAAGCTGCAGGAGCACTCATGCTTGTTTGAGTCTGAACAGTAAACTGATAAATCTGTTTTCTGTCTGTCAGTTTGTCTTTCCAGTTAGTTAGCTAGTTAGGTGTAGTTAAAGGTCACCTATTGTGAAAAATGCACTTCTCCATGTCTTTTAAACATCAATATCTGTCCCCAGTGTGTCCACAGGTCACCATAGTGTCATAAAAGACCATCCTCTCTCTTTTTCTCCTGCTCCATCTCTCAGAAAATGGGTCTGAAAAAACGCTGATCAGTACTTCCTTAAAGAACAACTCTTGCTGTCTTTCTATTGGGGGCGGCAGTAGCTCAGTCCATAGGGACTTGGCCTAGGAACCGCAGCCTGTTCAAGTCCCCGCATGGACCAAGTACTGAGTGATGACAGTTTGCCTCTTGGGCGCTGCCGAGGTGCCCTTGAGCAAGGCCCCAAACTACTCGGGGCGCCTGTCAGGGCCAGCCCCCTCGCTCTGACATCTCTCCATTAATGCATGTATATAGGTCCTGTTTGTGCATGTGTGTGTATTTCAGGCCTGTGTCTACTTTGTACTATGTAAATATAACAGAGTGAAACAATTGAATTTCCCCTCGGGGATTAATAAAGTGCATTTCTTCTTTTTCTTCTTCTATTATTTATACTCTGACAGGGAAAATAAAGGGATAACACCAATACAGTTGTGGAGACAATAAGATAACATAATAGCATGCACATACTTCTGTATAGGGCATTACACATCACTAATGAAAACGATGTGGATCATATGCTGTGGCCTTCATAGTGACCAGATCTGAACCCAGTTGAACACCAACACCACGCCAAGGAGGGCACAGGAAACATTGATCTTTTTCCTTTTGTTTTCTTTAGTTTGTCTTCCACATAGTTTTTTATTTAATTTTCATAAAGCAAAGTTTTATTAGGATGCTCTATGCAAATAAAGCCAGCTCAGAAAAAGGAGGCAGCCATTAACTTCAAAATTTGCTCTGTCAATATCAATCACAGCAGTCAAATGAAGACGAACGATACACAATATTAAAATCAATGTCCATATAAGGGACATTTTGTTTGAGTTGTGAGCAGCTAATTAATGCTATGTGTGTCTACTACAACCTGATCTCATGGGAAGGCGTATAAATAGCTCAACATTTTAAGGACATTCAGTGTGTCATTTCACGCCACAGGGTTAATGTTGTGAAACGGCTTTTGGCCTGTCATGTAACGCCACATCGTTACTGTGAAACAGTCACGGTTATGTTAAAGGGTCGTGTCTAGAAGGTAACCTGCAAATTACCAAATCGGATCTGAAATCGGCAAAAACTCTCACGAGTCTCTCTGCTCGCTGAACTATCCCAACCTTAACTATTCAAGATCAATGCCTAACCTTAACTATTCAAGATCAATGCCTAACCTTAACTATTCAAGATCAATGCCTAACCTTAAGTATTCGAGATCAATGCCTAACCTTAACTATTCAAGATCAATGCCTAACCTTAAGTATTCGAGATCAATGCCTAACCTTAAGTATTCGAGATCAATGCCTAACCTTAACTATTCAAGATCAATGCCTAACCTTAACTAATCAAGATCAATGCCTAACCTTAAGTATTCAAGATCAATGCCTAACCTTAAGTATTCGAGATCAATGCCTAACCTTAAGTATTCAAGATCAATGCCTAACCTTAACTACTCAAAATCAATGCCTACCCTTAAGTATTCGAGATTAGTGCCTAACCTTAACTACTTAAAGGTCACATATTATGCTCATTTCCAGGTTCATAGATGTATTTTAATGTTGCACTAGAACATGTTTACATGCTGCAATGTTCAAAAAAACCTTTATTCTTCTCATACTGCAGCCTGAGTCTGCCTGCCTCAGAGCCTAATTCAGCCTCTGTCTGAAAAACACTGATTCACAGCCTGTCTCCTCCCACTCTGCTCTGATTGGTCAGCGTTTTCTGTCAATCAAACGTCCTCAACAACAGCGTCACCCTCCCCCTCCCTCCCGGAGAAGCTCTCTCTCTCTCTCTCTCTCTCTCTCTCTCTCTCTCTCTCTCTCTCTCTCTCGAGAGAGAGAGAGAGAGAGAGAGAGAGAGAGAGAGAGAGAGACGAGTGGAGAGATAGCAGCTAGAATAAAGTTTATAAACCACTTTAAAGTTTATAAACCAGAAACTTCACCCAGCGCACGTGACCGGAGGAATCTGATCAGAAATCGGCGACACATGATGAACATCTGCGGTCCAGATTCCAGGTTTTCCTGACGGTTTCTCTCAGGTAAATAATACTATTTATAGCTCTGTTAGTTAACTCAGTGTTTACCTCATGCATCAACTCTGTAAACCGTAAACATACACTCTGTTTTACGTCTGTCTTTACAGATCCATCTGTGAGAAATGACCGACAGAATCATCCCAGAGGAGAGCAGATAGCTGAAAGCAGATGGGAGATACAGAGCTAACCCGTTAGCATGTAGCTACATGCTAACGGGTTAGCTACATGCTACCGCTATGAGACGGTGTGTAAACACAGCGACCATCAGGGTGGAAAATAGAAGATGTGAAACAGTAGTCAGTTCATTATTTCTGCTAAAAGATAAATGTATGGAAGATCAGAGTAATGGTATATTATTTACAGTAGTAGCTGTCTCTGTGTTACCATGACTACAGACCACCGGAGCTTAGCTTACCATAGTTTACCAGAGCTGAAGACTTTCTCCTGTACCATGTCACATAACTAACTAACAGGTGAGATGATTACAAATGCTGTGAATAATTAATATTGTCATCTGTCAACTCAAATAAAGTTTGACTGTGAAACAGAAATGTGTTGTGTTGCTTACAAGTCACTATTTACTACCTGTACTCTGCTACATGCATGACATCAAATATATATAATATATAAATATCATCTGTTTAAACAGTGTAATTACATAAAGCCTTTGTGAAAGAACATGTTATATTTAGATGATGGGAGTACATGAAGCCTGTTCTGCTGGTTCTTGCAGACTTTGCTCAAGTTAGGTTGAGGAGGAGAGACAGTGACGTGCTGTGGGGCGGGGTCAGCTACTGAAGGTTCTCTCTGGTTCGACCAGGAAACCCTTACATGGCTTGCATTTCTGCCTAATGACGTCAGAAGACTAGGAAAAAAGCGAATTTTTATTTCTGCACCCATTTCCGGACAAACGGAGGAGGAGAAAAAGAGAGAGGATGGTCTTTTATGATACTATGGTGGCCTGTAGACACACTGGGGACAGATATTGATGTTTAAAAGACATGGAAAAGTGCATTTTGCATAATATGTGACCTTTAAAATCAATGCCTGACCTTAAGTATTCGAGATCAGTGCCTAACCTTAACTATTCAAGATCAATGCCTACCCTTAAGTATTCGAGATAAGTGCCTAACCTTAACTATTCAAGATCAATGCCTACCCTTAAGTATTCGAGATTAGTGCCTAACCTTAACTACTTAAAATCAATGCCCGATCTTAAGTATTCGAGATCAGTGCCTAACCTTAACTATTCAAGATCAATGCCTACCCTTAAGTATTCGAGATTAGTGCCTAACCTTAACTACTCAAAATCAATGCCTGACCTTAAGTATTCGAGATCAGTGCCTAACCTTAACCATCTTGCGAGAGTTTCTCCAACTCGCGGATTACCTTCTAGACATGACTATGTTTAGGTAGCAAAACCACTTAGTTAGATTTAGGAAAAAACATCAAGTACGTTAACTAAGTAAACTATGTACGTAAACAATGTAACATAAGTACAGAAAACACTTCACTAACGTAACTTCAAAATAACTCAACAACACTGGTTGAAAGTCCTGTGTTTGTTGGACCCATCCACCTCCCCTCACAACCAACACAAGCAGTCTTTTTCTCACTTTTTATTCTGCGTCACTAGCTCTGAGTGTGGCATATTCACACAGATGTGTTTGCATTGCTGTCAGTATAGACTACATAGCACTTTTTTGCAATTGCTAAAAAAAAAGCTTCTGCGTTTTGAAAGGACTCGACGAGAACAGTGAGCAAAACATACAGAGCTGCTCGATTTGTCTTTGGCCTTTTGAGGCGGAATGCAATCAGATTAGCAGCTAACAAGCTATTTCATACTGATTAGAAGTACAAACGGAGGAACCTTTACCTTCATGCCGCCTGTGCAGGCTCAGCCTTCTGAGGAAGACGTTGACATAAACAGTGGAATAAGTCAGTGTGTGGGAGAGCTGGAGGTGGTGGTGGTGGTGGGTGTGATTGTGTGATTCGTTTGAAGGTGTGAGTCAATGAGTGTGCGCTTACTGGAAGCCAGCTGATGAAAATATGTGTGAGAAAGGATATGAATATGATAAATAAATGGCGTGTGTGTCCAAATGTATCTGTTTATTTGTTTTTCATGTAGGCATGCAGCACGCCTCGGAGACCTGTGCATGTAAGCATGTGTGTGTAAGTGTGTGTAAACACTGAGGAAGCTAAAGTGCTCCTGTTTAAACGTTCAAATCAGAGCATGCAAAGGCAAATATCAAATATTGGCTTTGCTTCTTTGCACCAATTTTTGAATTTCTCTCTGTCTAACTCACACGGAAGAAGATGATTTCACTCCTGGGAGCACGGCGTGATGTGATGGGAGAAGCTGCAGCGATCACTACCAATTATGACTCTCTCTTCCTTTTCTTTCTCTGCAGCAGCTCTGTGACTTCCAGTGAAAGTTGGTGTGTTCAAATTTGGGATTAAGCAGCAGGAAAGCATTTGGATGGCAGCCTCACAAAGACACACACCAGGGCGCATTGACATTCTGCTCTGTTCACGGCTAATTAATAATGTTCAATATAATCTTTTTAAAGACTGTTCTGCCTGCTTGTTGCCGCAAAAAAGCTGAACAAATTACCCACACAGGGGTCGATGATACTCTTTCTTTCATACTTTGCCTCTCCTTCTCTCTCCTGCTGCGTCTTCAGGCCTGAAGCATGAATGTACTGCTCGCGCATGTTAATTTACAGATCGCTAGTAGTATCACATTTTTTAAGGGAATACTTCACTGAGAGTTATGTGATAGAAATATCATTATTGTCATCAGTGTGGTAAAGATAAAATAACCTTTAATGACTTCAGAAGCCAAATAAATTCTGTAATGTAACAGCCGGACACATCAGGAACGTCAGGAGCGCGTGGCGGCTGCGTTACCTGTTGTTTTTTATTTCGGCATCCATGTTAACAGGTTAGACACGCATCCCACACGCCTCTCAGCTGCGTCTCTTCTAGAGATTTTTGACGCGTGCCGCGCCCATCTCACAGCAGCAACAGACAGTGAAAGTGATCTATTGTCTGTATATTAACATCATATCAGCTACATTACTACAGTTTCAATGTCAGAAAATGTTACAGAGATGACTTAGAAGACTTATTTTTAAATCAACACTCCCTGATTTAATTTCAAAATAAAAGCCCTCAAGCCTTTTTTCTGTGGACAGAATTCCTTCATTTGTTAACACAAGGCTTTTACTCTGAAATATGTGCCGGAGAGTGTTCTAGAACATGCAGTGGCTTTGAGAGCTCCATGAATGAATATAGTACGGAGTTTTAATTGTGGATTATTACTATTATTTACAAATTACCACACATTTTTTAACCTTTCTCTGACTAAAATACATATAAATGATATTTATAATGAAATGAAATGGTCATTAAAAGGAAAACTATGTAGAAAGAAAGAGCTGACAGCAGCAGCTGCAGCAGCAGAAATGGTAAATGGTAAATGGACTTGGACTTATATAGCGCTTTTCTAGTCTTCCGACCACTCAAAGCGCTTTACACTACATGTCAGTATTCACCCATTCACACACACATTCACATACACTGATGGCAGAGGCTACTAAGGTGCCAACTTTGCCCATCAGGATTTAATCTAAATACTCATTCACACACCGATGGCTATGCCTCCGGGAGCAATTTTTTTTTTTTTTTTGGGGTTAAGTGTCTTGCTCAAGGACACATCGACATGTGACCCGGAGCAGCCGGGGATCGAACCACCGACCTTCCGATTGGTGGACAACCTGCTCTACCCTCTGAGCCACAGCCGCCCCCCAGAAACGCAACAGACACGCAGCTGAAATGCAGCTAAACGCGTAGTGAACTGGAGCTTACCCCTTTTCAGTTTGTAAGAAAATCTTTCTGTTGTTTTTGCCGAATTGTTTATAATTAAGTTCAGTAGTTGCAAGCGATAGATTTAAACGGCATACTGTGATAGCAACATAAGCATGACAGAATGGACAGAGGATGTTCCTTTAAAGCCCTGACACACCAATTTTACAAATCAAAATCTGGTAACTAGTGTTAGAGGGTACTACTGCGTGGTGAAAAAGGTTCTATAAAGCCTTGTCTCCAGAGGGAGTTGTGTGAAGTCTGATGAATGCCTCAGGTGATGCCAATTGATGTCCTTTGGGATGAAAACAATTTTTTAAAATGAGAAAAAAAAAAAAATCAAGATTTAGAAGGAAGTGAGCTTACCAGACCTTGGTAGCCTCATCTCTGCTTGAGGGCTAGCAGCTTGAGACTACATTAGCTGCTACTAGCATAACACCTGAATCTCTTGCAGCCTTCACATGTGGTGGTGTTTACCGCGCCCAAGAAAAATGTTCCAAAATGCTCTGCCAATGGTAAACAGTGTATTCTCATAAGGCTACCAGGAAGCCTGCAATGACTGCCCTTCACTGTCAGGCCCGTTTGCGCTGGTGTCGACAACACAGACAATGGAACCTGAACATGTGGGGGAATGTCATGTTCAGTGATGAGTCCAGGTTCTGTCTGTTAAAGTTGGATAGCAGGGTCAAAGTATGGAGACGACCTGGAGAACGCTATGCTGATTGTTGCACCGATGGAGTAACAGCTTTTGGTGGGGGCATTGTCATGGTGTGGTCGGCATCTCTCTCACTGGGAAAACGAGGCTTGTCATCATTGAAGGCCATCTCAATGCAGTGAGATATCGGGATGAGATTCATTAGAGGCTGTGAGTGACAATCATGACTTATCACATTCACTACATTCTCCCTCTTAAATCACACGGCTATCTCCGTCATGAAACACTGACAGTCTGGGAGTCTTGTAGAGAGTTTCCCTCAGAGGAAACGTATTGTTGTCTGGACCTACCTACATTATTTTTCAACTTCATTTCGTCTTTGTTTCGTCTCAGGCTGTTATAATTATAATTGTGGCGCTCAGAGGACACTTTGTCCAGGATGGAGACATCGTCTGGGTGAAATACGGAACGGCCGGTCCTGAGGGAGTTATAAGAGGAGCAAAATGCCTGTTGATGCACAGAAGGAACTGTGTAGAATAATTAATCCAAACGACACAACAAGTGGAGCGGTGCGCTGTGCTGGCTCTCTGTATCTCATGCGCACAAATGAATTAATGAGTGGAACATGATAAACGTCTATGTAAGTATAATATTATTAATTTAATTGTAGTGAAAACCGGGACAATTTGTTAGTGACTGTTGAAAACCGGGACAATTGAGTGTTTTACAGATATGTGTCTGGACTCGGGACATGTCAGCATGAAACCGGGACTGTCCCGAACAAACCGGGACGTCTGGTCACCGTATTCTAGATGCCAACAGTAACATTAATATTGCCGTTGCTTAGCAGCGGTGTTCTCACCACTTAACCACTTGAACGCCAAACATATCGTGTACGCGACTTCCCATGTTGTAAACACGAGCTCACCAGTTTCATTTGAAGGAACTGTGTGACTAAACTGTCAGCAGTTGAGTTGCATTGTGTGTGATTTAAGCACAAGATTTTAAGAAGGGAGACTAACGTGTGGAATAAAAATCTCTTATTGGGCTGCTTCAATTTGTATTATTCTTTTTTAACTGTCCATCATGAGTCCGACAGAAGTGCGATGCTAAATTGGTGGAGTACATACAGTAGTTTAAGATTTCTCTTTGTATGTCTTCTACAGTGGAAACATTTCTAAAACAATGTGCTCTACTCGTCCAAAGTAATGATGAATGAATGAATACAGCATGTCATTTCTGGTTTTGTGATATCTGTGCTTTAGCAGGTTTGGAAAAAGACCTGAACATCAAGTATCATGCAGGTGTGTTGCAGGAACATTTACTGAATCAGTACATCAAACTACAGCTGAATGCACAGTACACTGTAGGGCACTGATTACATCAACACATTCACTTGAAAACGGGCTACTCAGTCTGTTCTGCTTGAGGTGATACTTACTAGATGTATCATGAATGAACCTATTTTATAAATTAACCAGCCTCTGTTACCTAAGGAAAAACAAATACAACTGGATGGATTTTATCATGCATGAAATAAAGATGTAGCTCCCTGATTTTGAGAGCCAAAGGTTAGTCTTCTAACATGTGTCTCTGGTCAGGCTCTGGTTTGGTCCCAGTACCTCCACGGTGCAGTCATTCCTGTATAATTCCTCCTCATGCAGTTTATTTGTGTCTCTGACATTCTTTCTGATTTGACAAGAGTTGACAACACATGCGCCACTCTGCGGGAGAGAGAGAGAGAGAGAGCTGAGGATTCGGAGTTAACTCGATGACGTCAAACCGTCTTTAGAAAACTTCTCCCAGCCTCGGTATGAGCCCACGTGAACAAAAATGCATGAATGCAAACTTATTCCCGTCACCTCGGAACTCTTTGTTGCTGCTGTTGACTGACTGCCTCGCTGACTTCCTGTTGTTGCATTTTGTGTTTTATTGTTCTCTTACTTTCTCCCTTGATGTTTTTTTTTGTCTCATTTGTCACTCAGCATCTCGCTTTTTGTCTGTCAAATGTCAACACAGACAGACATCAGAGCTGGAACTTCTTCTGTGTGCTTTCATAAGCTTCTCTCCGTGTGTTTCTGTGTGTTGCATAAGGGTGTTATTTTAGTCTTTGTATTTAATAGCAATTTTCTGTGTGTGTGTGTGTGTGTGTGTGTGCATGTGTGTGTGTGTGTGTGTGTGTTTGTGTTGAAATCCAATGGCTCAAATCCACTTTTCAATCCATCTCTCTGCATTAATCAGGTGTTGAGTCTCTGGTGGTCCTAATCCCTTCTTTAAATAACACATGCACGCACGCAAACACGCAAACACACACACACACACACACACACACACACACAACCTGCATGTCAGAAAAAATACACCAGGAGGAATGAGATTTCATTCACAGAGACATGCACACACTCTTAGTCCCTCATTATGCAACATTATGCAAACCGAAAACACACACACACACACACACAGTAGACTGAAAAATGTAGAAAACCCTTGTGTCTTACATAAATTCACAGGGGAACACAAACACACACACACACACACACACACACACACCTGTGCCGCACAAAAAAATGCAAGATGCAGATTTTCCTCCTCCAGACATTATGCTAAACTTATTCAGACACACACACCCTCCCCAACCACCTGCCAGGCGGGTCCTCTCCTGACCTCTGTAGTCCACCTGAGAGAGTACAGCACTGTGTGTGTGTGTGTGTGTGTGTGTGTGTGTGTGTGTGTGTGTGCGTGTGTCAAAGCCAGCAGTGTTTTTTGACCCTTGATCTGCTTATCTCTTAATAACCCACAGCCGTTGTCAGCCACAGTGTGCACTCATGAGTGTTGTGCATGCTCGTGTATACAGTACACACTTGGAGGGGGTTCATTGGTCAGTTTGGTCTTTGTGTTTGTGTGCTTGACATGTGACTGACTCTGCTGTTTTATTCCACCTGTTGGAGCAGGACAACTTTAAAGTCCAACATGCCTTTTTCACAGTAGACATGTTGACATGTCACAGCAGGAAAAACAGTTAAAAACACCAGACTTTCCCCAGGAGACAGGTGTTCCTACCCTGTGTGAAACCAGAAGTCAAATTTTGTACTTAAGTTAGGCCACTTCCAACGTTATTTTAACCCTAACTAGGACTGCACAATTAATCCGAATTTTATTGGAATCGCAGTATGGCCAACTGCAATTTTCAAATCGCAAGATGAGGAGGAAATCACAATATTTATTAAAGGTGAAATGTGTCAAAATACCATTTTAAATGAAATATTGTGGTGCTGCAGAGATGTCCTGGTCTACACATCATATTCTACAGACTTAAGAATACATCTTTGTTTCGTAGAGATCCCCGCAAAAATCACACCATAATCATTTGAGTATGTTTTTCAATGAAAATGAGAACAAAGATATAAAAATGATCATTCCCTCATATCGTAAATCATACTGCAATTGCAATTAGATATTTTTTCAAAATCGTGTAGCCCTAACCCAAACCATGATCCTTTCCTAAACCTAACTGAGTAGTTTTATTGCCTAAACCTATCCAAGATGTTTCCTGTGAAGATGGAAGGTTATTTTGAAAAGAATGTATTCATGTAACGAGACACGTGTGGTGAGAATTCATGTGTCAAAGTTCACCGAAGTTGAACTATATAATAAACACTCACACGGATTAATTTCACCTCTTCGAGTGGATCTTTTGATTGAGCCGAGTCCATTGGAGTAATACATTTACGTCCAGGCTTTTACTAGGACATACCATAGTCTGTAGATAAGAACTGGACGTAGTCACCATGATGTTACCCATTGGTTTGTGGGCTGCCATTTTGAAGCCTGAAGTTTGGCATTT
This sequence comes from Sebastes fasciatus, assembly GCF_043250625.1. NCBI lineage: Eukaryota > Metazoa > Chordata > Actinopteri > Perciformes > Sebastidae > Sebastes > Sebastes fasciatus. The sequence goes on along the minus strand of NC_133816.1, from coordinate 1,095,793 downwards.
TGTCCGTTGCCATCTTGTTTTTTTGCAACCAGAAGTGACACGAGAGGGCAGAGCTAAGTACAACCGAACGCTGAATGAAATTATTAGGCGACCAAAAAGGTTCTAATTAACTTTCATGAAGTCAAAAAACACGCTGTGAAAGGGTTAAAGTTATAAGGTGAAAACACAGACAACTCCCACACCGGACAACGCCGTGGTAGCAACCTGTCAATCACAAGGTAGCCCCGCCCTAAAGCATCCCCTGCTTTATGGTCTATCTGACTCTAAATGGGACCATCATTTACTAAATGAACATCATGCTGTATTGAAGAAGACTTGAAACTAGAGATTGAGACCATAAACTCATGTTTACAATGTTTACTGAAGTAATAAATCAAGAGAGAAGTAGACTCATTTTCTCATAGACTTCTACACAATCAGACTTCTATAGAACCAGAGGAGTCGCCCCCTGCTGGCTATTAGAAAAAATGCAGGTTTAAGGCACTTCAGCATTGGCTTCACTTCTCAGACCCGGAGGTTTGGCTCACTGGGACATACATAATTGTAAATTAAATTAACCTTTTGATTTTGGTTTGTTGGACAAAACAAGCTTTTTGAAGATGTTCCTTTGGTCTCTGGAAGCCTGTGAGCAGCGTTACTAACAATTTAAATGATAAATTGGGATTTTTAGCCTTGATATTGTTAATATTGATCTTTATCACCTTATCTGACATTTCTTCTGCACCATGCTTTAGTTTTATGTTTTTTGCACCAGTGTAACTTCAAGCTGTGCCCAACATCAACCTGAGCAGAGGTCTAATCAGATCGAGGATTTTAGACACAGGCGACGTTCATCAAAAGGCCAAACTGAAGACAGGTGTTAATGAGGAAAAATAGACTAGTTCAGTTTTCTTCATCAAAGCAGCAATGTACTGCAGAACAAAGTGAAAATAGTTTGAGTGAAATCAATAGAGAAAGCAGAATGAAACAGCAGAGAGGAACAGTGTCTGTGGGAAACAATGAAATAATCCTAATTACCTCCGAGGCTGCAGGGGAGAATTACAGTTGTACATTTTTCATTTCTGGGAGGTGATTGTCTTTTTTCAGATGCCACGCTGTCAATAAACCAACGACGCTTACAATAATTAGAAGTTATGGTCGTTTTTTTCTTTTACAGCAATAATGAATCAGATGGCCATGGTTCTTTTACTGTTGGAACTGAAATAATGGCGTGACTCAACAGAACAATCCCGCCTGTTGTTCTCGTTGTTGACACGTACAGAGTGAATACACCTGCCACATAATTACAAACTGGAGTTGGACAAAGTTGTTCTGACTGCAGCTGATTCATGTCCTGCTTTATCATAATCACTGAAATGTAAATTTCAGTGTTTCCTTGTTCATGTATGTCAGAGGTAACGAAGCTGGCAGCTGTTGTTTTTTAATTCACACAGGTGAACCACTTCTTCTAACACAACATGTCAACTGCAATTAAAAAGAATGTGACGCTGTTTAATTATATTATTTAATGCAGTAGTGGTTATATATAGAAGGGCTTACAGGTCATTTTGAAGACAGAATTAGCAAAATACAGTTTTAAACCTCCAAATTAGTTTTGTTTTGGTTCAAACTAGAACAAAATTGTGTTAAAGGGCCAGTGTGTAACATTTTGGGGGTTCTATTAGAAGAAATGGAATATAATAGCAGGTCCTCTTCACGTTGCTCCTCCATGTTGCTCCTCCATGTTTCTACAGTAGCCCAAAACAGACAAACCGAACTCGGGCTCTAGAGAGAGACTTTCATGTTTCTACGTTACCTGAAGGCCACCTTAGTTCTCCGACACACTTGTGAAACTGCAGTAACTTGAGCTTCAGAGTGTTAAACCGTGGAACCGCCAGCCGCCGTCTGACTTCAGTTGCTCCTAAAGTAGTGTTATTATGTTATGGATGGCCTCTGAGCGAGGTGAACCACCACTGTTTTACACCCGGCGGCTCACGTTACCTCAGTCTTGGAAAGGGAGGAGTGAGCGGAGGGGTACTCAGTTGGTTGCAATCTGCAACCACACCACTAGATGTAGCCAAATCCTACACACTGTACCTGTAGGGCTAAAACTAGCCAGTATTTTAATAATTGATCAAACTGTAGATAATTCTTTGATAAATCACGTTTAAAGAAGTTAAAGGTCTTACACACCCACACAGGTGTTTTCACCCGGATCAGAGGCCTAATCAGCCAGAATAAGTGAGGTTACCAGAGCCCATGTACTAATAAGCCTTTCTGACGTGCCACAGTAAGTAAAGCACAGGTGTTAATGACACAGTTAACGATGGCTGAATTTGATTGTGCAGGCTCAGTTTCAGGATCCTGGTATTGTGCATGCTGGCGAACTGTTATGGCTTTCTGGGACATTTGAATAAAACAAGGACAAAGGAAAAAGGACTATAGACGCCGTGTAGTCACGTGACTTCTGACAATCTCTGTTGTTGTCGGCGCCACGTTGGTACCGGTTTTACACACGTATAGGTACACAATGCTAGCGCTCTTCACCACCGGTGTCACTAATTTCTCACCAAGATAGCAAAGACCAGAAAAGATATGCAGAGAAAATATCGGTAACTGGATGTGATCCTTACGGAATCTCTCCTGAGCTTTTCCAGCCACTGGTACCGTCGGAGACTACCTGACCTTTCATATATGCTCATTTGGTTGCTTGGTGTTGGAATTGTGTTTCGTTAAGGTAAGAATTGGTATCATGAGCTTTTAGCTGAGCTTCTTCCTGGATGAATATGTTGCTACATGTTTAACATGTCCTTATCTGGTGTTTGCCCCAGGGGCACCCCAGTTCAAATTAATCATCAAATTAACACGAAACACCAGAGGCCCAACAATACAATATCATCACAGTACTTAAAGGCCCCACATTGTGCTCATTTTCAGGTTCATACTTGTATTTTGTGTTTCTACTAGAACATGTTTACATACTGTAATGTTCAAAAAACCTTTATTTTCCTCATACTGTCTGCCTGAATACGCCTTTATTCACCCTCTGTCTGAAACGCTCCGTTTTAGCGCAATTGACGGATTACAACAGGATTGCATTGCTAGGCAACAGCTTGGGTCCATGTGTACTTCCTGTCAGTTGATGACATTAACATACACTGCAACCAGGAACAAACCGGGACACATTTAGAATGTTTATGTTTAAAACTGCGTAAAGGGTCTAAATATTGTATATTTGTAACATCACAAATGGGTAGAAATCCTGACAGCTTGTTTCAAATGCAGAGTTTCTGAATACGGGTTGTGTGTATTTCCATGTGGATTGAGTGTTTCGATACTTTCACAGTATTTATATAGGACTTAAGCCTGCTTTATAATAAAAAAACATGAAAATTTAAAAAAAAATTATAATATGGGACCTTTAAGTCACGATATGATCTTATTGTGATTTTAAACATTTTACAATATGCTGAGTATTGTGATAAGCTATATTGTGATTTATGTAACAGAAGCCTTAGTTTTCCATAACAGCTTTGTCAAGGTAAGAGTTGGCTGATTTTTCGGTGGAGCTGACTTATTGTTAGCTGACTTAACAGTTAACGCTATCTCTGGACGGTGGCGTGAGAGGTGAGCCCTCATGTTCGTAGTATTCCCGGGGTATTTTATTTTCATATGACACTCCTTGCAAATTGCATGTGTCATATCCATGTCCTTCTTCCCTTCCTTGTTAAAAAATCCAAAATAAGTTCAGACGTTCACTTTAAATGCGGACAGGGCATTTCTGATTTCTCTCTCTGATGTCTCCATCTGTGTTTTGACTAACTTCCTGCCAATCCCACTGACTTCCCCCGTTACCGCACCAGAACAAAACTCCATCTAGTGGACTGAAAAAGCTATTGTTATCAAAAAGTTTCATTTGTATTTGCAAGATTAAAAGTTTATATATGATAAAAGATCAATACTTGACGTCTGTGTATCAATACTATATTGCCACGTAAAAATATTGCGGTAGGCTACTATGCTGCATCGATTCCCCCCCCTTACCCCTACTAGACCATGTTGTCGGATTCAAGACAACTATAGTCGATCAAACGTTGCTACCCTCGCTAGTCGGCACCAGAAATACTCATCGGTTAAATATGTTATTTTATTAAAGATAGAGTCGACGATGTTGTAAAGCTAGCATAATTTGAAAGTAGCATGGCCTCAGGAGCTCCGTCTAAACCCCCCCCCCCCCCCCCCCTCAGGACTCCTTCCAAGGCAACGCTCCACCCCCCCCCACACACACACATGCACGAGCACCGGCGCATCGTAACTACTTTAAAAAAAACTTTCTAAAACTTCACCGCCACAGAGCGGAGAGAGGACCTCAACTCAACAACGCTACCTCATGACCAGTAACCACGGCAGTGCTACTGCAGGGATGACTTTTCTCTTCCATTCTCCAGGAAACGTGCGGCAGTGACGTGCTTTGAGTTCAGGCTGGTGCATGCCAAGGGTAGAGTACGAGCAGGGAGGCAGGGAGGCATCTGATTGGTTCTTTCCAAGCGGACCTCGAGGCAGTGATTGGTAGACGTTTTTACAGGATTACAGCAGCTACAGATGACGGCTCTTTAACGGTCCTTTTTCAGAGCTCATCAGTAATGGATCGCTGTCGGGGGGGAAAGACCATTTCAACCAATAGAACAGATATACTGGAGAACATCGTCAACCCTGACTTTAATGTACATGTAAATTACACGTTGATATAAGAGAACTGTTACTCCTCTCCACTCTGATCTGAACCCATCAGCCACTCCTGACTCACTGACCCACCTCCCCGTGTTCTCCAGACCCCCGTCTGCCACCACCTCCTGTTTCCCAAATTACTGCTGGGTTTAGCCGTCCAGCAGCTCCCTGAAACTAGCTTACTAGCTAGCTAGCCGGCTAGCACGTATGCTATAGACTAAAGCTAGCGACCTAGCGCGCTATCAATCAACAAAGCGAGCTAACGCCAGCTAGCTCAGTGAGTCAAACTTGGATGCTAAGATACTAATGGTAAAAGTGATGCCAAGCCATGACTCTTCTTAGACCACAGTCCCACTGGGCGGTCGGAGCAGATACTGGGGACATATTGATTTCAGCTGCATTTAAAATACAATTTAGTTATTTGAACCATTTCAAATGACTGCGCAATATTTTTTCGGACAATGTTTAACTTTATAGTAGTATATAGAGAGCTCAATTTCTGAAGTGTTTTCTTACTTTTAGACTAGTCGACTAGTCTAATTGTAACACTTCAGTTTAAACGTCGGGACATTTGTTGTTAGATTAGTAGAACTGGTAAAGTTTTCGTTGTCTCGTCCAAACTAGTGCAGGGAGACTAACAGGAGAGTCAGGGAGGTTGTCAATCAAACAAATGTGTTCACTCCCACACAATCCTATGAGAAGAAGACTAATCAGACCAAATATGTGACCTGTGGGCTCAGAGAATGTCAGGCTACAATGAGATAAATAAAGGAAAATACAACATGAATAAAAATAAATAAGAAATTAAGATACCATGTGATATTTTTTGCAAGAAATTGCTAGAAGACACCGAACTTCTACATGCACATTCATGCTAATTGTCCCTGAAATTAAGGAACTTAAAATGGCAACAAGTATGAAAGAGATACTCAACAAATTATGTTAAACTGCAAAAGACAAAGAATGTGTTTCCCCTGAGGATAACTACCTATTTTTACTCTCCCAGGCTGGGTTCTCTCATCGCAACACTAGTTGTTTTACATTCACCACTTCTGTGTTGGCATGCATTTTCCATTACTTTTAATGACTAATTCTCCTGGAAACAGAATGGGCAAACAGAATTAAGTCTTCTGCAGTCCTTCGTGTGTTTGTTTATTTTTAGTGGACGCACACACACACACACACACACACACACACACACACACACACACACGCATGCACACGCACACACACACACACACACACACACACACACACACATCTTAAAAAGACTTGAATCCCCGGCAAAGTGAAATAGCATGAAATAGTAAATTGACAGCTGGCAAATCACACACGCATGGTGAGTGAGTGGATGTCAGAGCGAACGAGCGCAGAGCAAAGTGAATGGATTTGATAGTGTGTGCACACGGCGGGATATTGGCTGTCATATTTTAGTCTGGCATTCATAGATGTCACCCATCTGTTGCACAGCATTGCCAGGTGGGGAAAGTGTGTGTGTGTGAGTGGATGCAAATATTTCTGGGAGCCTTTGTGTGTGTTAGTATGTCTGCCTCTGTGGGTAACCTGAGGCAGTGATGAGATAGCACTCAAATTAGTTAATTATTTCAGAGGTTTTCCCCAACACAATGGGGTCTTCAGAAGGGGTTTCCTGGAGGAAGCATCCAATAGACCAGGGGTCTGCAACCCGCGGCTCCGGAGCCGGTGGCTCCCTGTGGATTTTTAAAAATGGAAATGAAAATCTGTTTTTTGTTTACATTTCCATTTTTATTTATCATTGTTGTAGGTCTATGGTACGATGGTACGACGGAGTATTAGGGCCACATTGAAGAAAAAAAATTAATCTGAGATTTCGAGAATAAAGTTTTAAGTTTAAGAGAAAAAAGTCGTAGTATTAAGAGAATAAAGTCATAATATTACGAGAATAAAGTCATAGGTTTACGAGAAAAAAGTCGTAATACGAGAATAAAGTCATACATTTACAAGAAAAAAAGTCGTAATATTATAAAGTAGTAATTTTACGTCTTATTTTCTTTTTTCTTGTAAAGTTGTAAAGAAAGTTGTAAACTTGTAAAGACTTTATACTAGTAATATTACGATTTTGTTTTCTGTTAAGTTATGACTTTATTCTCGTAATATTACGATTTTTTTCCCCCGTAAAGTTCTGACTTTTTTTCTCGTAATGTTACGACTTTTTTCTCGTAAAGTTATGACTTTTTTTCGTAATGTTACGACTTTATTTTTTTCCCTCAATGTGGCTTTAATACTCCGTAGTACATTTGCACTTTGGCCCTCACTGCATTAGACTTATATACTATATACTTAGACTATAAACTGTGTTACCTTCATCACAATGCTCAAATGTTTTGCGGCTCCAGACAGATTGTTTTTCTTTCTTTTTTCACCTAAAATGGCTCCTTTGATAGTAAAGGTTGCTGACCCCTGCAATAGAGACACGCACACACTTTTTGGTGAAAAGCTTACACCTCCAACATGTTTGCTTTTTAGGAATTTAGAAAAAAAAGAGCCTTTTTCTGCTGCCAAACTGTTACAGAAACTGGGCTTCCCACAAAGTTCATTAATATACCCCAAATTCTAGACAATAGCGACATGCTTCCAAGGGAAAGAAAGGGACTGGAGCACACTGATTGATTTGCAGCCTTTTATTGTGCAAAGACTCATGTTTCAACACCGCTGTGCCTTAATCAGAGTCAAAATGGACAAAAACACAAGGCAAACACATATACAGGCAAACTAATTCTCATTGGATAATTGGTTGAACAGGATTACAAATCTATCCAACGATAAAGCAAGGAATCAATCTCTGTCTGTCTGCATGTATGTGTGTCCTTTGCATATCTCCACAACCGCTCATCCAATCTACTGGTTTGTATATTGATGGGGACCCAAGGAGGTGTAGTGTTGAAATTGGTGCTGTTTGGTCAGATGGTGGCACAGTAACAACTAGGGATGTTACGACAACAGACATTTAGTCGTCAGTACCAATACCAGTAAAATTACGCAATTCTCGATTGCAATTTATTACCAGGGTGAAAAACAAAAGTAAAACAATAAATCCCATGTACTTCAACATCCACTCCTTTATTACCGTATTACAGCGTGGCGGCTGCGTCGCGTGGCGGGTGTTCACACCAGTTGCGTTTCAGCTGCTGCTGTCAGCTCTTTCTTTCTACATAGAGTTTGCCTTTCATAATGGCCATTTCATTTCATTATAATTATCATTTATATTAATTTTAGACAGAGAAAGGTTAAGAAACGTGTGGTAATTTGTAAATAATAGCAATAATCCACATTAAAACCCTGTACTATATTCATTCATGGAGCTCTCCAAGTCACTGCATGTTCTACAACACTGTTTGACGCGGCTCGCGTAAAAAATAGGCGAGACCTCTCTAGAAGAGACGCAGCTGAGACGTGCGTCTCATGCGGCCAGTGTGAGTCTCTCTTTATCTCAGAGTTTTCATTCACATATCTTGGGGTCAGAGATCGAGGGGTAATTGAAAATGGCCATGCCAGTTTTTCTTCGCCAAAATTTTGCGTAACTTTGGAGCGTTATTTAGTGTTCTTCCCGACAAGCTAACATGACATGGTTGGTACCAATGGATTCTTTAGGTTTTTAGTTTCGTATGAAGAACTTTCACTCTAACTTTAAGACTGAGCCGCTTCAACCTCTGACAGACAGAATAGCGGATTGTTTATAGGTTAATTGTTTATATAATAAAAGATCGATACTTGTCGTCTGTGTATCATCTTCATTCCTTCCCGGGAGTCCTTGTGCCTCCTTGTCTCGCAGGTAACCATGGAGCGGGGTCACACCTGGAGCGAGGTTATACCTGGAGCGGGGTTTCACCTGGATCTGGATGTCACCTGGATTGTGGCTGCATCTGCCTGCTTGACACCAACTGCTACCATCATTAATTAATTCCCTCTGTACGAGGGACTACCACGGCTAACGAGGGACTACCAAGGCTAACGAGGGACTACTAAGGCTAAGCAACAAAGTGGCAGCCTGGAGAATGAGACTTCTTGGTCACTGCCAAAGACATCAAGAACTCCCAGCAAGCATGCTGGTGCTGTGGGAACCAGCGCACAGGCATCGATCACAGGGACGTCCCACACCAACATACATGGCCGCACTGAGGAGAGATGCTGGACAATGCTGTCGAGCTGGCCAGATGTATGGAGGACTGAGACAGCTGGAATCTTCGCTTGAAAGTCCGTCTGAGGACGACCCAATGATATCAATTCCGATAGTTGCATTATCACTCTTTTACATCCACTACTATTGGTTTTGTGTTATTAGTCCTACTTGTATTAGTTATTACAGCTGCTGGGCTATTATTGTGGCTGCTACCCTCTCTCTCTCTCTCTCTCTCTCTCTCTCTCCCCAGCCGGTCTCGGCAGATGGCCGCCCACCCAGAGCCCGATTTTGCTCCAGGTTTCTTCCCACTAATCGGGGAGTTGTTCCTGGCCACAGGCCGCTTGGTGGATCTTGTTGGGTCTCTAAACTATGGTGTACGGTCTAAGACCTGCTCTATATATAAAGCGTCTTGAGATAACTTCTGCTGTGATTTGACACTATACAAAAATAAATTTAATTGAATTGTATCGATACAATATATAACCCTTCTGTACACTCACACAGGTGTTTTGAGTTCCTCAGATTAGACCTCTGCTCAGGTGGAGGTTGGGCGAAGCTATGCTTGAAGTTATGTGAGGTTGCCAGACGAGGAAGGCGTCAATCAGTCTGTACCCAATCTGTTCACATCTCAAGAGTCTTGACAGGTCTGATCAGGTAAAATAAGAGAACATACCTATGTGGGCGGACTATTGGTGTTCTAAAGAAACTTCAACTGGGTGCAGACTCTGTGTCTGAGGGCGTTTTCACATTAGGTACCATTGATTCGTACCATATGCCCAAGTACAATAACCCCTCTCTCCACTCCCCCGCTGCTCTTGTTTCACATCAGTAAAGTTGTTCCCTACCCGAGTACACTTGCATCATCATCCACTTGTATTTGTTTTTTGAGATGAGCTGTTCTAGGGCGGAGCATCGTAAAACACTTCATTCAAACTGAGGAGAGCGGCGGCGTTGAAAACAACCTGCCCTTTCAAAACTACTTGCTGACTGCTAACGTTATTTGCGTTAAACAGCGGTCCAATTCTGTGTTTATGTACGGCTGGCTTTCACACCTGATGCAAACCGTACCCGAGTACACATGAACCAAACTCGAGAACACTTTTTTAAGGGTGCTTTCACATCAGGGACCCGGGCCCTAAGTACACTTGACCCCAAAGTCCAGTTCGTTTGATTAGTGTGAATGCTCCGTACCGTACTCGGGCACGGTTCGTTGATCCGTAGTAATGTCCACTTGAAAAGGTGGTCTGGAGTACGGTTCAGGTGTGTGGTACCAAAACACGGAAGTGGACTGCTATTTAACACGTGTAATGTTATGAGTGAATCACGCTTTTTTCAACGCCACTGGTCCATAATGTGTATACTGTATGTGCGCAGCATCGCTGATCTCATCCATGAACTCAACTGCACGGCCATGGATGGTTCCTTAAAGTATAGACTACAGTAGGTATGGGGTTGGGTGATGTTTGTTATTTTATTTAACTAATTTAATGGTCTGCCTCCAGGGGGGGAACAACATGGAGAGTCGGCATATTTTCACATCACTCAGTGAAATCAGAGTTTATTTCGGCCAAACCAGAGTTGCTGATTGTTGGACAGACCAACGACGACGGTTTTGGTGAGCTTTATTTAGTTTCTCTCCAGTTGAATTGTTTTACGATACTCCTTCACTAGAAGAGCTGATCTCAACATAAACTTTGGAGTCAAGTGTACTTGGATCCAGGCCCGGGTCCCTGATGTGAAAGCCTCCTAAACTAATTTCAGCCTGCGACCTCTACTTTACCCAAGCTGTAAAAACTGAGAACGTTTTCTTTGTCTTTGCAACATGCTGCTCTGCATAATTATTCAATGTGATCCACCACAGAGCTGAATCAGACACATCCTGACGTGTTTCATCGTGTTATCGATGTAGTTACTAGTTGGCGGTTTCTACAGTTGCTTGTTAATGTGCCTGTCGTGTCATTGTCAGTGTCCTTGTACAACAGCAGAGAAGTCGTGTTTTGTTCTATTAAAGTGTCATTTCTCCAGATTGCTGATTTGTGGTCACATAAATATTGATTTTTTTAGTTGCCATGTTCCTTAAGATAAGCAGCCTGAGGGGTGGTTCAGCAACTAAGCTAAAATTAGATCATGCACAAGATGTTCTCCTGTCTCGCTCCGGCTGATTATGTCAGTACGAGCTATTTTCCGGCACTATTCAAGGTTGTAACAGATATGTTTGGAGCTGCTGCTCCTACCTCGGAGCAAACAGCCGAGCTCTCAAAGGTCCAGGAGAGTCGCTGAACACGTCACACAGTTCAGATCCTTAAGAAACGGATTATTTGGTTGAAAACAGAGCCCAGGTGCTGTTGCTTTGTGGATTCATTTGATATCCTTCCCCCTTCAGAATTCACAGGATAAACACATGACTGAGTCTCTACTTTGTCTGTGTTAGTGTGGAAAAACTCAGTGAGTGTTGAAGCTGATCAGAATATTGATAGGGAATCCTGCAAGGGCCCGAACAAGGAGCACGGCACCGCTGCGACCTGGAAATCTAAGGATGTGCACAAAAATAACATGAAAAGTGAGATCCGTTTACAATTAAAGATGAAATGGATCTCACAGATTGGCTTGATCACTAGAGTGAATAAGTACTTCATGAAATGGGGAACATTATGATAATGACCCTTAAGGGCACTCAGCCTGTTGTTATGCTAATCTTTGCTTCTGGATGCTTTTTTGTTGTTTCTATTCATTAGGGCCCGAGCACCGACAACATCGGGCCAGCAAAGGCCCTACTGAAACTGTAGGAATTCTTCTTCTTCTTCTCCTCCGAAATGAATCGCCTTTTTGAGGAACTTAACTCGCTCAAAACGTTGTTAAACTTGGCACACTTATCAGACGTGGTGAAACATTTGATATTTTAAGGGTCTCGGGCTTGAGTGTTGGAAAATGGCTCGCCAGCGCCCCCTAGGATGTTGGAAACATTTTGATCCTTGTCCGGTTTCACCTACATGTATGAAATTTGGCAGACAGATGTGACATGTGGAGACGCACAAATAAGCCTGTGCGATTTTCGCCTTTTTTAGCGTTTTATAGGTTGTGTACTTCAACGAACTCCTCCTACAGAACTTCCTAACGATCTCCTCCTACAGATTTTTAAATTTGGTCAGGACCATCTTAAGACCTGAAGGATGAAAAGTTATCAAAATGGTGAGTTTTCACTGAACGACCTGACCGTGGCATGGCGGCCATTTTGAGCCATTCGCCATGAAACAGGAAGTTGTTGTAACTCCACTGTACATGGTCCGATCTGCCCCAGATTTCTCAGGTATGATGCTGGTCCAGTCTTGAGGACACTTACAAAAATACACTCTAGCCCTGCCCCAAGACGTTAGCCACGCCCCCTTTCATAACTCATGAACCGTTTGTCGTAGAGTCTTGTGGGAGGTGTCATTGCACTCAGCAGAGAGTTCCTGTTTCACTGGTTAAGGTTATCCCCGCCCCCCAAACGTTAGCCACGCCCCCTTTCAGAACTCATGAGACATTTGTTGTAGAGTCTTGTGGCAGGCGTCATTGCTCTAGGCAGACAGGTCCTGTTTCAATGGTATTACTATCCCCGCCCCCTACACATTAGACACGCCCCCTTTCATAACTCGTGAACTGTTTGTCATAGAGTCTTATGGCAGGCGTCATTGCGCTCCTCAGAGTTCCGGTTTCATTGTGCCTGGTCGCGTCAGTCGGCATCCTGCCAGTATATATATATATGAACTGGAAAAACAAAGTTCGGAAACTTGTGTTTGGTCGATTATTTCTCTGTTGTTACAATGCTAATTTGCATTGTATTTTACATCGTTGGAAAGCCTGTTTATTTACCTTCGCAATGATGTCCAACTTGTAAGGATCATGTATTTGTGGGATGAGCAGCACAGCTGATTATGTGGGTAGCGCCCCAGAAAAATTTGCCAAAATGCTCTGCCAATGGTAAACAGTGTATTCTCCTGTTGGTGTTGACTCTTGTTTTGAGTTGTTTGGTGGATTGGATGGATGATTGAACTCTCTATCAGTAACAAGGAACAAACAAGACATATTGGCTATTTTACACCTTATTCATTTAATACACCGTCAGGAGCCTCAGTAATGGTGGAAGATTCATACGCAGCCAAAACAGCCTGGCACCTCCTCCTCATGCTGGTCACCAACCTGGTCACACGTTGCTGTGGGATGGCGTTCCATTCCTCAACCAGAATTCGTTGCAGGTCAGCCAACGAGGTTGTGTTGGTCACTCTAACACGTACAGCACGCCCAAGCTGATCCTACAAGTGTTGAATTGGGTTGAGGTCTGGACTCTTGGCAGGCCGTTCTCTACTCCCACATTGTGGAGGTAGTCTGTGATAACCCTGGCTCTGTGGGGGCGAGCGTTGTCATCTTGGAGGATGAAGTTAGGTCCCAGATTGTGGAGATATGGGATCACCACTGGCTGCAGAATCTCAATCCCGATATCTCCCTGCATTGAGATGGCCTTCAATGATGACAAGCCTTGTTTTGCCAGTGAGGGAGATGCCGTCCCCCACCATGACACTGCCCCCACCAAAAGCTCTTACTCCATCGGTGCAACAATCAGCATAGCGTTCTCCACGTCGTCTCCATACTTTGACCCTGCCACCCAACTTTCGCAGACAGAACCTGGACTCATCACTGAACATGACATTCCCCCACATGTTCAGGTTCCATTGTCTGTGTTGTCGACACCAGCGCAAACGGGCCTGACGGTGAAGGGCAGTCATTGCAGGCTTCCTGGTAGCCTTATGAGAATACACTGTTTACCATTGGCAGAGCATTTTGGCAAATTGTTCTTGGGCGCTACCCACATAATCAGCTATGCTGCTCATCCCACAAATGCATGATCCTTACAAGTTGGACATCATTGTGAAGGTAAATAAACAGGCTTCCCAACCATGTAAAATACAATGCCAATTAGCATTGATACAACAGAGAAATAATCCACCAAACACAAGTTTCCAAACTTTGTTTTTCCAGTATATATATATTTGGGGTGGAAGGGTTCACAAAATTCACGGTTGGGTTCATATCACGGTTTTGGGGTCACGAGGTAGTCATGTTCTGATTTCAACATGCTTTTCATTTATTTGGCAGAACTAAGTTAACAAATGTTTGCCTTAACACAAGTATGGCTTCCATAAGGAACATAAACTCTTTTTCATTGTCAAGTCTTAATTGAAAGAATAGGTCTTCTACAGTCATTAGTGCATACAAAAAATGCAGCTTTTGTTATTTTCATAAAAATATGATGTTATTATAGACTAAGGCCATCAACATATATTGAAGCATAAGCTCAACCAGAACTATACTAAAAAAAGACAAAGTATACATACAGAACAAACATACAGTATGTCTCAATTCTCTGATTATCAGCTCTTATTTGAAAGGTAGTTTTTTTTTTTTAGTTAGTCTTAGTTTTTCCACTCAGAAAGTGCAGTATTTGTGTTATTATTATTTTTAATTTACTTATCTTTTTGTTTTTGGTCCTTTATTTTTTTCTTTTTCTTTCTTTTTTTTGTATGTGTCTGTTTCATTTGCATTTCTGTTAGATTGAATTAATTTATATGTATAAATATAATTGTTTATGACATTATCTCTGCTTATTCAATGGTGCAGTAATATTGTTATGGGGTGGAGCGGGTTATAATCTGTTTATACAATTATTTCTGTGATTTATTGGATTTTGTACAGAATACCAAGAAAAAGACGTTGAAACAAAAACAAAAACAAGAGTGCAGTATTTGGAAAGGACTACGGATGGATTTCTGTACCACTGTGTTATTTAAAAATAATTAATACATATAAAACACATTACAGGGATTGTGCTGCTGGAATTGCTGTGTTAATTGTGTATAGTAACGTTATGTTAATCATATGCTGAAATCCAGCGTCCTCCGCGACTGCATCAGGCTGCATATCTTTCACTATAAACCTCCCCCATGCTCTAGTTGTTTTTTTCCCTGTCTGAGTCTGCATGTAGATGCTGTTTAAATGCTGCAGGGAGGAGGAGTTGTTCTTTCCTACCCGACTCTCTCCCCCTTGCGCTATCGATGGATACACCATCGTTCATGGCTTCATAAATGGTTCATCATATTGGAAGTGTTGCCGCTAGCATAATACTTTATCGTGTCCACTCACCATTTCCTTAACTGACTGACAGCAGCACTCGCCACTTCATCCGTGAAGGAGGCTGGGTCACGCTTCATCAACGCGTCATATCTTTGGGGTACAACACATGCACAGTAAAATCTGGTCTGCAGTCGCCGAAATTGAGCCAATAGCAACGCAAGACCGCAGCTTCAGTTACACTGCGCATGTGTTAAACCCCGTACCTCAAGACCCACGTCCACCCGTGTCCCAGCCTCCTTCCATAGGCCTTGATTTCTAGTGTGACGATAAACGGGAGCCTAACTCTACATGAAAAAATACACAATCGGCCTCATAACTTATTTCAAATGAACCGAACAATTCATACACGACCCGAACCGTGACTAGCGAACCATGACTAGTGAACCCAACGGTTCACTATTCAAGAACTGTTCATGACTAACTTTCCATCCCTAATATATATGTGTGTGTGTGTGTGTATATATTTATATATATGAATGTGTAGTGTAAGGTGGTCATAAAACTTGATTCTCAGAGAATATTGAAGATCTTTCTCGTAAATTCATGACTCTAATCTTGGAAATTCTGAGTTTTTCTAGAAATATTCTCCCCCTCCCCCAGCTCCGTAATTACCTCATATACCATCATAGGTTATGATGTTATGATTATGTACTGTATGTTTTTACATGTTTTTTCTTGTAAATTTATGACTTCATAATCTTTCAAATTTGTGAGTTTTTTCTCATAAATTTGCCAGTTGATTCTCAGAGAATATTGAAGATTTTTCTTGTAAATTCACAACTTTAGTCTAGGAAAGCCAGAGTTTTTTCTTAGAATATTACCCCTCTCCCCCGGCTCCGTCATTTTATTTATTTATTTTGTAACCTACAATGGCCCTAATACGCCATTGTAGGTTACATTATCTGATTATGTACTGTTTATAATTCCGAACTAAGGCTGAAACATTAATTATGAATAGTTGCAATCAAGATTTTTAATAGATTATATGCAGTATATGTATATTATGATGTATATCCATTATATACAATGTAATGTATATTGTATATAATATACATGTATAATACGCACAGAATTCTGCAGGGGGCAAATGTGATAGTTTACTACAAAATAATGATCCAACTAAACATCTGTGAGGTTTTTAGTGTGTCTGACAACGGTTACAGCATCATAACCAATATATAAAAAAGCTGAATATTGAAGTGCAACAACAAAACTTCACCCATTATGTCATTATATACAGCAGCATCATAAGCAATAAATAACACAGTGAATTAATTAGGGCTGACCTCGACCAAAATAAATTCTTAGTTGACACTCGTACGATTTAATCAACAGACCTTTCAAGTTCTTTCAAGTTCAAGTTCAACTTTATTGTAATTTTTCCACATACAAAGTACACGGCTAAAACAAAATGTCGTTGCTCACGGACCAAGGTGCAAACACAGACATACAAAAACAGTAACAAACATAGAACATAACACAGTGAACAAAGTGCTATAGTGCAGCAGAATAAAAAGTTGATGACAGAATGATTAACAGAGTAAAAACAGTATAAAAGCAATCAGGTCTTTAAAAGTACTATATATAAAACCCCAATGACTCTCCAGTAGTTCTCCTTGTATAAATAACTAATAAATAGATAAATAGAAGTTACAGTGTAAATAGTAGACCTGAATTGTCTGTTTCATGTCCAGCATGAGATGTGGGGAGGGAGGGGTCATGGATAGGAGAGAGGTGTGGGGGGGGGGGGGGGGGGGGGGGGGGTTGAAGTGTTTATGTGGTGGATTATAGCAGCAGAAACTAGCAGTGGTGGTTCTGATGAACCTAGCAGTGGTGGTTGTAATGAACCTAGCAGTGGTGGTTCTGATAAACCTAGCAGTGGTGGTTCTGAAGTACCTAGCAGTGGTGGTTGTGATGAACCTAGCAGTGGTGGTTGTGATGAACCTAGCAGTGGTGGTTGTGATGAACCTAGCAGGGGTGGTTGTGATGAACCTAGCAGTGGTGGTTGTAATGAACCTGGCAGTGGTGATTGTAATGAACCTAGCAGTGGTGGTTGAAATGAACCTAGCAGTGGTGGTTGTGATGAACCTAGCAGTGGTGGTTGTGATGAACCTAGCAGTGGTGGTTGTAATGAACCTAGCAGTGGTGGTTGTGATGAACCTAGCAGTGGTGGTTGTAATGAACCTAGAAGTGGTGGTTGTGATGAACCTAGCAGTGGTGGTTGTGATGAACCTAGCAGTGGTGGTTGTGATGAACCTAGCAGTGGTGGTTGTGATGAACCTAGCAATGGTGGTTGTGATGAACCTAGCAGTGGTGGTTGTGAAGAACCTAGCAGTGGTGGTTGTAATGAACCTAGCAGTGGTGGTTGTAATGAACCTAGAAGTGGTGGTTGTGATGAACCTAGCAGTGGTGGTTGTGAAGAACCTAGCAGTGGTGGTTGTAATGAACCTAGCAGTGGTGGTTGTAATGAACCTAGAAGTGGTGGTTGTGATGAACCTAGCAGTGGTGGTTGTGATGAACCTAGCAGTGGTGGTTGTAATGAACCTAGCAGTGGTGGTTCTGATGAACCTAGCAGTGGTGGTTGTGATGAACCTAGCAGTGGTGGTTCTGAGGAACCTAGAAGTGGTGGTTCTGATGAACCTAGCAGTGGTGGTTGTAATGAACCTAGCAGTGGTGGTTGTAATGAACCTAGCAGTGGTGGTTGTAATGAACCTAGAAGTGGTGGTTGTGATGAACCTAGCAGTGGTGGTTGTGATGAACCTAGCAGTGGTGGTTCTGATGAACCTAGCAGTGGTGGTTGTGATGAACCTAGCAGTGGTGGTTCTGAGGAACCTAGCAGTGGTGGTTCTGATGAACCTAGCAGTGGTGGTTGTAATGAACCTAGCAGTGGTGGTTCTGATGAACCTAGCAGTGGTGGTTGTGATGAACCTAGCAGTGGTGGTTCTGAAGAACCTAGCAGTGGTGGTTGTAATGAACCTAGCAGTGGTGGTTCTGATGAACCTAGCAGTGGTGGTTGTGATGAACCTAGCAGTGGTGGTTCTGATGAACCTAGCAGTGGTGGTTGTGATGAACCTAGCAGTGGTGGTTGTGATGAACCTAGCAGTGGCGGTTCTGATGAACCTAGCAGTGGTGGTTATGATGAACCTAGCAGTGGCGGTTGTGATGAACCGAGCAGTGGTGGTTCTGATGAACCTAGCAATGGTGGTTATGATGAACCTAGCAGTGGTGGTTGTGATGAACCTAGCAGTGGTGGTTGTGATGAACCTAGCAGTGGTGGTTGTGATGAACCTAGTAGTGGTGGTTCTGATGCTGCGAAACCTCCTGCCTGATGGCAGAGGTGTAAACAGTCTGTGAGGGGTGTGAGGGGTCCTTTACAATGGAAGAGGCTCTGCTTACACAGCGCATCTGGAAGATGTCCTGGATGGAGGGGAGAGAAACCCCTATAATCTTCTCAGCGGTCCTCACCATGTGTTGTAGGGACTTGTGTTCCGCTGCTTTGCAGTTCCCAAACCACACGGTTACCATCATGGTAAGGATGGGCGGTGGTAGGCTGGCTCTCTTCATCCTCCGCAGGAAGTGGAGACGTCGCTGTGCCTTCTTGGCTACGGAGCTGGTGTTCATGTGCCAGGTGAGGTCGTCGGTGATGTGCACAATAAGAAACTTGGTGCTCTTGACCCTCTCTACTGTGGAACCACTGATGAGCAGTGGAGAGTGGTGAGCGGGCCTCCTCCTGAAGTCCACAACCATCTCTTTAGTTTTTTCGACATTAAGAGATAGGTTGTTGTCCTTGCACCAGCTCACAAGTTGCTCCACTTCCTCTCTGTAAGATGTTTCATCATTGTTGCTGATGAGGACTACCGTCGTGTCATCAGTAAACTTAATGATGTGATTGGATATGGACTTGTGGGTGAGCAGTGTGAACAGCAGTGGACTGAGCACGCAGCCCTGGGGGGAACTCGTGCTCAGCGTGATGGTACCTGATGTTCTGCTGCCGATCCGTACAGTCTGTGGTGTCTATTTCAGAAAGTCCAGGATCCAATTGCAGAGGGACGTGTTGAAACCAGCCGGGAAAGTTTTCCAATCAGCTTCTGGGGATGATAGTGTTGAATGCTGAACTGAAATCAATGAACAGCATTCTAACACAAGTGCCCCTAGTGTCCAGGTGAGATAGGGCTGAGTGCAGGGTTTGTGAAATAGCATCGCCCGTGGAGCTGTTGGGGCGGTATGCAAACTGGAGAGGGTCCAGAGAGGTGGGGAGGGGAGATTTTATGTGTCTCATGACCAGCCTCTCTAAGCACTTCATTATGATGGGAGTCAGTGCCACGGGGCGGTAGTCATTGAGACACATCACAGTGGGCTTCTTTGGCTCTGGTATGATGGTGGTCTTTTTGAAGCCAGCCGGGACAACAGCCTGGCTCAGAGAGATGTTAAAGATGTCCGTGAGGACGTCTGCCAGCTGGTAAGCACAGTCTCTGAGTATGTTGTCTGGGCCTGCAGTTTTCCGTGGGTTGACTCTGGATAGGGTCCTGCTCACGCCAGCAGCGTGCTCCTCAGGGGGCCGGGGGGTCTTACATGCTGGCATGTTGTTTTGGGCTTCAAAACGTGCATAGAAGCCATTTAATGTGTCAGGGAGGTGGATGTCATTGTCACGGACCTGTGATGTGATCTTATGGTCCGTTAAGGCCTGGATGCCCTGTCACATATGCCTGGTGTCATTGGTATCACAGAAGTGGTTTTGAATCTTCTGTGCATATTGATGTTGTGCTTTCCTGATGGCACAGGAGAGCTCCACCCTCGCTGACCTGAGAGCCACTCCGTCCGATCTGAAAGAAGCGCTCCGTGCTCTCAGCAGGGCGAGTACCTCCGCCGTCAGCCACAGCTTCTGGTTGGCCCGTGTGGTGATGGGCTTCACTACAGTGACATCCTCTATGTATCCAGTCACAGAGTCAGTGTATTCCTCTACACTTGTGTGCCGGCCATAGGTAGCTGGCTCCCTGAACATGTTCCAGTCTGTTCTCTCGAAGCAGTCCTGCAAGGTTGAGATGGCTCCTTCCGGCCAGATTCTTATGGTCCTTTGAGTTGGCTTGGAGCGTTTCAGCAGTGGTCTGTATGCTGGGAGAAGCATGACAGATAGGTGATCTGAGCAGCCGATGTGTGGGCGGGGAATATATGCCTTACATGCCTCACGAATGTTAGTGTACATTAAGTCCAGCATACTATCCCCTCTAGTGGCAAAGTTCGCATGCTGATAAAACTTGGGTGCTACAGTCTTTAGGTTAGCATGGTTGAAGTCCCCGGCGACAATAAAGAAACCATTGGGGTGAGCCGTTTGCTGCTCACTGATGGCACCATAGAGCTCGCGCAGCACCTTGTTGCCATTAGCGCTGGGGGGGATGTACACCGCTACTACAGTAATGGCAATGAATTCTTTCGGCAAATAAACGGTCTGCACTTCACCACTAGAAACTCTAACTGTGGTGAACAGTGGGTTGCAACTACCGTGGAGTTTCCACACCAGTCATTGTTTATGTAAACAACAGACCTCACCTAAAAGCACCACTTTAAATCTGGTGTTTACCAGAGATGTGCTCATACGTTTCTTTAAATAAGTCATTCAGCATGAAACGACTGACTGACCCTAGAATTCATTTCAATAGTTATAGTGAATTCTTTGTTACATATTCTTCACTTCAAGACAACGGGACACACACAAATTTAGTGTGCACACGTTACTTGGATCACAATAGCGAAACACAAACATGGGTTACAAGCAAAAGTGATTCAAATTTTCTCTTGTAAGGATTTTGCGTATTGATCCGTTGACTGACAGCGAGATACACCAGTTGATTAACCCATAAGCCTGGAACCGATGTCCCAGTGACATTTAACTTTTACCTTAAAAACAAGTCTGCAACCTCTTTCTACTTTCTTTTACTTCCACCTGTGGGACGGATTGGCTACTCCAATCCAGAGTTGAAAATTGTTCTACATTGCGAGTAAACAGTCAATAAAGTCAATGGTCATTTTTTGCTATTCTTGTAATTCCAATTATAATATTCTGAATTCAATTTATTCATTAAATTGATGCAGCTCTTTATCTGAACGCCAATGTGCTTTTTACTTTTAGTGCTTAATTGGTACAACAACCACTTTATGATAGGCAGCACTACAGGGAAATACAAAATGCAAATGTTGATGTTATTATAATAAGATACAATACGCTTCCTTTCAAAAAGTGGAAGTGTTGCAAGCATTTATTAAGATTTTCATGAAACAATTAAAAAAGAAAAGATACGGATAAGAATGGCTGAAGCAATAATTGAATTTGAAGTATAAATGTAACAATAGTCAAGTCCAACTTAATCGAGTCCAAATCAAGCACATAGACCAGGTCCAGTTGAGTCCAAGTCAAGACAGAGTCCAGAGCAAATCGAGTCCAAATCAAGACCATAATAGGCAGTAGTGTTTTTCCATTACTAATACCGTGATTAATGAGTTATTGATCTATCTTCTAACATCAAACTAATCAATGCACAGAGTTTAGGTTTGTTACAGTCTAACGTTAAATTCATAAACATTGAATTTGAGCCGATATTTGCTACTGACGTTTCTACCCCAGGACCACCCCAATAAACCCACGAGCAGGGACATTTTCATTCAATTTTCATTTTCAATTTAATTATTGAGGTTATTATTTATGCAAATAGCATGGAGGAGGAAGTAGGTGTGCTGCAGCAGCTCCTGAAACAAACAACCACCAACTGATAAAGTTTAAAGTTTAAATGATCCCAAATCAGCAGCCAGGAACAACTTGACCACTTCTCAATAGCAAAGCCCGAGATCGAGACAAGTCCGAGTCCAACAAGGCACGGGACCAAGACAACTCTGAGTCAAGAGTCCAAGACAATTGCAAGACTTCAAAAAAGTGGACTTGAGTCCGGACTCGAGATCGAGACCGGCCTTGAGTACTACAGCCCTCTGTAACAACTTTGGTGTTATTCAGAACATTTAGAAGTTTTAAAACGGATCAGACACATGGAATAATAGAAATATAAGTTTTGATAAATGAACATTTCGGGGACACTACCTCACTGTTCACAATGTACCAGAACCAGGAGGAAAACTAGCAAAACACCGCCACAATATCAATATTTAGTGCATGTGTCTGTGTGTGTTCTCCTGAGTCCATTCATGCCCACGAGGGAAGCTTAGTGGAGTTCCAATGACAAAATATGACCTGATTGAATAATTGATTTACAACTGTGGCATAAACAGCCAATGATATTTGGGCCGTCACCAACTCTTGCAGAACTAATTGGGTTACACTTAACACTGAGACTGTGCAAGGGCGTCCACTCTCTCTCTCTCTCTCTCTCTCTCTCTCTCTCTCTCTTTCTCTCTCTCTCTCTCTCTATCTCTGTCTCTCTCTCTCTTTCTTCTCTCTTGTTCCAAAAGTCAATGAAGGAGAAAGAGACAAACAGCCCACTTCCCTGATGAAATCAAAATAATTTAAACAAATGCTTGACCTTGAAAACGCTTTGTCATGGCTCAGGCAATTTGGAAACCGCCATGTTGGAGAGTAAGTGGCCTCTGTTGTGTGTCTGCAAGCAAACTAAGTATGTTTTGATCTGTGTTTGTGTCCCCTGTCGCCGCCGCCGTATTGCGTCCCATATCCAGATAAATAAATTACCCCCAACCTTCCCCTTGACTCGTCCACTTCCGCTCCGTTTGACCAATTGGGACAGCCGAGGCGACTAGGAAGTGAGAGATCAGAACCATCGACCTGATTAGTTTGATGAAACCTAAGGCCTGTACTACAAAGCGAGTTCAACATACCCAGGGTATCTAAAAAACTCCAGATGTCTGAATGCGTAAATTAACACACTCAAAAGTCACTCAAAAGTCAGATATAGTCGTCTAGATATAAATAGCTTTTAGGAGTTTAATGGATGAATGGATTACACTTCTTTATACACTGTGGTTAAGGTGTGGTGTCTATGAATATTTCAGCCTTCTTTCAGCGGCGGTGTCAAATGGACTCAAGAAAAAATATTTAAAAACATAATTCAAAGCGGGAAACACCCACAGCATAAATCCAGCTGTTCTTCCTGCATCTGTCAGTTTAAACTGTGTTGTTTTTAGTCTGGATTATGACTTTAATTTCTTCATCTGTCAGTTTAAACTGTGTTGTTTTTAGTCTGGATTATGACTTTAACTTCTTCATCTGTCAGTTTAATCTGTGTTGTTTTTAGTCTGGATTATGACTGTAACTTCTTCATCTGTCAGTTTAAACTGTGTTGTTTTTAGTCTGGATTATGACTGTAATTTCTTCATCTGTCAGTTTAAACTGTGTTGTTTTAGTCTGGATTATGACTGTAATTTCTTCATCTGTCAATTTAAACTGTGTTGTTTTAGTCTGGATTATGACTAATTTCTTCATCTGTCAATTTAAACTGTGTTGTTTTAGTTTGGATTATGACTGTAATTTCTTCATCTGTCAATTTAAACTGTGTTGTTTTAGTCTGGATTATGACTTTGATTTCTTCATCTGTCAATTTAAACTGTGTTGTTTTAGTCTGGATTATGACTGTAACTTCTTCAAATGTGTGTAATATTATCATACGATCCGCGCACTGAGCTCTGATTGGTCGGTAGGAGGTGCTTTTATACGAGTTGATCTCTAACTTGCTCCGGAGCAGGTCAGGTGATCAGCATCAGTTACCATGGCGATCTACCCCGGTAAAAGTGATCCAGCTCCGTAGTACGGACAACCCTGAAGGGTTAACCCTGAAGTTACCTCGCTAACCACAAATCCTGCTTCGTAGTACAGGCCTCCAGACCGGAATGGTAAATGAGAGAAGAGCGGAGCAGAGTTGACGGTTGGGGAATAGGAATGAAATACAGCTGTGTTTGGGTTAAGACCCTGGATTGGCAACAATCAAAGAGGATCATGGGTCGGGGACGTGGTGGTTTTGAAAAGTGTTGTCTTGGCCCACCAGGATACGCGGAGGATTAATCTGAGGGAACAGGAACAGTGTGTGTGTGACGTCTGCACGTGTGTGTGTTTTCACCCCAAATAAGTGGAGATGTTTTGCTCCAAACTGTTCGCAGCCCACTCGCCACCATGAGCTCCCTTCGGATGAGTCATGCTCTGCTGTTCGCACCATGCAGGGAGAGTCAGGTTCGTTGTTAATATTCTTCCTCCAGCCTGCAGACACACAGCGGCAGTTCCTAATCTGTAGCTGAGACATGTGGAGGAAGTGGATGTGTGTTCTTGAGAGTCTTCAATTTTTAAAGGGCTGTTTGAGAGTTAAGACTTTGTTTTAAAGTTTAGTTAGAGACACTACCGTTAGGTTAGGAAGATGTCGGTAAAATTCAACATAACACTCCTCCAATGATAAAAAAAATCCATTATAAAATATTTAAAAGATGGCCTTTAGGCCATAGAGGTGGGGGAATAAAAGAGTGATCCCAGTTTATCATACTACAGATATTGTTCTGCAGTCTCCCCTCCAGGCTGTGATCCGGTTCAACTCTGCTTAGCTTCTTAAAGGGATAGTCTGGGTGTTTCTCAGTGGGGTTGTATGAGGTACTTCTCCATAGTCAGTGTATTACCTACAGTAGATAACGGTCGGCACGCCCTTAGCATCGAGAATAGGAACACCGGCACTGAAGCAAAGCAATACAGTGCTGTGGACGGGGCCAGCAGCAAAACATATTTTAGACACTTAAAAGAAAGGCTCACCTAAAACAATGTATATCCCTTTAAGTCTACCCTATATTTAGAATATTTTGCCTCTTTACCTTGCTGAAGCTGTTGTGTCCATCTATGCTCTCGCCAAAGCCACCAGACTGCATTGAAAAAAACTGGTATTTTACCTTGCAGAACACGGGGGTTGCTGGTCTACTCTATCGCTGCCTCGATCGGTTAGTCAGTTTGTATTATTGCGTGACGTTGGTGAATCCGAACTTTGGTGAACTGAAGTGAAAGTGAAACATATCCGTACTGTTTTTGTCATCTGAGCCTGCTGGCTTTAGAGAGAGCATAGATAAGTTTCACTTTCATTCAGTTCCCGTCAGAAAGAAGAAGGAAAGGGCTGTCTGACGGCGAGATAAAGCAGTGAAAATATTCTAAATATAGCGTACACTTAACAGATATCAATTTGTTTAGATAAGCCTTTCTTTTAGGTGTCTGAAATACGTTCCTCTGCTGTCCCCGTCCACAGCACTGTATTGCTACTTGAATTTCGGGTGCCGATAAAAACAAGCCAACCAATAAAATAATGACTTGCTGACTGTTGCTGATGGGTGAAACACGCACAGCACTACTGCTTCAACTCGTGTACCGCTTCATTTACAAACATGGAAATACTCTTGTGTCAATTTCGGACCATTTCAGGACAGGGGAGAGCATTTCTCTTTGTTTGGTAACATTAAAAGTAAAGTTAGGCTCTGATGTCGGCTTCATTTTAAAAAAGACAGAGAAAAAAGAGAGAGAGAGAGCGAACAGTAGCAAAAAGAGAGAGAGAGACATAGTGTGGCAGTGCTGTGAATGAGAGAAAGAAAAGTTATTTTCTGATTGTTTCACAGCGTTCACGTTCCATAGCACAAATAAATAACCATCAAACAAACAGAGGATTTACTGTTGAGGCCAATGAGCAACCTCCGGGTCTGAGAAGTGAAGCCAAAGTGGAAGTACCTTAAACCTGCATTCTTTCTACCAGCCAGCAGGGGGCGACTCCTCTGATTGTATAGAAGTCTATGAGAAAATGAGACTACTTCTCTCTTGATTTATTCCCTCAGTAAACATTGTAAATATGAGTTTATGGTCTCAATCTCTAGTGTCAAGTCTTCTTCAATACAGCATGATGTTCATTTAGTAAATGATGGTCCCATTTAGAGTCAGATAGACCATAAAGCAGGGGATGCTTTAGGGCGGGGCTACCTTGTGATTGACAGGTCTCTACCACGGCGTTGTCCGGTCTGGGAGTTGTCCATGTTTTTGTCTTACAACTTTAACCCTTTCACAGTGTGTTTTCACTTCATGAAAGTTAACATTAACATTTTGGTTGATTAAAAACTGTTGTACTCACTTCTGGTTGCAAAAAAACAAGATGGCGGCGGCTAAAATGCCGAACTCGAGGCTTCAAAACAGCAGTCCACAAACCAATGGGTGATGTCATGGTGACTACGTCCACTTCCTATATATAGTCTATGGTTGGGACAGATGTTCTTTTCTTTGTTTCATTTTCCTCCTTTGCATTTCATTCATTACCTCCAACGTACATCAGTAAATACCACGCAGCAGTAACTGTCGTCACAGTGAGACAAAACCTCAGGCTGCAGAGAGTGTTTACCGCTGCGACTGCCAGCAGCCCTGGTCTCATGTCATGTTGCTTTTTCATACGTCAGCAGACTAATTTTCGCAGGTCTTTAGACCGCTATAGAAACACAGACAACAATGGGCTGAAGGGACTTTTTAGTTCCTTGAAAAGCTGTCCCGGAACTAATACTACCAGGAACTTCTTGGTGTAAAACCCAGATGTTGTCTGCTTATTAAATTGATTTGGCATCCATTACTTCCTTATGGGAAGCCACAGTGACACACCCCCATTCTTAAAGGTGAACTAATTAGTTGTATTAGTCACCCTGTTTGTTGGTGCCACATTGTTGTTGTTGTTGTTGTGTAAGGACTGCAGCATGGAGCCCTGCTAGTCAAGCATTTCAGATATTTGGCAGAGATTACTCACAATGAGGGCAACAGTAGAATTAAATTAAATTCTTCCACCGCTACAAGCAAACAATAGCAAGAAGTGCACGGGTCAGAGAGCCTTATTGACCTGACTATATTGCTTTGACCCTTGAGTGATCGTGACAAAGACCAGCACTAGGACACAACATGCGAGCAATAAGAAGAGAGGTGGAGAGGATTATTCTTTTTCATGATAAGAGCTTATTAGAGCAAGTCCGTGAGGACGGTTATGGGAGAGGGGATATGACTCACCGGGGAGAGGATAACGTGAGGTTTTTCTCAAATAGATTGGGTTTTCAGCCTGCAGTAGAAACAGAGAGAGACCCCGCTGATCACAGACTGCAGACGGAAGGTCATTCAACCAGCGGAGTCACGACCAGTTTCACGTCTGGTATAATGAGGGAGGTGATCTGAAGCTTATGTTGGGGCGGATTTCTAAAAGAGAACAGTACAGTCACCTATAGCACCGCATCCCTGCCTGGAGCTAGCAAGCTCACAACGTTATTGCAAGGGCAAATTGTTTCTCAGCTCAGTGGCTTGACCCATAGTGTGCAGAGTTTAAATGTTATTCACTGAAAGGTTATCTAAAGTTGTAGCACAGTTTGCATGCTACAGACTTTAGAGTAACTATCCAAAGCGTGTGAAGTGCAAACTGTTCACAGTGCCGTCTGTGGATTATTGGGCGTGGGTGTATCAGTGGGTGTGGACCAGAGTTACTTGGTGTTCTATTTCATTCTTACTGACCGCCAGAGGACGGTGCTTTAGCACTGGATATCTCCATCTCGCATATGCGCAGGTCGAGTAATTATACCAACAAAGTCACCTGTGACCATGTGATGACGTATGGCGCATGCCCCAGTATAAAACCCCTACGTCATCACGCAATCTGTTCCTTCTATCTTCTCGCCAGCGAGTATACTGGTAGCAGGTCAATCTGGCTCGTCGCTTGTAGCTTCGTAACCTGAGGGTTGGTGCCTCGTTTTTACGTCCACCAGAGGCTGCGACAAGCTTATATTGAAAGAAAAAAAAAAACGTTATCGTTTTCGGCGAACGGACAGCGGTGTTTCACCGTTACGGTTTGTGCTGAACTAACGTTACTAGCCAGGTGAGTAGCCGGCGGCTCGCCGGACCCGCCTGGTCCTTTTCCTGTGTTGTTAGCTCTCTGCTCTCGGAGGAATGCGACATCAACAGTGAGTACATTGTTTGAATCAGTTAAAGCTACTGCATGATAGCTGAGCTACTGCATGCTAGCTTTTGTTTACAGCCTTGTTAAATTAAGCAGACAGTGCCTGAGTACGCTGCTGTCATATGATAGCTTTGTTAAAGCGTGGTTAAGTTATCGGCCAGTGCCTGAGTGTGCTGTTGCCGTATGATTGCTTTTATTTAAAGCCTTGTTAGGTTAAGCAGACAGTGCATGAGTGCGCTGCTTCCATATAACTTTTGCCTTCATCGGCCAGTGCCTGAGTGCGCTGCGGCCGTATGATAGCTTTTATTTAAAGTGTTATTAAGTTCATCGGCCAGTGCTTGAGTGCGCTGCTGCCGTATGAGTGCTTTTGTTTAAAGCGTTTCAGAGGCACGCTCCGCCATGGTAGCAGCCTAGCTTGTGTGTAGAACAGCGGCACTGTGTTTTCGCTGTTGCCGGCTGGCATATTAAGATAATTGTGTACTGTTGAGTTCGACAGTAGCTGTTAATAGTGACAGCATAGTATTAGCTGTGTACTAATATTGTGGATGACATGTTGGGCTCGCATGTCTGTAACACCTGTATGGCCCCCCTCCACACTGAGGATGGCCATGATCAGTGCCCTGCCTGTCTGGGGATTGAACACCTCAGGGCAGGTGTCTCTGACAACCCCTGTATGTGCTGTAGCTTTATGCCACTGTCTGTGAGAATGGCTAGAATTGCGGAGATAGGTGGTGATACTGGGCTGCCCCCTGCTAGTGGGCCTGCAGACCCAACAACATCTAAGAGACGCAGGGCGGTCTCACGTGGTCCACCAAAAAAACTCAAAAGAGTGGACACTTTAGCTCTCAAAGTCGGCAGTCTGTCATCAGAGTTTGCCCAGATTAAAGAGCTCCTGTTCAATCTCCAGCCTGTTAATAGGAGGCCAGTTACCGGTGGTGACTCCGCCACAAGGGACTCGCCTTGTCAGGATGATGATGATGATGATGATGATGTACTATCAACTGCAGCCTCCTGCAGTTTGTTTACAGACATGGGGCAGGACGTGGATAGAGCCACAGCCTCTCAAGCCTCTGATGCCTTTTCTCAAGGATCTGATGGCGGATCATTACATGGATCAGCAGCTGGCCATGCCACAATGAAGCCAGCAATTCGGATGGCTTTAGCACGCCTGGGTCTGGACGAAGCGCCGGTTACAGCAGCTCCGTCAAGCGCCTTTTTCAGGCAAACGCCACAGTCCACTGCCTTTTCAGTCCCTCCTTCTAAGCCCTATATTGAAGAGCTCCAGAGGTGCTGGGCAGACCCTAAGTTGTTTTCCCATCACACCAGTGATTGCAGAAACTTGGCTGCCATGCAGGAGGCAGGTAGCTATGGGTTAGACCGTATGGGCCCGGTCGAGCCTGCCATTGCCTCTTTAATAGTATCCCCAGATGAGGCTCTCAGAACTGATGCCCGCTGTCCCCGTCCTCAGTGTCGACTGACCGATGATCTCCTTGCAAGGAGTTATAACATAGCAGCACGAATGGGGCGTATGGGCAATTCATTTTCCCACCTCATCCTGGCTCTGTCTCAGAGCCTGCAGGAAACTGGTACGGACCCCGCTGCTCAGACCCTCAGTGATGCATCCCCTCAGGCTTTTGCTTTCATGTCTAGGGAGCTTGGAAGGTTGATGTCAACCATGACGCTGGCACGCCGCCAGGTCTGGCTAGCGCAGTCCCCTCTGGCGGAGGGGTGTCGTCGCACCCTCCGTTCCCTTCCAGTGGTTCCGGGGCAAATGTTTGGGCCGGCTGCTCAGCAGGCACTAGAGCGTAGTGCACAAGCAGATCAAGCCAGTCAGCAGTTCGCTGGCCTGCGGCGGGGCCCAATTCCAAGGCAGAGGGATCTTTTTACACCTGGTCCCAGCCATTCTTATCCACCTGCTCGCCCAGGTGGACGAGCTAGAGCCTCTCGCTATTCTGGGCAATATGATAAGCCGTGGCAGGCTCTTTCCCGGCCGGCTTTTCAGATGCCAAGAGGACCAGCCCCCAGGTGTCGCCCCCCTAAAGGCTTTAGGGGACGGGGGGGTCGGACCTGAGGCTCGAGGGGCCGGTGTCGGACACTTCTCACAGCAGCACCTCAGCTACTGGGAGAGGGAGACCACAGACCCTTGGGTGGTGTCCACTCTGTCCAAGGGATACACGCTACAGTTCCGATGCCGGCCACCCACTTTCTGCGGGTTCAGAATGTCTGTGGTCACAGATCCCGCAAAATCCCTGGCCCTCAGCCAGGAACTAGTAACCCTCATAGAGAAAGACGCCATAGAGCCTGTAGAGTGGCATACACGGCTCAGTGGGTTTTATTCAGTGTATTTTCTAATTCCGAAGAAGGATGGCGGGTTCCGCCCAATCCTAGACTTGAGAGGGTTGAACAAGTTTTTAAAGGTCCGGCCATTCTGCATGTTGCGGATGACGGATGTTCTCCAGTCAATTGCACAAGGGGCCTGGTTTGTATCAATAGATCTCAAAGATGCCTATTTTCATGTGCCTGTTGCCCCCCACCACAGGCAGTTCCTAAGGTTTGCCTTTCGAGGACGGGCTTACCAATTCAAGGTGATGCCTTTCGGTCTCTCACTGGCCCCTCGCATATTTACGAGGTGCGTGACAGCTGCTCTTTCCCCCATGCAAGCCAGGGGTTTGACAATCTTGCCGTACCTAGACGATTGGCTACTCATTTCTCCAACTGCGGAGCACGCAGTCAGAGACACAGCTACGCTCTTAGGTCATGTAAGCCAGCTGGGCCTTACAGTGAACTGAACCAAGAGCAATCTTACACCCAGTCAGCGGGTAGATTACCTGGGCATGACACTCGACTCACAGTCAATGAGAGCATTCCTTTCCCCAAAGAGAGTGGAGGCTATTCTGCAACTTATCGGTTGCTTCCAGAGGGGCAGGGTTTTGAAGTACGGCCTCTTTCTCAGGCTGCTGGGCATGCTGACAGCGGCATCCATGGTCGTCCCTCTGGGTCTTCTTTCCTTACGGCCCCTTCAAATCTGGGTCAACGGACTCCACTTGGACCCCAAGTGGCACAGAGAGTGTCCAACTCTTGCTGCCGAACATTGAAGCCGTGGAGGAGCAAGGTGTATCTGACCACGGGGGTTCCTCTGGGGGTAATCCCCTCCCGTCGAGAGGTTGTGGAGACAGATGCCTCACTTTTGGGATGGGGTGCAGTCTGGCAGCGCAGGACCATCAAGGGCCGATGAAGCGTGCAGCAGAGGTTAGAACACATAAATGTGCTCGAGCTCAGAGCAATATATCTGACACTACGACATTTTCTCCCAGTACTGAAGGACCGGCATGTACTCGTCCGGACAGACAGCACATCAGCGGTATATCATATCAACCACCAGGAGGCACCAGGTCCAGGCAGAGTCTGCGAGTGTCACAGCAGCTCCTTACGTGGGCATTTCCCCACTTCCTGAGCCTCAGGGCCGTACATCTCCCAGGCGCGCAGAACATTGCGGCAGATGTTCTCTCCCGCCAGGGGCCGCCAGAGGGAGAGTGGAGACTCCACCCAGAGGTAGTGGGAGTGATTTGGAGCCGATATGGCAGAGCGGAAGTGGACGTCTTCGCCTCAGAAGCGTCAGCACATTGTCCCCTCTGGTACTCCCTAAGGGAGAGGACCAGCCCTCTAGGGCAGGATGCCCTCGCTCACACTTGGCCAGCATGCCTTCTGTATGCCTTTCCACCGATTCCACTCATTCGTGTGACGCTGGACAGAGTCCAAGTAGGAGGCCACAAACTACTGCTGGTAGCCCCCAACTGGCCAGGCAGGCCGTGGTTTCCAGTGCTCCTGAAACTGGTCAATGGAGAGCCATGGCGTCTCCCAAGGAGACCAGACCTTCTCTCTCAGCTGGAAGGATGCATATGGCATCCGAATCCAGATCGCCTTCAGCTGTGTGTCTGGCCATTGGAAGCCAGGATCCCCTCCTGGCATCCTGTGACCAGTCAGTGATCCACATGGTGTTGAGTTCGAGGGCCCCCTCCACTAGGTCCCTCTACGCTAATCGATGGAAGCTTTTTTCCCAGTGGTGCAAGACAAAAGGTGAGGTACCAGAGAGTTGCTCAGTGGCCATTATTCTGCGTTTCCTACAGTCATTGTTGGATGGTGGCAGATGTGCATCAACTTTGAAAGTATATGCAGCTGCCATTTCAGTGGGGCACTTGAGGGTGGACAACCAGACAGTGGGGTCACACTATCTGGTTAGTCAGTTCTTGAAGGGCGCACAGAGGCTTAGACCATCAAGAGTCACTGTAGTGCCATCATGGGACTTGAAATTAGTGTTAAGGGTTCTGTGTCGACCCCCGTTTGAACCGTTGGAACAGGCAGAACTGAGGTGGTTGTCTGCCAAGACAGCATTTCTGCTTGCCATCACATCAGCGAAGCGAGTGGGTGAACTTCACGCCCTATCAGTGAGCGAGATGTGCATACGTTGGTACCCAGATGGTTCAGGGGTTACTCTCCTACCAAATCCATCCTTCATGCCAAAGAGGGTGCCTCCCTCGCATGTAAACCAAGCCATTGAATTGGCGACATTCAGTCAGCCAGGTTCATCTGAGGGGCCAGAGGAACCGTCAGTGCTACTGTCGCCGGTTCGGGCACTCAAAGCGTATGTGGAGGCCACTGCCAACTTACGTAAAACTGACCAACTTTTTGTTTGCTATGGGGGCTGTAAGAAGGGCGAGCCCCTATCAAAACAGAGACTATCTAATTGGATTGTGGATGTGATTCTACATGCTTATAGGTCAGAGGGCTTGCCTCTACCTAGTAATGTGAAGTGCCACTCTACGCGGAGTGTGTCCACATCTTGGGCAGCCTTGAAAGGAGTCTCTCTGCAAGACATCTGTGCTGCGGCGACCTGGGAGTCTTCATGTACCTTTGGTCGCTATTACCGTGTTAATGTGGCTGCTCCGCACGCTGTGGCAACAGCCGTCCTATCAACGGCTTCCATTCCTTAGTGCGGTAAGCATTCCTCGTGACTTTGCTGGTATAAGTCATCCAGTGCTAAAGCACCGTCCTCTGGCGGTCAGTAAGAATGAAATAGAACGTGAGTTACGGATGTAACTACGGTTCTATGAATTCTGGATGACCGCCAGAGTTGTCTGTCACTCGGAATCTGGGCGAGAAGATTCTGAAGGAACAGATTGCGTGATGACGTAGGGGTTTTCCCTCCGTTTTCCCTTACCTGAAACTGGTAAAACATGGTGGTTTCTCTGGGAAGTGTTCAGAAAA
Source organism: Sebastes fasciatus (assembly GCF_043250625.1). Taxonomy (NCBI): domain Eukaryota; kingdom Metazoa; phylum Chordata; class Actinopteri; order Perciformes; family Sebastidae; genus Sebastes; species Sebastes fasciatus. The sequence continues at coordinate 1,062,556 of NC_133816.1, read as the reverse complement.
CACATCATAAATCGAATCGCCCCATTTAAAGATACTATCGCCGTGTCCCAAATCCATACTGACTCTAAGGTTTTTAGTATGTAGTGTATTCACACTTGACAAAACAGAGTACACTAAAGTAGACGATACATACTATAAACTAGAGCTGCAACCAACGATTATTTTCGTTGTCGATTATTTTCATTGTTGATTATTTTCTCGATTAATCGATTAATTGTTTGATCGATAAAATGTCACAAAATGGTGAAAAATGTGGATCAGTGTTTCCCAAAGCCCAAGATGACGTCCTCAAATGTCTCAAATATATTCAGTTTACTGTCATAGAGGAGGAAAGAAACCAGAAAATAATCACATTTAAGAAGCTGGAATCAGAATTTAGACTTTTTTTTCCTTAAAAATTACTCAAACCGATTAATCGATTATCAGAATAGTTGGCGATTAGTTTAATAGTTGACAACTAATTGATTAATCTTTGCAGCTCTACTATAAATGGTACATTTTTGAAAGTGCTGTTGATGCTCTCAGCTGGAATACATTTAAATAAATTGTGGATGGTGGAGAAACAGCTGCAAAAAAATGTTGGAAAACAGAAAAATAAGTATCAAATGTTACTTTGATAGTAGCTTTCCAAAGTCACAGTTTGGTTGGTAGTCAACGTCGAACGTGTTATATCATGTCTTGTTAGTATTAAATGGTAACCCATATTGATATTTTTTGTGTAAAAGTATACTAGGACAATCAGGATGTAGTAATATACCGTAGAGAATTAGCTTATTTGGCGCCACCTAGTGGTAGCATCGCTGGAAGCACACGGCACATATTTGATACCACCTTCCCCTACACTTAGTGGCTTTAAAGGAACAGTGTAACATTTAGGCCAGGGGTCAGCAACCTTTACAATCAAAAGAGCCATTTTAGGCAGAAAAAAAAAAACTGGAGCCACAAAACATTTGATCATTGTGATGAAGATAACACAGTTTATAGTCTAAGTATATAGTATATAAGTCTAATGCAGTGAGGGCCAAAGAGACAATGTACTATGGAGGATTAGGGCCACAATGAGGGAAAAACATCTGAGATTTCCAGAATAAAGTCATAACTTTCCTAAAAAATTTTTTTCGTAATGTTACGAGAATAAAGTCATAACTTTACGAGAAAAAAAGTTGCAACATTACAAAAAAAGTTGTAATATTACGAGAATAAAGTCATAACTTTACCAGAAAAATGTCGTAATATAACGAAAAAAAAAGTCATAACTTTACGAAAAAAAAATTGTGATATTACGAGAAAAAAGTCGTAATGTTACGAGAATAAAGTCATAACATTATGAGAAGAAAAGACATAATGTTACGAGAAAAAAAGTCATAACTTTTCGAGAAAAAAGTCGTAATGTTACGAGAATAAAGTCATAACATTATGAGAAAAAAAGACATAATGTTACGAGAATAAAGTCATAACTTTGCGAGAAAGAAGTTGTAATTTTACGAAAATAAAGTCATAACTCTAATAGAAAATTATGAAATTATGCGTTTATTCTCGAAATCTCAGATTTTTTTTCCCCCTCAATGTAGCCTTAATACTCCGTCGTACCGTCGACCATAGACCTACAACAATGAAAAATTAAAATGTAAACGAAAAAAAGTTATTCATTTCCATTTTTATAAATCCACAGGGAGCCACTGGAGAGGAGCTGAAGAGACGCATGAGGCTCCGGAGCTGCAGGTTGCAGGGGATCTATTGGCAGAAATGGAATATAACATTCATAACTATATTTTCATTAGTAAATAATCACTTGAAAGAATGGTTGTGTTTCCGTTTGCTTAGAATGAGTCCTTCGTATCTCCATAGGGAGCAGGTCCTCTTCATGTTGCTCCTCCATGTTTCTACAGTAGCCCAGAACGGACAAACCAAACTCTGGCTCTAGAGAGAGGCTTTCATGTTTTTACGTTACCTGAAGGCCACCGTAGTTCTCCGACACGCTTGTGAAACTGCGGTAATGTGAGCTGCAGAGTGCTAAACCGTGGTACCACCAGCCGCCGTCTGACTTCAGTTGCTTCTAAAGTAGTGTTATTATGGTATGGATGTTACACGTTTTTGCACTCGTTGGCTCACGTTCATCAGCCTTAGAAAGGGAGGAGTGAGCGGAGGGGTACTCAGTTGGTTGCAATCTGCAACCACACCACTAGATGCCGCCAAATCCTACACACTGTCCCTTTAAGAAACTATTCGGGAGTTAAATTTGACTTTGAATTTAAAATGTATGAGCAAAGCCAGTTGTCATTACCATTTCAACAAGTCCTATAATTGGCCATTTGGTTCAGGCTCCGACTGCCAGACTCAATCAATTTCCCGCCAGTGTTTCCCAGATAAATATCTTGCAGCAAAATCTGATCTCATGAGACTCAGTCTGGCTTTTTCAGGTGAAAACAACATGGCAGCAAAGTTGGAACTACATACACTGCAGATACGCTGCATGAAGGAGAACCTACTCTTATTATCTTCTATCTTCTGTATGAGATGTTATTTATTAATATCCAATGCTATAATATATTCTCACATCATGCAGCTGTTTAAGATTTATTCAAGCAATAACTCCATTCTTGATAAGAAAACCTTTAAGTTCTTTCACATGAATAAGAGCAGGGATGACTCACCTGGTGCAACATAAATAGCCCTATTGTCTTCTCTCAGTCCTCCTTTGTCTCAATTGGTCCCCCAAGTCTAAGTCCTCCCTCCTCCCTCTCTGCACTTTTCGTCTTAAGATGATCCGGGAGGATAAAGTGCTTTATTTTTAGCCACACAACCTGCGTAGAAGAAGTTTCACTCCTAAATGAGGTGTCCACCATTTGAAATGTGACAGCGGTGCAGTGATTACGGTCAACACAGCTATTATAGTTATATGAGTCATCTTTGGTAATGTTGTGTTTTTGAAGCGGGACTATCAGAAACACAGATGAATTTCAGGTGGCAAAATAAATAAAATACGACTCTGTATGTCAGACCTCTTTTGTCTCCCCAAAAGGTCACACACATTCATCTACTGCGAGATGCTTCAAATCTTTGATCCACATTTAAAACTAAATAACACTTTACTTTTTGAAATGTCAGTTTAGCTGTTTTCATTTAACTTTTAATCCTCATCTCACCAACCCATTAAACATACAAGGACTACAGACTGGGTGGACCCCAACAATAAACTACAGGAAGAAACAACCATCATTGCAAAATGTTAACTTTCTTTATTCTCAAAACATTATTACCTCCACCAAGGCCGAAGGCCTAGGAAGGAGGTTCTGTTTTCACCTGCGTTGGTTTGTTGGTTTGTTGGTTTGTTGGTTTGTTGGTTTGTTTGTAAACAGGATTACTCCAAAAGTCCATGATGGACTTGAATGAAATGTTTTGGAGGGGTGGGGTGTGGCACAATGAACAATTCATTAGATTTTGGTGGTGATCCGGATCATGATCATCAATTTGAGTCATTTTGAGCTGATGTGGAAACTGAAACCACACCATACTTTTAGAATTGTGAACTTGGACCCTTAAGTGTGATTTATTTGGGAGGTGAAATGGCTAAATTTAAAAATAAGACCACACTGCAAACCGGCCACTTCCTGTTATCTTACAAGATGAGAAAAGAACGCAGATGGACCCGCCCTTTAACCAAGTAGTTTCCTGACTTTAACCAGACCGTAACCATAAGGGTGACAGAAGCAGATATTATTACCTCCGCTAAGGCCAAAGGCCTAGGAAGGAGGTCATGTTTTCACCAACGTTGGTTTGTTGGTTTGTTGGTTTGTTGGTTTGTTGGTTTGTCTGTTAGCAGGATTACTTCAAAAGCGATGGATTTGAATGAAATGTTTTGGAGGGGTGGGGTGTGGCACAATGAACAATCCATTAGATTTTAGTTTCGATCTGGATCATAATCCGGATTCAATAATTTTTTTAAGAATTCTGATCAGCCTGAGTATTAAAACCACAGGGTATAACAGATGCGCAGTGTAGCTGATGATGCGTTGATAATGCGTGACCCCGCCTTCTTCCTCCTTCTGAGAGCAGAGAGATACGTGTGTGGATGTGTGCGGGAGCTGCTGGCCGTCCCTGGTGGGAAAGAACAAAGCGGTAGCTGACGGGATGACAGACAACGTAGTGTAACATTATACAGACATAACAAGGCTGCTGAATGAGAGAGCAGATTCAGCCTGTCTGAGGTCCATAGTGAGGTCATCACTGTAGGCCCTTTCGTCTGTCAGTGGTTGCCATGGTGATTGGGGGGCTGTGAGGAGTGTTTAGTTTCCTGTTAACATACAGTAAGAGTTGAGAGCTTTTATTTTGAAAATTAGGTGAATACCTAGTTTCCTGTTATCATACAATGAGAGTTGGGGGCTTTTAATCACAGGTGTAATTAATAACATTAATTATGGCCCTGATCCATTGAAGCCCTGGTTTAGAGCATGTTGGCTCACTGAAATGGCGTGATACAGTAAATAGTGTGTGTGTGTGTGTGTGTGTGTGTGTGTGTGTGTGTGTTAGTCAGCCAGCACTGATTGGCTAATGTGAATCAGCTGTCTAGCAACAATCAAATGTTGCCATGGTGATTGGCCACTGCGGCAGTGGGGCAGTTTATAATAGGAGTTAACCAGAGACGTTCATGTCATAAAAGTGCTTCTACGACAGAAACCGTGACACCTATCGCTTAGATTGTTCATGAGACCAGTTAGGAGTCTCTGATGAACAAATGGTGCGACATTTGGGTCTGTGGTTTCAAAAATGTGACCTCGACACACTGGCATAAACAAGAGGTAATTTTATACAGGGAGGTCAATGAAATGTCTCCTATGGGGACTAACATGATCACACATGAATACAGTTGGGCTCACTGGAGCCACAAGAGTCACAGCTTTACAGTGATACCCAATTTATGGAATTCAACACTGTTTAGGGACCCCAGTATGCAGATATATTCAGATACATCATTTTACAGTAGGTGAAAATAACAGATTTATACTACATTCTTTAAACTGCATGTTATTATCATAAAGTGGGCATGTCTGTAAAAGGGAGACTTAGCCAAAATTTAGCTTAACAATGGAACGTTATTTAACTTCCTTCCTGACTTCCTGTCTGCTGCATCTGTGTCTCCTTCAAAATGACTGACAGTGACCCTACCAAGCCCCCAGAAAGAGCGCCGGTCGTTGATGCCAAATTTCGAAGTGGCCGAACAGCGGTACTACAACTTCTGTGTCCGTCACGTGATTCCATTGGGCCTAAAAATACTTTTTCCCACAGACTTCCATTGTGAAAGAGACGTCTGTAACTCAGAGGATCATTTATTTTGAGGTGGATCCACTCCCCAGTATGAACACTCTAATAGCCCTTATTTAAATTATCAGGTACTAAACATTGTAAAACGCACTAATAGCTGAATCCAGAGTTATTTCCCTTCCTCCGTTCATGTGAATGAGACCCAGACCGAGGCTGGAGCGAGGGCTGGGAGGAGGAGTTAAAGGAAACGCTACTGCGCCTAATCTATGGGCCCGATGGATGAGGAAGATCACCAGATGATCCTGGTATTTATCACTCGGCAGTTGAGCCATTTTGGCTTATTGCACCACTGAGACACTCTCATAGGACTGAACGGGAGCATCCAACACTGTATCCGCTTCTCTTTATACATCCATGGCCCCGACCCCCCTGATAGTGTGTGATACTTTAAATTAGGAACCATGGCAAACACGTGATCCATCTATTCTATTTTGAATATTAAACTGCATATAGGCTAAAGGCTGCAAATGGGTGTCTTTGACTGGGGTCCCCCAACACATTAAAAAGCACTAATAAAACAGAAATAGAAAACAATGATACAAAGTCATTCGGAGCAAATTGATTGACAAAGTCCTGAAAAATTGGAATGATAGAATAAAGCACCTCTGAATTATGACAAAAAGTAGACCTCTGGGATCTGTAAGGCCACTAGCTGGTAGGAGGAGGAGATAAAGCTATCCAACTAACTGACAGTTACAAACTGACAGTTAACCAACTAACTGACAGTTACTAACTGACAGTTATCCAACTAACTGACAGTTACTAACTGCCAGTTAACAAACTAACTGACAGTTACTAACTGACAGTTAACAAACTAACTGACAGTTAACAAACTGACAGTTACTAACTGACAGATACTAACTGACAGGTCCCAACTGACAGTTAATAACTGATAGTTAACAAACTAACTGACAGTTACTAATGGACAGTTAACAAACTGACAGTTATTAACTGACAGTTAACAAACTGACAGTTACTAACTGACAGTTAACAAACTAACTGACAGTTAACAAACTTACTGACAGTTAACAAACTGACAGTTATTAACTGACAGTTAACTAACTAGCTGACAGTTAACCAACTAACTGACAGTTAACAAACTAACTGACAGTTAACAAACTGACAGTTAACCAATTAACTGACAGTTAACAAACTGACAGTTAACCAACTAACTGACAGTTAACCAACTAACTGATAGTTACTAACTGACAGTTAACAAACTAACTGACAGTTAACAAACTGACAGTTACTAACTGACAGTTACTAACTGACAGGTCCCAACTGACAGTTAATAACTGACAGTTAACAAACTAACTGACAGTTACTAATGGACAGTTAACAAACTGACAGTTATTAACTGACAGTTAACAAACTGACAGTTACTAACTGACAGTTAACAAACTAACTGACAGTTAACAAACTTACTGACAGTTAACAAACTGACAGTTATTAACTGACAGTTAACTAACTAGCTGACAGTTAACCAACTAACTGACAGTTAACAAACTAACTGACAGTTAACAAACTGACAGTTAACCAATTAACTGACAGTTAACAAACTGACAGTTAACCAACTAACTGACAGTTAACCAACTAACTGATAGTTACTAACTGACAGTTAACAAACTAACTGACAGTTAACAAACTGACAGTTACTAACTGACAGTTACTAACTGACAGGTCCCAACTGACAGTTAATAACTGACAGTTAACAAACTAACTGACAGTTACTAATGGACAGTTAACAAACTGACAGTTACTAACTGACAGTTAACCAACTAACTGACAGCTAGCCTGGAGTAGTTCTAGCATGTTCTAGCAGTAGTTTGCTCACTAGTCTCTATGTTGCATGCTTAGCTCCACCTTTTTCATGAGGACGTGTTCATGAACTTTGCTGTGCCACTGTCTTTTGCAATAACAAATAGTGAGTTAATCAGAATACCTGTAATTGTCAAGTCGATTTCAAACTCTCCCTAAATGAAAGGCACTTTTATGGACACACACACTTACAGACGCTTCACAACAAATGCACAAGCAAACAGACCGAAGTGATCAGAAGACGCCGTCATGCTGCTAAACCCTCCAGAAGCTGCGACGTGTCCCCCTTCACCCTCCCACACACACACACACACACACACACACGCACACACACACACACACACACACACACACCAAACAGATAAGCCATTTCAATTGTGTGAGTCTATTCCACACTAACTCACACACACATTCCACACGACAGTCAATTTTCCCTACATGGTGACACAGATTGTAATCATCCACAGACACGACACGCATTTTAATAGAAATATGGCTGAAGACAAAGCAATGCTTACACCAAACAGCCTCAAGATCTGTGTGTGTGTGTGTGTGTGTGTGTGTGTGTCGATGTGTGATCCTCTATTTCATTCAGTAGCCGCTCGGGGAAAATGTGACTTGAATTCTGATGCGTTTAATTGAAACCTGTTTTATCCTCCATTTACCACACTCATCTACGGAGGATTATAGATGGAGACAAGAGGAGGAGGAGGAGGAGGAGGAGGAGGAGGAGGAGGAGGAGGAGGAGGACGAGGAGGAGGAGGAGGAGGAGGAGAGGGGGAGATAAGATGCTGGCAGGGCGAGGCAGAGAGAAAATCATTGTAAAAATCTATTAGTATTATTATTATCAGTTGTTTTATTGGTTGAAATCCACAATTATCATATCTTTGTTGTTTTAGCAACATATTTGGTCTCATCATAACCTTCCACTTCTTCTCACTTCAGATGTTTATTGTTATATTTTCCATAAATAATAATAGGGCTGCCCCCTCTTAGTCGATTAGTCGACTAATCGGTCGTTCTGGTCCTAGTCGACTAAGATTTCTTTAGTGGATTAGTCGTTTTTAATGCTTATTTGTGCTGAATGACTTATTTCCAAGAACCTTCTGAACTCATCTCTAATAAACACCAGATTTAAAGTGGTGCTTCTGTGTGATTCTTTCTCAGTTTCACAGATCTGTCGATTAAATCAACTTATCGATTAGTCGACAAAATGGTATGGGTGTTAGTGGATTAAGAGTTTCTTTGGTCGAGGACAGGGTTAGGGTTAAGGGTGAAGTACAGTACCCACAGATTTTCCACTATAATGTGCATTTTCTCAGCACACATTCTATAAAATAACATATTCACAGATGATACAGATATAAATATTACTAGAAAAGCCAACATTTACTAAAGGAAGTGATTGCAACTGCTGAAAGATGTTGTTTTGATGCATTTCAGACGACCAAACGAACGCTTGAATCAGTGCTCTGACGAGCGGTAATGGTGATCTGTCAACAGGAAAGCTATGAAGTTATAGTAGGTATTAGGTAATAGGAATAGAGATATGAGTCAATAACATCATACCATTGAAGTAACATTTGGATATCACCAGGGAATGAAATAAGCACTTGCCACCTGCCAAATACAGGGTAAAAAGCTAAAGTTACCAATAGTCAGGGATTAAAGTTACATGATATATTTCTATTTTGTGGTGCCACTGACTGACTTAACATGTTCCTTATGTCCAGTCTATTCCTCAATGTAGTTTTAGTTGCATTCATTAGGGCTGCACAATGGATCGAATATTAATCACGATCATGATTTGGGTTTCCCATAATTAAATGAACATGATGGATTGACGTTTAAATACGTGTTCTGCATATCAAATCAAGCGCTTCCTACCCGGAGCTGTCTGTCGGTCTTATTTTGATGCAAAGATTTGTTAATTAGCGGGAATGTAGCACAGCGTGAAAGTGAAAGCAGAGCTCTGCTGTTTAGTTTTGTACAGTTTTATTTTGCTTCCAGGAGATGCACTGTGACTAAGGACCAGCCTTATTTAGATGCAAAGATTTGTACTTTAGCAGGAATGTAGCACAACTTTGAATGGAAAGCAGGGCTCCGTTAACTTATATTTGAAAGTGCAATAGAAATATGTTGTCCCTAAAATCAATGCATAATCATGATAAATAATCATGATATGTCAATATTGATCAAAGTAATCCTGATTGTCATTTTGGCCATAATCGTGCAGCCCTACCTCAGAGATAAGCAACACGCACATCTAGCAGGTCAGCTGGCGATGGCTGACTGATGACCTTGCGTGCACGTTGTGGGCGTGACACGGTGAGGAAAGGTGCAGCACGGATGGATCGTACCAAGTTCATTGTAATTACCACACAAATAGCCTATAACGTTATATGTTTATGATTCTAGTTTTCTTTTGCCGAATCGTATCATTTCCTCGTGGCCTGGTAGAAAATGCTTTGCAGCCCGCTGCCGGTCCGCCTCTTCACATGACAAACACAGACTTAGATGATTTCATATTTCCATCCAGACATACCTAGAACTAAGCGCATACAGTATTTACATCATACTGCATATTAGTCAGAGCCAATGCTGAGCTATCTGCCCCAGAAAATAGTTCATGTTGTTTATGTTTCATTTTCCTTTGTTTGCAGCTGGAAGCCTCATTTCTCCTCGAAGATCATCCACCTCCCGTCGTTTATTATAAATAAATTAGTTTGAGGGACAGAAGAAGACAGCAAATGAGACGGACACGGTGCGTTAATAGCTGCTGTCAGCGCGCCTTCACCTGCGTGTCTGTGTGACTCAACATGCGAGTACGTCTGAGTCACAGGAAATCAATCTCCATTATGTCTGCTGGCGTGCTCATGGACTGCATGTGTGTGTGTTCATGTCACCAGATTCTCAAGAGTTATTATCACCGTGAGCCTGCGGTTGTGTGTGAGACACCTCAGACTAATTAGATTAGTGCCAATTATGAAGCTGACAGATACTTTACTTCATGTATCAATTATCTCCAAACCCCGCTGGGTCATACGTAATAGAGAAAAGGAGGGGCTAATTAATAGCAATAGTAATATTCATATCTTCAGGTTATTACTTCATTTGTATACACGCTGTGCATTCTTGGGTTGTGTTTACATTATTTATGGCAGTAGTACATCTTGTTACAGTGCAGGTTGGATATTTTCCAGTGATGTTAATGTAAAACTAGTTTAAGAAGCTCAGACAGTCAACATGCAGCCTCTGGATGCAAAGTTTACTGATCTAATCTTTATGACTGTTTTGGGTCACCGTTTCTTTTCTTTTTTTGTAACTGCAACAAATTATGAGACTGTATATGACATGAAATCAGCTTACATTTTTTTTTTCTATCATGCTTCTGTTTTAACCCTGAAGCAGTGTAAACATCCAGTTTACTTTCAAGTGGATCATAAACTTTTACCCTATAAACATTCAACATTTACAACTGCTTTGACAGTTGACGTTTTACTTTGTCAAGTAGGTTTTCATTTTTTACGAGAATTCCGCACAAAGCACCTTTTAATATGTCATTTTGAGTCATTTTGAGCTGATGTGGAAACTGAAACCACACAATACTCTGGAATTGTGAACTTGAACCCTTAAGTGTGATTTATTTGGGAGGTGAAATGGCTAAATTTAAAAAACAAAAGACCACACCTCAAACCGGCCACTTCCTGTTATCTAACAAGATGAGAAAAGAACGCAGATGGACCCGCCCTTTAACCAAGTAGTTTCCTGACTTTAACCAGACCGTAACCATAAGGGTGACAGAAGCTGATATTATTACCTCTGCTAAGGCCAAAGGCCTAGGAAGGAGGTTATGTTTTCACCGAGGTTGGTTGGTTGTTTGGTTTGTTGGTTTGTTGGTTGGTTTGTTGGTTTGTTGGTTGGTTTGTTGGTTGGTTGGTTTGTTGGTTGGTTGGTTGGTTGGTTTGTTGGTTTGTTGGTTGGTTTGTTGGTTTGTTGGTTTGTTTGTTGGCTTGTTGGTTGGTTTGTTGGCTTGTTGGTTGGTTTGTTTGTTTGTTGGTTGGTTTGTTGGTTTGTTGGTCTGTCTGTTAGCAGGATTACTCCAAAAGTCCGTGATGGATTTGAATGAAATGTTTTGGAGGGGTGGGGTGTGGCACAATGAACAATCCATTCGATTTTGGTGGCGAGCCGGATCATGATCCGGCTTCGGGATTTTTTTTTTAATAACTCCATTCATCCTGTGCGTTAACACCACAAGCTTAAAGACATGGGCAGTGTAATTTATGACGTGTTCATGACGCGTCACCCAGTCTCTTTCCTTCTGCCTGCAGAGAGAGAGACAGAGAGAGAGCGGGGGGTAGAGGGAGGGGGGGAACTCCTGTAGATTCAGCGATTTTTCACATTAAACTCAGTGAAATTCCAGTTGAGTTGGACCAGAGCACACTTGGTGATTGTTGGAAAGAGTAACAACGGTTGAGGTGAGTTTTACTTTGTTTCTGTCCAGTTTGAATGAAGGTCTGTGCTCTCCGAGTGCACTTCTAGTGTTGGTTATGAAACAGTGAGTTAGTTTTGTATTATTTACTGCCGGTATATCGGCTTGTTTTAAATTCTAACTTGCCCTCTTTCTCATCCCCACAGGAGCTACAGTATACCCAACATCACATTACTGCACTTACTCTAAAATGTAAATCCACTTCATCTCTTTTTCTCACATCATATCTGGTCATTCAAATCATGGTCCTCGCTCACTTGTCTGTGACTCATTTGGCTGGATGGGAACAATTTTATTCACCTTATGTAGCTCGCCTGAAAATGTGATCCTCACAGTGTGAGACTGTAATTATAACTGACCACGGGACACAGTCCCTCTCCAAAAAATACAAGAGTTCATTGGTATAAAGGAGGAAGATGTTGATGTCTGATTAGCCAGATGTTCCTATCTCGTGTGAGCCCAGGGAAAGATCCTGAAAGAAAGTGAAAATGGTGTGATCACACTCTTGGTGAGTAATTGCCGACATTTTAGCTCATGAGTCTCTCTCACTCTCTTTCTTTCTGTGTCACTGAGGAGGTTTCACAAGGACTGAAAAGACCTTGGAAATAAAACCCAGAAATATGGTTTTGGAGTGAAATTGCATCTCAGGACTGTGATTTTCTCTCTATTGAACCTCTTCCTTTGAGCTGGACGTCGACTGACTCATCCATTCTTTATACCCACTTTCTTCATACGCTTTGGACAAAAACACACGACACACACACACTGGCACACGGATCCTTTCTATTCTCTCAGGATGTATCAGCAGTGATTGTTTGACAGGCTGGAGACACACGGCAGCGAGCCATTTCTCCTCAATAAGGGCCGCAATTACATTTTTCTTCTTCCTTTTTCACATTTTATTTTTCGCTTAATAGTTTTTGTAACTGCATTTTGTATGAAAGGCCTCAGGATATGAAGGATATTATGTTGAAAAGCCAAGGCTAGTCTCTTAATGAGCTGCTAAGCTTAAAATAATCTTATTAATCTGTGTTTCAGTGGACACTTACAGCTGTTTTTCCACCTTGGTGAGACTAACATATATTTTTTTTATTAGAAAAACCTGCTAGTGTGTCTGTTTAACACCGTTTTGTAAAATGTATGAATGTATGTACCATCTGTCAGAGTCGGGTCAAAAAGGTCAACTATATCAGAAGTATTTAACTTTTTTATTTCTTCAAATCTCATTCAACCTTTTCACACGTAACAAGGCCGCTTTCTCTTGAAACATGATAAAATAAATCTTTCCTTCTTTGATAGCTATATATAAACCCTTTTAACCTTGCGCTTATGCTTAACTTATGCTTGTGTTCATTTCAGTAATGAAACATACAGTGTATTCACTGATTTTGTTTGGCATGCCATTAAATACAACAGAAAGTTTTGCTCTACCCGATTCGACTGTTATCAACCCATTAAATGTGCGTTATCAATCGTTATCAGCGTCATAGATGTGGGTCAGTAGGGGCCTGCTACACCTACTACATTGTAAAAGTGAAAGCAAAACTTAAAAGCAACACCTTTTAAAACGTAAAACTAAATGAAACGTTACGTTTTGAACACAAACAAAACAACTTCTTTAGATTTAGGGAACAAAACCACTTAGTTAAATTTAAGGACAATGATCGTGTTTTGGCTTAAAGTTACTTTGTTTGAAAAGTGAAACTTAAAAGACAACTACAAGAATCTCCTGGGTGAAAGTCCTGCGTTTTGTGTCCCATCTATTGCCCCTGACCTCCACCCCTTATGGAGTTTCACACGGTCTATACTACAGCACCTGAATTCTGTTTCTGCTCCTGTTATAATTACTGCGGTCGCTAGAGGTCCCTGTCATGTTCTTTTATTCCTTCTTTCGTTTATCTAAATTGTGAATAGATGATAAAACCTACTAGTAAGTGAAGCAGGCCCCATCTGACCCACAGCTATGGAGCTTATAACCACTGATATCATCCATTTAATGAACTGATTACAGTCTAAATGACTATTTGTTCACACTGAAACACTCATGTTACCACACAAACACACAGCTTGGTAGTTGGCTAACTTAGCCAGGAACATAGCCTACATGTCTGAACTCCTCTAGGTACTTACAGTATACATTGATATGATTAAATTATGAACAAAAATGAGCACTCTTAAAGTAATCTACTGTGACTTCACAGGATTTCATCAGAGCCGATCTGGAGTCTGCTGTCCAGCTGCCGTCTCTGAGCAGCTGTCAATCACTCATGAACTCCGATCAAACGGTCAAACTAGAATCAAATCTGAAATCAATATTATGTTATATTAATGCCTATTTCTCTCCTGAGATGTGTTCAGAATCATCTTGTAGTGCACGGTTAAGCTGAGAAAAGTTAAATGAGAAAGATAACCTGAAAAAAATCATGTTCCTCTGTGTCCTCCGGTGTCCCTAACGGCATCTGCCAGATTTCATTGGCATTAATTTTAGAACACCTCCCTAGGAAGGCGCCCAGGGGGCATCTTTACTAGATGCCCGAACCACCTCAGCTGGCTCCTTTCAACGCAAAGGAGTAGCGGCTCTACTCCAAGTCCCTCACGGATGACTGAGCTTCTCACCCTATCTCTAAGGGAGACTCGCGAACAAGACCCAGAGGTACTTGAACTCCTTCACTTGGGGTAATGACTGATTCTCTAGCCGGAGTAGGCAATCCATTGGTTTCCTGCTGAGAACCATGGCCTCAGATTTAGAGGGGCTGATCCTCATCCCGGCCGCTTCAAACTCGGCTGCGATCCGATCCAGTGAGTGCTGGAGGTCACAGACCGATGATGCCAACAGGATCACATCATCTGCAAAAAGCAGCGATGAGATCCTCAGCACATCGAACTGCAAACCCTCCTCCCCCCGACTACGCCTCGATATCCTGTCCATGAATATCATGAACAGAATTGGTGACAAAGCGCAGCCCTGGCGGAGGCCAACCCCCATCGGAAACGAGATGAGATGAACAGGTGGATAATGTCTTTATGGCAGCTGTGATGTCACTACGTAGAACTTAACAAAGGAATAACTACAGTAGCTCTTGAAAGATTTCTTACAGCAGTTTTCGTGGCCAATGGTTAGCATTACATCATATTTTAGAAGCTCTTCATATGTTTTTTTTATATGAAAATAACAATTCGTAAAGCAAGTAGAAACTAAAGCTGACAAGTAATTGTAGTCTCAATAATTCCCTCCGAAGTTTAGTGGAGTAGAAGTAGAACTTGGCTTGAAATGACAAGTAAAGTACAGTACCTGAAATTTGTACTTTACTATATTACTTGAATAAATGTACTTAGTTACATTCCATCACTGCGTGTACATGTACATCTTAGTCCAGCAAGATGTGAACACATCAATCACACATGTCTCCTTCTTTTTTGCATGTGAAGCGGCCACAAAAACCATGCACAGTATCTAGATCAGATCTCCTGCTGATGTGTAATAATGTGAAAGTGAGTGTGATTCAGTCATGTGTCGTGGTCTGACAGCAGGCTGACGCTGCTCTCTGCACGCTCTCTTATTTTCTTCACTATGGGACGCCGCTATCTCCTCATATTCCCACAGAGTGTGTGTGATACCGAGGCGAGTGTGTCTGATTGAAAAGACGAGTTGTACGAATCGCCCCCTTTATTGGAAAATTATCTTTTTGGCTGTGTATGATACCGAAGATTTAGTTTTAGCTCCCTTTCAAAGAGACAATTCACTTTTGGGGTCTAACGCTTTCATTTTCCAGCACGCTTATCTCGCCATGACTTAATAAACCGGTGACATCTGATCCTGGCAGTGCCTGGAATGTGCTATACCACATTCAGGCCTTTTATTCTGAATACGAGAGCTGAAAATAGTAATTCTACGCTGCCTGGAGATGTGTGTCAGGTTAATTTGCTCTGTAACTCCGTCTGCTCCTTGCTGCTTTTCCTTCAGTGCCTATTTTCCTGTTTGTCATTAAAACCACCGAAGGTTAATGGACTGCCTGCTGCTGCTTTTACATGTCTTAGCCATTACCTACAAATGATATGCATCACTACCGACCATTTCCCAAAGCATACAATATGCTTTTTAACAGCTGCGACAGCTTGTGAGTCTGTGTGTGAGTCATCATGGTTAAATGTGGTCCTGGAGACACCTACTGTAGCAGGAACTACCACACAAGCAGTTTTAAGTACTTTGCCAGATGTTTATCTGTCATTCTGCGGGGTGTTCTCATACACCATTCGTAGCTGTACCTACAAAAAGTAATGCACTGTAATTCATATATATACCACCAAAGCAAGATTAGCAATTGAAATTAAACAACAATCTAAACTTCCCATCGACATGAACACTGCCATAATCTCTCTTTTACTCAAACCTAATAAAGACCCCACCTCCCCATCCAGTTATCGCCCCTTGTCTCTCATCAACACAGACACAAAAATCATTAGCAAGGCATTAGCATCACGCATCGAAACAGTTACTCCATCTCTCATCCACTCAGACCAAACTGGCTTTATTAAAGACAGACACTCATCCAATCATTTACGTAGACTATTTGATTTAATCCATTACACATCACACACAAACACACCGACAGCAATAGTTTCTTTAGATGCTGAAAAAGCATTCGACAAAGTAAATTGAGCATTTTTATTTTCTATATTAAAAACATTTGGTTTCGGTGAATCATTTATACACTGGGGCAGGATTTTGTACACATCACCAATGACCACGATCACCACCAATGGATTAACATCACAACGCTTCACTTTGCACAGGGGTACTAGGCAAGGATGCCCACTCTCTCCATCTTTATTCGCAATATTTATCGAACCACTTGCAGCAGCCATCCGTCAAAAAGTAAACATCACAGGAATCCAAACAAACAATATGCACCACAAGATCAGCCTTTATGCAGACGACATTTTACTTTACTCACAGAAGCAGAGTTAAGTACTTTGTCAGATGTTTATCTGTCATTCTGCTGGCTGTTCTCATACACCGTTCATAGCTATACCTACAAAAAGTAATGCACTGTAATTCATATATATCCCACAAAAGCAATGCGTATTTAATCCACGTAATTGTGACCCAGTATATAGAGAAGTATAAAGAGCAACAAACACCGGATGGGTGGGACCACCAGACTTTCGCCCAGGAAAACGGTGTTCGGTTCCCACGTGAGACCAGAAAACAACATTGATAATTCTGTACTTAAAGCTTCAGTAGGCAGAATGTTTCGGCATCATTGGGAAAATATTCCATAATAACCTTTCAACATGTTGTAATTCAAGTGTTCTGAGAGATAACTAGACTTCTGCTCCTCCTCATGGCTCTGTTTTCAGGCTTTAGAACATCTAGCCCCGTGACGGGAGACTTTGACCAATCACAGGTCATTTCAGAGAGAGAGAGCGTTCCTATTGGCTGTGCTCTGGCCAATGGGCGGTGCTTGGTATTTTCTCAACTGATCTCAACATGGCTGCCGGGTCACAAACTTTCTAGTTTGACCGTTTGGTCGGAGTTCGCGAGTGATTGACAGCCGGCTCTCATAGACGGCAGCTGGACAGCAGACCTCAGATCAGCTCTGACTGCTTGTTTTCCTCCGGTCTGTGAAATCTGGCAGATGCCGTTAGGGACACCGGAGGACACAGAGGAACATGATTTTTTTCAGGTTATCTGTTTCATGACAGATGTTGACTTATTTGTCACGTAACCACTGCTGTAGTTATTTTAACCCGAACCACAATCTTGTCCTAAACCTAAGGAAGTTGTTTCCTGTGAATACAGAAGTTTATTTTGAAAAGACTGTATGCTCGTAACGAGCAGAAAGTGGCATGTGTTGCTGGACATTCGTAGAGAACGCATAAAAACATTGCTGTTTGTGGACATATTTTGTCACCGTGATAGTGTCACGACCGTGCAAGATGCAATCATGAAACTCTACAGGTGTGTCGTTGAGATCAATATAAAGGTTTGCTCGAGAATGGATGTGGTCCCAGCAGGGGCAGCAGAAGGAGAGGGTAGGAAGTAGGGAAGGCCTGATTTGGTCTCTAGTTTATTTATTATTTTCACTAGTTTTTAATTCATGGTAACAACCTGACTCCTGTGTTCTGTTCCTGAAGATGTTTGGCCTGTTTGACAAGACAAAGTTCTTCCTCATGAGAAATATGTGTATGTGTTTGATGCTTTGTGAACTTTGGATGCAACTCCAATCAGCAAGTTTTAAAGTTTACATTTCCCTGACTTCATACTCCATATATGGAGCGTCATTTATCCATCCAGTCCCCCAAATGTTGTGTTACTTCTACAGAAAGTGTGTTTTATAACTAAAGGAGGCAAAATAAATGTGACATTTTCATTGCTGTGTGTGTGTGTGTGTGTGTGTGTGTGTGTGTGCACACT
Organism: Sebastes fasciatus; assembly: GCF_043250625.1. Lineage (NCBI taxonomy): Eukaryota > Metazoa > Chordata > Actinopteri > Perciformes > Sebastidae > Sebastes > Sebastes fasciatus. The sequence continues at coordinate 1,044,506 of NC_133816.1, read as the reverse complement.
GGGCCCTTTCAGTCCATTACAGCAAATGAAAACAAAACACCAGTAATGTCCAATCATTTTGCTGCCATCATTCATTCTCATTTTGGATGCTCAAACCTGCCGACATGCTAAGCACCAACGCCATTTCTCCCCCATCATGCATCCTAATCTATTCTACCCTTTTCTGAGATCCAGACAGGACAGAAACTAATGTACGAGTCCAGACAGAAGCAACTCAAAATCAATGGATTTTTACAAATCCACAGTCCCTCAGAGCTTCTTTCCTCCATCTGTAATAACAGTGACTTTTCCATGGTTGTTGTAAATTAAAAGGAGAAGGTTGATTTATGATAAAAACTACAAGAAAACCCAAATATATATGTTTGCATTTAGGCCTTTACACACCGGGGGCACGACGAATAAACGACACGGAAATGCTAAATACTCACGTGTGAATATTATATGTCTAGGGCTTTCACTGTGAAAGGTAAAAGCGGAAGGAGTGGAACTGTTATGTGTTGCCTTTGTCAAGGTTGAAAGGAGTAATAAAGTTTGCTGGAGGGGTATTCTTCCAAATCAGTCGTCTAGATGGAAGACGGGCAGTGGGTGGGTTGAAGATGTCTGCATGGATTGGTAGTTGGGTCTTTGACCTTTTGAAGCATCCTTTGAGTAGATGCTACTCGCCGGATATGTGGGGGCGTTATATTGGATAGGACAGGGAGCCAGGGGAGTGGTGTTGAACGAATAGTCCCGCTTATGATTCGCATGGTTGTGTTGTGTCTGGGGTGACCTGGACCAAACAGGGGCACAGTATTCTGCTGCGGAGTAAGCAAGGGCCAGTGTCGAGGTGCGCAATGTGGGGGCTGCTGCCCCCCATTTTGAGCCAGCGAGCTTACAGAGCAGGTTGTTTCTAGACTTCACCTTAGCTACCGTTCCTTTCAGGTGTTCCTTGAAGGATAGGGTCCTGTCAAGTGTCACTCCCAGGTAAGTTGGGTTAAGGGCGTGCTTCAGCTTAAGTCCGCTGAGTTGGATATTTAGCTCTGAAGCAGCTTTTGCGTTGTTGAGGTGGAATACACTGGAGACTGTTTTAGCGGGGCTTGGTTTTAGGCGCCAGATTTTGAAGTACTGGTCCAGCTTTGCGAGGTCTTCCGTGAGCACCTGTTCCAGTGAGTCAAAGTTTGGTGCTTGGGTTGCCAGACAGATGTCATCAGCGTAGATGAATTTACAGGATTTAATGGTGGGTAGGTCATTTGTGTAAAGGTTAAACAGGGTTGGGGCGAGGACTGACCCTTGTGGGAGCCCGTTTGACTGTTTTCTCCATGCACTCTTATTCTGTCCAAGGTGAACTCTGAACCTCCGGTTAGTTAGCAGAGTTTTAATTGTTGCTGTTGCCCAGTCAGGGAGTGCTTTTGTAAGTTTTAGCAGGAGGCCTTTGTGCCAAACAGTATCGTAGGCAGCTGTGAGGTCGAGGAATACTGTTCCTGTCTTCAATTTGCTCTTGAAACCATTTTCAATGAAGGTGGTTAGGGCCAGTACTTGTTCTCCTGTGCTGTGGCCCTTGCGGAAACCGGCCTGGTCTACGCAAAGAATCTCTTCTACTCCTGGAGATATGCGTTGTAGTATAAGACGTTCCAGGATTTTGATAGGGAAGCAGAGTAAAGAGATTGGGCGGTAGCTTGCTGGTAGTTTGTGATCTTTACCAGGTTTTGGTATGGCAATTACTTTTGCTGACCGCCATTTCTTTTTGATTGAGTTTGTCTGTATTATCCTGGGTCAGCCAGGTTAGAGCTCGGGGGCCCAGATGTTTCGTGAACTCTGGAGAGATGTTATCATATCCTGCTGCCTTTCTACATTTCAGGCCCTGCAGGACTTTCTCCAGTTCAGCGACCTCAAAAGGCTCAGTGTTGCTTTCCCCTCTGAGTTTTTTTTTCCGTGTGCCTTTAACTCAGTTGTAGTTGATCTTCTGGTGTGTTTGTCTTGGGCTGCTTTTGCAATAGTCAGTAGGTGGGACGCAACTTGATTGGGTGTTACAGGTGGTCGGCTCTGGGTAGTGGGTTTCTGTGCAGCTCCAAGGCGGCAGATGAGGCTCCAGCATTTTCTGCTAGAGCGGGTGAAATTCAGGTCTGCTACAGTCTCCTCCCATTTTTTCCGCCGAGTTGTAGATTGTGATTCAATGAGATGGTCTGCCATCTTGGGGTCCCCTGATGTTTTGTAGGCTTGTAGGAGGGCAGCACTTTCTCCGTCCAGGCATGGGACATAGAGGGGTCGGTTGCCTCGTGGAATTGTTTCGGACTACTGAGCCTCCGCACGACCTGAACGCTTGATGCCTTTTTTTGCAATGCGAAAGCTCAGAAAATCAACCTTGTTCCGAAAAAAGTATGTTGCTTTTTCGCTGCGTAACATTCACTCTTTGTGTGAAAGTACTCATTAAAGAAACATCAGGTCGGAAAATGATATTGACGTGAGAATAATACTCACATATAGAGTATATAATAATATTTAAAATAATTAATAACATTGTTTGTAACAGCCGTCAGGGTTGGGCAGCCCTTTCTATTTTTATATGGTGGTTAATTGAGATTGCTGATACACACAGCCTATTTTTAATCTATGTAAAAGATGTGTGCCAGTCAATCCAAGTCATATCTATAACGTTTAACTAGTCTCATGGAGCGCAGAGAAGCGTTTTGGTGAGCAGGCATATGGAGAATGGATTTGCGGGGTGTCAGATCCATGGTGAAGAGATGGCAAAGTTTTTTAATTAGGTATTTAACTTGTCACTCGATTAACTGATTAACGGGCCTCAGTGGGCGGACATGCTGTTCCACCATAAACATCTCTAAATGCACTGTGAGGCGCAGATTCTAGAGATCATAACATCTTAGTTCTGATAGAAAGTTAGTTCAAATCACTTCAATATCTGCGTATGAGAAATAATCGCAAATCAACCTTTCAATCATCATTATGCAATCCAATCACCAATGGACACAAGCCAAGTTTGCATGCAACAGTTTCTGTACTATACAAATAAAATACAAGTTAAAGGGACTGTTTGTAAGAATCAGAAATGTCTTGTTAACAGCGACACCTGTGGCCGTTAAGTCAACGAAAGTCAGCGTCCTGTTGCTCGCGCTTGTGCTCGCTCTACATAGACATGAAGGAGCATCGCTCAACACAGTGAGGAGACACACGTCAGCTAAAAGCACAATATCACTCTATATTTCAGCTGCTTGGCAGTAATGTTAGCTGACCAGACGAAGGTCTCTCCATGAATCAATGCTGATCCTAGTGTTGGCTTTTCCCGCTTCAGCCTCCCGACCGAGGCGGGAGGGAACAGGGGAGACACCGGAGTTTTGGTCGGAGACGATAACGTTTCTCTCTGCGGAGCCCCGTCACTTCACAAGACACGGGAAACCTCTGTTGGTCTGGAGGAGCTGCAGCAGTTATTTCCGCACAAACGTCCACTGTACATTCACTAGATATTCTCAGAGCTAAACTAACTCTTCTGCAGTGTGGAGTGTGTGCACATGCACGTGAGAGTGGAGCGAAAGCGCGAGAACGATCGCGGTGTGTGAATGAAGGCAAGCAGACAGAGGAGCAGAGAGTACAGCAGAGACTCCGGTCCTGGAGACCAAAGCTACGGTCTCCCCCGTGTCCTCCGACCGCGGCCAACACTGTTTAACAGACGGGCTTCACTAGATACAACCAAGAGGTTTTGGTGCTTCACTGTAGTTTGTGTCGGAGTCCGAGTCTGACACCAACCCGCAATGATTTATACGTGTAAGAAGTTACAAACAGTCCCTTTAACTGCTAGGATTTACATTGCAATCAGGAGAGACTTAATTGAAGAGATGTGTAAAGACATAGTGCACAATGGAAACCCCGACAGGGCGATGCGGCATATTAACTGTCATTATCCCGCTTGTTACACGGCGACTTACTTAAGAAATCAATAATTTGACACAAAAACGGTGCGCCAGAGTTCAACATCAGAACTGCGCCCACAGCAACAGTCTGCTATACATAGCAACAGTCTGCTATACATAGCAACGGTCTGTTACACATGGCAACGGTCTGCTATACATAGCAACGGTCTGTTATACATAGCAACGGTCTCCTAACATAGCAACGGTCTGTTACACATGGCAACGGTCTGCTATATATAGCAACGGTCTGTTTTACATAGCAACGGTCAGTTATACATAGCAACAGTCTGCTATACATAGCAACGGTCTGTTACACATAGCAACAGTCTGCTATACATAGCAACAGTCTGTTACACATGGCAACGGTCTGCTATATATAGCAACAGTCTGTTTTACATAGCAACGGTCAGTTATACATAGCAACGGTCTGTTATACATAGCAACGGTCAGTTATACATAGCAAGGATCTGCTATGCAATGGTCTGCTATACATAGCAACGCAACGGTCTACTATACATAGCAACGGTCTGCTATATATAGCAACGGTCTGTTATACATAGCAACGGTGTGTTATACATAGCAACGGTCTGTTAAACATAGCAACGGTCTGTTATACAGAAATAACAGACCTTAGAGCGCCGTGATTGACCAATATTATCCAGTATTCAACAAAGCTGTGTAATAAAAATATTTGCCTACTAGACCCGTCTAGACACTGGTGGATGAGATGTGGAGCAGGACCAACTGGGAACACTGGTTGTGATGGAGACTGGAGGGGAAAGGCGTTTGCATGGATCTGACAGTGAAATGATAGCTGACAGGAGGAGAGACAGGAACAGTTTTTATTACTGAACTTAGCTTTATTTATCTCAGTCATTTTGATAACATTGCAGACATTATTATGGAACAGCAGTACTTCCATACTGTTCGCCAATTTATGAAGTGTTTGATAACGTCCCATCTAGAATACTGTTGGGTCCTTTGGTCAGCAGAATCGTAGCCAACTGGCACAATAATCCAATCCAACATCTCCTCCATATACTACATCCTAATTCAATTACAAAAATGGCCTTTTTATAACCAGATAGTGGGAAAAATAAGACACAAAATGACGCCAGAACTTTTGATCTCTTAATTAGCGATTATTATCTTTTATTTGGACAACTTTCTGCAAGATTCGGTTCATCACCAATGCATGAGGCTGATATAGTGCAGGAATGTGGCTCTCCGAAAGTTCAAAACCGAAAGTAGTTCACTCCCACAATGCTGAGCCAAAGAGGGTATTAATTATGAATTAACGTAAAGTATTAATTCCACAAACCCACTGAGGAGTCATCCATGGAAATATGTGTTTATTCCCACTATTCTTTATTAGGCTATATATATAAAACATAACTGTTTCTGGTTATTGGTGATAAAACATTGGATACTGTTGTTTTGGAAAGAGCCAATAAATCCCATTGTTTAGAAACAGAAATGATTAATGATGTATTAATGTGAGGTACCTGTGGCTGCTTCTCGGCTTATTAAGAATTACTGAAGACTTATTGTCATAAAAAAACAAAACAATTGTAAACACACACAAGCAAACAGTATTACAAATTAATTCAGCCTTTCAATCCAGTCCCAAGGGCCGGTGTCTAATCAAAGTTTTATGGCTTCATGAGTCTCCCTGTCTCTCTCAGGCACTCTACAGCTTCCACATCACAATTTAGGGATTAAATTGGAGGATTTAAGGATTGTGGTGATATTTATTCCCCCTTCTTTTCACCAAATGAATTCTCTTGGTGCAGTGAGAGGGGTATCATAATTTTAATAAGGTGATTAGCTGTTATGGCGCCAAAAAGACACTTAGCAGGGTAGAGAAAAAAAGTGCAAATGGCTTCCCTCTTTCATTCTCAGCTGGTGAGACAGCGTGACTGTTTCACACACTTGCATGCACAAGTAGCATCAGATAGGCTTATCAGTTTATGGCTGAGTTTGAAAATAATTCCCTTTACTTTCTCCCCACAATAACTGCTACCAAGCTTGAGTTGAACTGTGTTCATGAGCGCTCAACAAACTGTTGCATTCTGATCTTATTTTTAGGGCTCGAGCCCGAAATTGCCCACCGCTGTCCGTGGCATGAAGTGCGAGGAAACCTATCGTTTTTGTAAAGATTAATAGTATTCTGCATTTTTGAGGGGCTTGGGAAGCACAACCACTCACGGAAAGAACTGGTGAAATGACAGTTCTGCAGTGATTGGGCGTTCATTCGCATACATTTTATGCAAACTTTTTCAATCTTCTCCTAGAGGGTTTATTTGGTTGGTATAACCCCTCTGGCTAGTGTGACGCTAAATTACAAAGGAATAATCGATACCTCGAATGGTGATGTCATAGATCATGTGACAATATGCTATTTTAGCCACTTTACAGGTATGGAACTTTTCAAAACTCCTCCTAGAGGATTCAACAGATTGACCTCAAATTTTGAGACCTTCATGATGATAAATTCCGAAGCTTTTGGGTTTTCGTGAAACAGCGTTGCCGTGGTCATTTGCATGTTTCACCATGATACAAAATGCTGTTGTAACTGGACTTTATGTTGTCCAATCTGCCCCAAATTTCCCATGATTGATAAGAGTCCATGCCCATCTTGAGTTATAGTCATAGCGCCGCCCACTGACAACAGGAAGTCAGCCTTAGGGAACAAAGATCATCCAATATACACAAGATTTACATGGTGTGATCGACACCTGATCTACAACAACATGACGTGTAATGAGTGTGTGTGTTCTATAGCGCCACATCGTGTACACTAGATATTGGTTTAAGAAAAAAAAGAATCGTCCAAAAAAAGCTGAAGAGAGATGCACGTAGATATAAATGTCTATGGACTGGAGACGCATATAGTGCAATACCAATAAGTGGCCACAATGTATAGACAGTTAGCGCTATTTTACACAAGGACATGTTGAGATCAATAAATCAGATCAATCAGCTAACTTGTGAGCACAGTGTCAAACAGTCACGGAAATGCACAGCCGTGACAACTGGCGTCCTCCGACGTGCACAAGGTGCGAGGGCCTGTCCATCGCTGTTTGCAGCTTTAATTGTATGTTACTTTCACCATGAGTTTTTTTTAGTGTGTGTTTCCTCACAACTTTGCCACGTCCTTATTTTCACTACAATCTACAACAATCTTGTAAAAATCGTGCCTTGGCGATACTCGTCTCTCTCAAGTGTCTGTTTTTTTTATTCTAGATATCCAAATCTACTACTACATCATTCACAATGAGAACCGAAATGTGTGTTTGAAAAATGAAAGGCTTTTTAGTTCATCTGCCAGAACAAGCACAGATACAAGAACATCACTTCAGGGGTTTAGAAGTTTGTTCCAAAGGATAGTCTCATATAAAAACAAAAAAACGACTTTCTAGGATACTGGTTAGGATAGTCAAGTCAAGTCAATATATTTGTATAGCCCAAAATCACAAATCACAAATTTGCCTCAGGGGGCTTTACAATCTGTAGAGGATACGACACCCTCTGTCCTTTACAGTGCGACCCTCTCATCGGATAAGGAAAAACGTAACCAAAAAAACCTTTTAACATGGAGAAAAAATGTTAGAAACCTCAGGGAGAGCAACAGAGGAGGGATCCCCCTTCCAGGATGGACAGATGTGCAATAGATGTCATGTGTACAGAGTAACATCATGAAAATACAACATAGACAATCCATGATAAAAATGTATATGTATAATGTGAATCTAAGTGAGAAGGTGGATCCAGGAGGATGTCAAGCAGTTTCCAGGCATCACCAAACAGATAGAGCCAGAGCAACACAACCTCTTCTCCACGCAAAACCGGTAGAGCCAGGGCAACACGACCTCCTCTCCACGCCAACCAGATAGAGCCTTAGCAACACAACGTCCTCTCCACTCCATATAGGTAGAACCAGAGCAACACAACATCCTCTCCATGCCAACCTTATAGGGCTTTAGCAACACAACCTCCTCTCAAACAACAGAGGAAAAACAAAAATTCAAATAAGAAAATATATTTACAAAAAAGTGGAATTTTCAAAACAAAACTGAGTCTAGTATCTACACCCTGAACATCAAAACTAAACTAAACTAAAACTCTCCATGTCAAGATAGATAGAGCCCGAGCAACACAACCTCCTCTCCACCATGAACCTAGAGAGAGAATCATATTTTTGTTTTTAGGATACTGGTCAGGATACTGGTCAGGATACTGGTTAGGATACTGGTCAGGACACTGGTCAGGATACAGGTCAGGATACTGGACAGGATACTGGTCAGGATACTGGTCAGGATACTGGACAGGATACAGGTCAGGATACTGGTCAGGATACTGGTTAGGATACTGGTCAGGATACTGGTCAGGATACTGGTCAGGATACAGGTCAGGATACTGGTCAGGATACTGGACAGGATACTGATTAGGATACTGGTCAGGACACTGGACAGGATACAGGTCAGGATACTGGTCAGGATACTGGACAGGATACTGATTAGGATACTGGTTGAATGAAAGGCACATTGTAAAGGGCTTTGTCCTTCTAGGATTGAGAACTGCTTTATAAAGTAAACACATTCTATTTAGAGTTTCATGCTGTTTTTCTTTGTTGTTCATCTCAAGTTGAATGTCGTAACCAGTTCTCTTTCCCATCACTGTTTGTATGAAAGCGGCAGTGGTGGAATGTAACTAAGTATATTTACTCGAGTATTGTACTTAAGTACAATTTTGAGGTACTTGTACTTTCTTTGAGTATTTATATTTTATGCTACTTTATAGATCTACTCCACTAGCTACATATTGGAAAGCCAATATTGTACTTTTTACCCCATTACATTTATTTGATAACTCTGCATGTAGCGTGTAGCATTAAGGAGGATCCATGGGCAGACATGGAATATAATAAGTAAGTGATAATGTACAGCGAGCCGGACATTTCTACACTGTAATGTTACTACTTTTACTTAAAGGGACTGTTTGTAACTTCTTACACGTATAAATCATTGCGGGTCAGTGTCTCATGCACGATCGCGTGTGTCTACGCTGTTCAGACTCAGACTCCAACACAAACTCCAGTGAAGCACCAAAACCTCTTGGTTGTATCTAGTGAAGCCCGTCTGTTAAACAGTGTTGGCCGCGGTCGGAGGACGCGGGGGAGACCGTAGCTTTGGTCTCCAGGACCGGAGTCTCTGCTGTACTCTGCTCCTCTGCTCCTCTGCCTGCCTTCACTCACACACCGCGCTCGTTCTCACTCTTTCGTTCCACCTCTCACGTGCATGCGCGCACACTATACACTGCAGAAGAGTTAGTTTGGCTCTGAGAATATCTAGTGAATGTTCAGTGGACGTTTGTGCAGAAATAACTGCTGCAGCTCCTCCAGACCAACAGAGGTTTCCCGTGTCTTGTGAAGTGACGGGGCTCCGCAGAGAGAAACGTTATCGTCTCCAACCAAAACTCCGGTGTCTCCCCTGTTCCCTCCGGCCGCGGTCGGGAGGCTGAGGCAGGAAAAGCCAACACTAGGATCAGCATTGATTCATGGAGAGACCTTCGTCTGGTCAGCTAACATTACTGCCAAGCAGCTGAAATATAGAGTGATATTGTGCTTTTAGCTGACGTGTGTCGCCTCACTGTTTTGAGCGATGCTCCTTCATGTCTATGTAGAGCGAGCACAAGCGCGAGCAACAGGACGCTGACTTTCGTTGAGTTAACGGCCACAGGTGAAGCTGTTAACAAGACATTTCTGATTCTTACAAACAGTCCTTTTAAGAAAATTATCTGAATATTTCCACCACTGGAAACCAGACATGTTTTGGTTGTTCATCCATCAACCACTCAACCAGTTGTTATGACTGCTATTACACAACCAGTTAACAGTTAGCACTGTTGCCTCACAGTGAGAAGGTTCCTGGTTCAAACTGCCAATCATCCTCTTATCAGGTAAAGATGTCATTGTTAAGTAACAAAGGGAGCTGTACAGCACATGCCGTATCTTATACACAGGAATCTCTTTAAGAACATACTGTTCTCATTAGTGAAGACTCATACCAGCGCGAGCTGTTCCCAGGTGATGTCCTCCATGATGTTGAAATGAAAATTACACCCTTGCAGCACAGAGCTGAATAAAACAGCAGGGTGGAGTCACATGGCCCAGGTCCAAAGGGCTGTTTTACACAGTGGCGTGATGTTTCATAAGCACTGTTGTGACCTGAGCTAGGTAAAGCCTGTTGAGTGTACAGGTTGTATACTTGATGGAGACCATTTTAGATTTGACAGCTGTGAGCCTGAGTTATCGGTTTATTATTGACTCACTGACTCTTTTGTTTGAACTTTTATTGGACGTTTTACACTAAGTTGTTTCATTCATTCTAAGAGTTTGAACAAAGACTTACCCATTATACTGTACAGATCTTCAGGGTTAAGATAAATTCCAGAGCCCATACATGGTGCAGCGGGGGAAATGTTAATCCAGGATAACTCAAAGTGGGATTGTTTAGTCTTGATCTCTGTTTAAACTGGACTAATATTACCTTACCCCCCTCAAACTTCCCCCAAAATAAAGATTGGCATTTCATTTTCTTCTACATAAAAATGTTCTACCTCTTGCTAAAGTTCCAGTAGGCAGTATATTTTTGGCATCATTGGGTAAAAATCCCATAATAACCTTTCAGCATATTGTAATTCAAGTGTTCTGAGAGAAAACTAGACTTCTGCTCCTCCTCATGGCTCTGTTTTCAGGCTTTAGAACATCTAGCCTGTGACGGGAGACTTTGACCAATCACAGGTCATTTCAGAGACAGAGCGTTCCTATTGGCTGTGCTCCGGTCATGTGACCAGAACTTGTGCGTTCCTTCACCAGATTTCACAATGCGGCGGCGTCACGAACGTTCTCATTTTACAGCTAAACCGTGCACTACAAGATGATTCTGAAAACATGTGAGGAGAGAAGTAGGCATTAAGGTAACAGAATATTGATTCGTATTTGATCAGTGCTGTCTAGTTTGACCATTTGGTCGGAGTTCAGAGTGATTGACAGCCGGCTCTCATAGACGGCAGATGGAAAGCAGACCTCAGATCAGCTTTTACTGCTTGTTTTCCTCCGGTCTGTGAAATCCTGCAGATGCCGTTAGGAGCACCGGAGGACACGGAGGACACAGAGGAAAATGTTTTTTTTCGGGTTACCTGTTTCATGTACTACTGTCACAATATAGCGACCGTTTTATAAAAATAACTTTTTCTAATCACATTTGCTCCAATCTGGCCTACTTCAGCTTTAAAAGCAGCAATGGTGGAGGATATACTGTAGAGGAAGATATTGAATATTTTCTGGTACCAACTTTTCTCAGAGTTGTATCCAGTGTCCCAGTGATTTCAGATAATTGAATCTATGTGCTTAACAAAGTCAAAAGCACAAAAGAAGTTCAAGCATCAGTAGTGGAAGAAGTATTCAGATCCTTTACTAATGTCAAAAGTATTATTACAATACTGGGGAAATACTGCACTACAAGTAAAAGTTCTGAATTCAAAACCTTATTTAAGTAAAAGTATGTAAGTATTATCAGCTAAATTTACTTAAAAGTACTCTTTGTTTTACTATTATATGAGGTTTCTGGATTAACGTTGCTGCTGCATTAATGTACACTATATGTTGCATTTCCCTGCTGTAGATGCTTAAGGTTGTGCTAATTTTAACTCATGTATATATTGTTGGCTAGTTTAATCTACAGCAATGCATCATATTCTACGAGATCATCGTGTGGTTTTCACTGTCCTGTGAAAACCACATATCTCTAAAACTTTTCATGAGCTCAGAAAATCCAGCCGGTTATCAGGTCATTAAATGGGCGTTATCAATGGTTATCAGCCTCATAGATGTGCAAAAGCATAAGAAGTTGTCTTTATGTTCACAAGCGTTAAGTTTCACTTCTCAAATATAGTTATTTTAAGCCAAAACCTTATATTTTTCTCTTAAGTTAACTTAGTGGTTTTGTTGCCTAAACCTAAAGAAGCTGTTTTGTTTGATATCAAAAACGTTTCACTCAGTTTTACAACGTGTTAGAACATGTAGCTTTTAAGTTACGCCTTCACTTTTACAACGTAGCAGGCCCCTACTGACCCACATCTATGAGGCTTACAATGACTGATAACACACATTTAATGAGCCGATTTTAGTCAAATTCATTTGAAAATGAACGAAAGCTGTCAGACAAACATGGTAAAATAATAATAGAAGTAGAACGTTACGTGAAATGGAAATTGTCAAGTAAAGAACAAGAAGTTTGTGCTAAAGGAAGCAGAGAAACCAGCAGTGTCTCACCGGGCTTCACCGAGCACAACCATCCCAAACAACAACACACAGCAGGTCAGGCCCCATCATATCTTAAAGAGCTCATAGTACCCTACTACCCCACTAGAGAATTGGTGCTGACGTGCTTACGGTAAGCGTATTGCCTCATTTCCGGTTGCCTGTCTTTCTGTGTGCTGCTGTGTTCTGTAGCTGCTCTAGCACATCCAGGGCAATATAGTTATATACTCTTCATTACAGCGGATAATTACCCGCTACATTTATATCTACACTAGTTCTGCTTAAGCACTCACAACTCGCTCCTTTTTAGAGACTTAATATTCAGCTCGGCTAACGCTAGCTGGGCTATCGTATCGTAGCATAACAGTAGCTTAGCAGTAGCTTAGCCGTTAGCGATGGCTTCTCCTCTCTCCTGCTCTCCTGTTCTCTCTCCTTCTCCTGCTCTCTCCTGCTCTCCTGTTCTCTCTCCCTCTCCTGCTCTCCCCTGCTCTCCTGTTCTCTCTCCTTCTCCTGCTCTCCCCTGCTCTGTGTGTCTTATGTTTAGTTATTCCTCTGCCTCCTTTAGAGCTAATGGTACATGTATTAGGTGTAGTGCATTCGCTGCATTGGAGGCGAGGGTTAGCGAGTTAGAAGCCCGGTTCTGCACTTTAGCTTTAGCTTCTTCTGTAGTTAGCCAGCCCCTAGCCGGTGCAGACCGGCCAAGCTTAGCTTCTGCTAGCCGTCCCCCGGCGACCCCCGAGCAGCCGGGAGGCTGGGTGACTGTCCGAAGGACGCATAGTCGTACCCTGAAGCCCACGGTTAACCACCAACCGCTTCACGTTTCAAACAGATATTCCCCTCTCAGCGACACACCCGCTGAGAAACCAACTCTGGTTATCGGCAGCTCCATTTTGCGGAACGTGAAGTTAGCGAAGTCAGCTGCCATAGTTAATTGCATCCCGGGGGCCAGAGCGGGCGACATTGAATCTGTTTTGAAACTGCTGGCTAAGGATAAACGTAAATACAGTAAGATTGTTATTCACGTCGGCGGTAATGACACCCGGTTACGTCGATCGGAGGTCACTAAAGTTAATGTCTAATCGGTGTGTGCATATGCAAAAACAATGTCGGACTCCGTAGTTTTCTCTGGCCCCCTCCCCAACTTGACCAGTGACGACATGTATAGCCGCATGAAGTCATTCCACAGCTGGCTGTCGTGGTGGTGTCCAGCAAACGATGTGGGCTTCATTGACAATTGGAACCCTTTCTGGGGAATTCCTGGTCTGATTAGGAGAGACGGCATTCATCCTACTTTGGATGGTGCGGCTCTCTTATCCAGAAATCTTACCAAGATTGTTGGTGGAACAAATCCATGACAAACCAGGAGTCATTCCAGGACGCAGAGCTGTAGTCTTACACACTTCTCTGCGCTTCCACTAGAGCAGTTACCCACCCATAGCTTAACCCCAAACCTAACTGAGACTGTGTCTGCCCCACCTAAATTAATTAAATCAAAAGTAAACAGAAGAGGAGTTAAACATAATAATCTAATAAAATCTAACACTAGCACTGCAATAAAGCAACAAAACAGGAGAATTAAATGTGGACTCTTAAATATCAGATCTCTGTCATCTAAAGCTCTACTAGTAAATGATTTAATATCAGATAATCACATTGATTTATTTTGTCTTACCGAAACCTGGCTGTGTCAGGAAGAATATGTCAGCCTAAACGAATCCACTCCCCCGAGTCATATTAATACTCACATTCCTCGAGACACCGGCCGAGGAGGTGGAGTTGCAGCCATCTTCGACTCAAGCCTATTAATAAACCCTAAAACTAAACTAAATTATAACTCATTTCAAAGCCTTGTTCTTAGTTTTTCACACCCAACCTGGAAAGCACTACAGCCAATTTTATTTGTTATAGTGTACCGCGCTCCAGGCCCATATTCTGAATTTCTATCTGAATTCTCAGAGTTTCTATCAAGCTTAGTCCTGAAAACAGATAAAGTCATTATAGTAGGTGATTTTAATATTCATGTGGACGTTGATAATGATAGCCTCAGTACTGCGTTTATCTCTTTATTAGATTCAATTGGTTTCTCGCAGAACGTGCATAAACCCACTCACCGCTTTAACCACACCCTCGACCTTGTTATGTCATATGGCGTTGAAATTGAACATTTAATTGTTTTTCCACAGAACTCTCTTTTATCAGACCATTATTTAATCACTTTTGAATTCTTATTACTAGACTATACACCATCAGATAAAAGTGTGTACACTAGATGTCTATCCGATAGTGTTGTAGCTAAATTTAAGGAAGCGATTCCATCAGCATTAAATTCAATACCATGTCTCAATATAACAGAGGACTCGTATGTTAATTTTAGCCCTACCCAAATTGATCATCTTGTAGATAGTGCTACAGACTCACTGCGAGTCACACTTGATTCTGTTGCCCCTCTAAAAAAGAAGTTAGTAAAACAAAGGAAGTCAGCTCCATGGTATAACCCTCAAACACGCAAATTAAAGCAAGCATCGAGGAAACTGGAAAGGATATGGCGTTCCACCAAACAGGAAGAATCTCATTTAGTCTGGCAAGATAGTCTTAAAACATATAGGAAGGCTCTCTGTGATGCCAGAGCAGCCCATTACTCATCATTAATAGAGAAAAATAAGAACAACCCTAGGTTTCTATTCAGCACTGTAGCCAGGCTGACAGAAAGTCACAGCTCTATTGAGCCATGTATTCCTACAACCCTCAGTAGTAGTGACTTCATGAGTTTCTTTAATGATAAAATCATAACTATTAGAGACAAAATTAATCACCTCCTACCGTCAACTGGTACCAATTTATCCTCAAACTTAGGAACCTTAGAAACAGCTGTACAACCTGATATATATTTAGACTGCTTTTCTCCTATCGATCTCCACAAACTGACTTCACTGATCTCTTCATCTAAATCATCTACCTGTCTCCTAGACCCCATCCCAACTAAACTGCTTAAAGAAGTTTTACCTCTAGTTAGCACCTCTTTACTGGATATGATCAATGTGTCTTTACTAACAGGCTATGTACCACAGTCCTTTAAAGTAGCTGTAATTAAACCTCTTCTTAAAAAGCCCACTCTTGATCCAGAGGTCCTAGCCAACTATAGACCTATATCTAACCTTCCCTTTACCTCCAAAATACTCGAAAAAGTAGTTGCCAGTCAGCTGTGTGACTTTCTACAGAACAATCATTTATTCGAAGATTATCAGTCAGGATTTAGAGTGCACCATAGCACAGAGACAGCACTAGTGAAAATTACAAATGACCTTCTAATGGCATCGGACAAAGGACTTGTCTCTGTACTTGTCTTGCTAGATCTCAGTGCTGCTTTCGACACCATTGACCATGACATCCTATTACAAAGACTGGAACATTTAATTGGCATTAAAGGAACTGCACTAAGTTGGTTTAAGTCCTATTTATCAGATCGATCTTAGTTTGTACATGTCAACGATGAGTCCTCCATGCACGCCAAAGTTAGTCACGGAGTTCCACAGGGTTCTGTACTTGGACCAATTCTATTTACCTTATATATGCTTCCCTTAGGCAATGTTATTAGAAAACACTCCATAAACTTTCATTGTTATGCAGATTACACCCAATTATATCTATCAATCAAGCCAGACGAAACAAACCAGTTAACTAAACTTCAAGCATGCCTTAAGGACATAAAAACCTAGATGACCTGCAATTTCCTGATGTTAAACTCAGACAAAACTGAAGTTATTGTACTAGGCCCTGAGCACCTCCGAAACAAATTATCTAATGATATAGTTACTTTAGATGGCATTGCCCTGGCCTCCAGCACCACCGTAAGGAACCTGGGAGTTGTCTTCGACCAGGATATGTCCTTTAACTCTCACATAAAACAAACCTCACGGACTGCCTTCTTTCATCTACGTAACATTGCGAAGATCAGGCACATGCTGTGTCAAAATGATGCAGAAAAATTAGTCCATGCATTTGTTACCTCTAGACTCGATTACTGCAATTCCTTATTATCAGGCTGCTCCAATAAGTCTCTTAAGACTCTCCAGTTGATCCAGAATTCTGCAGCACGTGTACTGACTAGAACTAGAAAAAGAGATCATATTACGCCTGTATTAGCTTCTCTGCACTGGCTGCCTGTAAAATCCAGAATAGATTTTAAAATCGTCCTCCTCACCTACAAAGCGCTAAACGGTCAGGCCCCATCATATCTTAAAGAGCTCATAGTACCCTACTACCCCACTAGAGCACTGCGCTCACAGAATGCAGGGTTACTTGAGGTTCCTAGAGTCTCCAAAAGTAGAATGGGAGCAAGAGCCTTCAGCTATCAAGCTCCTCTTCTCTGGAACCAGCTCCCAGTTTCAGTCCGGGAGGCAGACACCGTCTCTACATTTAAGAGTAGGCTAAAGACTTTCCTCTTTGATAACGCTTATATCAATATGCTATAGGCATAGACTGCCGGGGGACTTCCTATGACACACTGTCATAAGGAACTTCCTATGACACACTGAGCTCCCCTCTCATTATGTATATACTCATGTCCCATGTCCATGTTGTTACTAACTTCATTCCTTCCCGGGAGTCCTTGTGCCTCCTTCTCTCGCAGCTAACCGTGGAGCGGGGTCACACCTGGAGCGAGGTCATACCTGGAGCGGGATCACACCGGGAGCGAGGTTATACCCGGAGCATGGGTACACTTGGAGCAGGGTTTCACCTGGATCTTGGTGGTCTCCGGTATTGTGGCTGCATCTGCTGCCGCGTCGGTGCCTGCTTGACACCAACTGCTACCATCCCTAATTAACTACGTCTGTACGAGGGACTACCAATGCTAACGAGGGATTTCCAACACCTAGTGACAATGTGGCAGCCTGGAGAATAACACTTCTCAATCACTGCCAAAGACATCAAGAGCTCCCAGCAAGCATGCTGATGCTGCAGGAACCAACGCACGGGCATCGATCGCAGGGACGTCCCACACCAATACACATGGACGTACTGAGGAGAGATGCTGGACAGTGCTGGCTTTCCGATAGTTGTATTATCACTCTTTCCATCCACCACTATTGGTTTTGTGTTATCAGTCCTACTTGTATTAGCTATTACAGCTGCTAGACTGCTATTGTGGCTGCTTCTCTATCTCTCTCTCTCTATCTATCTCTCTCTCTCTCTCTCTCTCTCTCACTCTCTCTCTATCTATCTATCCCCCCAGCCGGTCTCGGCAGATGGCCGCCCGCCCTGCGCCCGGTTCTGCTCCAGGTTTCTTCCCAGTAATCGGGGAGTTTTTCCTGGCCACAGTGCGCTTGGTGGATCCTGTTGGGTCTCTAAACTATGGTGTACGGTCATAGACCTGCTCTATATATAAAGCGTCTTGAGATAACTTCTGTTGTGATTTGACGCTATACAAAAATAAATTGATTTGATTTGACAGCAGACTGAATATGTAGACCCAGTCTCCCCCCCCACCCCCCTCAGGTTATGTTCTAAGCATATGAAAGAGCTCAGATTTTCTAAGCTACAATGCTTCTCAGCACCATGATGAAATTAATCTCATTTGTGTGTAAAAACTTTATGCGTTCAAAATGTAAGCTTCTTATCCGTCGCCGCCGGTGGAGCAGGCCGAGGGTGATTGCTGCTGTCTGCTCTGTGGAAGCTCCTTTCCCACAGTAATACGCTGAATATTCAGGATGTCTGCGGCTCCACTATTAAAAAAATGAGTTAACTTTATTGTGAATAAGAGCAGGATAATGTGTAATCTGCAAAGTTGTGTGTATGTAAACACAAGAACTGCAACATGCTTGTTTAAAAATTCATGAATATAATCAGTGATACCTTCAGAAAATACACCCTATACTGACTTTTGTCACACATATAACTTCTACACCATATTTTCCTGTAAGAAAAACAAAAGCTCATTTATTTCAACTTGTTGGTGTTTACAGCAGTTCCATTAAAATTCACAGTAATGAAGTGATGATGATGTGATTAAAGCTCTGAGGAGAGTAAGGTGGAGTAATTACAACACTCTGATTGTAATAGTTTGATTAAGAGGGTGAAGTGCATTTCAGTCAAGTAAACATCTTAAGTCCCTGAAATGTTCTGGATCATTTCCTGCATGGGGTCATGTGTGAATGGGAGCAGGGATCAGTATTCAGGGAAATCTGTACTAGAGTTGATTTCCGGTTTTGCCGGTCCAGTCCGGTGTACGAGCTTGCACCGGTTTGATTTTAGCCGGTGTATTGCAGGCCCGGCGGCCCGTAACGTTAGCGAGTGTGCGTTTGAGAGAGAGGGAGCAAGTGTGTGCCGGTGAGTATGAAGTTATCAGTAACGTTCCAGCTGTGAACGTAGCAGTGCAGTGGCTTCTCTCCAAGACTCAAGCCAAGTTCCTGTGTCTTGTTTGTCACCTGGGGCCTCATGTATAAATGGTACGCACGTACTAAAATGTTGCGTACGCTGTGTTTCATGCACACGCCGGGATGTAGAGAAATCAACGTGACGTGAGAATGTGCGGACCGTGACTCTGTCGTTTGGAGTGTCAAACTACAAAGTACTGAAACTCGCCAAATGTGTATAAATAATTTTTCGACTCAACTTACTGAGCTTTGTTTATGAAGTGGGATAAAAAAAAAACCCACATATTTCTGAACTAGTTTGCGCATAATGTTTAACATCAGAAAGGCACAACAAAAACACATTTAAACTAATGTCCCAGAGATGACATGCCTTAACCACTGTGCCAAAACCAACATTGCGTGCTGCACAATGTGGCAAACCAACGTGGTGTGTCTGTGCTCCAGAGGAGCTACAGATGGATGAACCGGACCCTGGCCCACCTAACAATGAGCCAAATGCAGCAGCTATACAGCGCCGTTTGGATGAGATACACAGAATGTAAAGCAACGAGGTGAGTTGAGACAAACATTTATTTTTTAACAAGGGGTTTTAATGTGTGGCTTATTTCACCAAGAACGTCATTCATTCTTTTTAATTGGTTGCATATATCCTTCATTGTATTAATCTCTCTCTGTGACTCCAGCACAGCGTTAGTGAGGACGTGGCCAGACCGGTGCCCCTCAGCAGTCGTGGCCCGGGGCGCAGCGGATCCATGCGCCTTCGGGAGCGCACGGTGAGCTGCTGTGGAGACATGTTGCGTTTGTGACTGATTCCTGTGGAAAGACCATCAAATAAAATATGTTTTCTAGCTTCCACCTCAGTAACACGCCGGCCCAACTCTAACCTGTACCACCAATTTCCCACCTCAAGACCTCTTAACATTTCACGGAAAATGCCGGTAAGGCTGTGTTGAGAATGGAAGCAGTAACATTGCAGGGACGGTCACATAAAGGGTTACGTCGGTCTGACGTGGAGCGAGCGGACCAATCACAGGACTCTGCTGATGATATCTTTGAATACGTGACTTGTTTATGGTTTAGCATTTACACCAACGCTTTCGTAGGTGATTTGAAAATCAATAAGCAATACATAGTAATATGTAATAATACAAGTTCTTTTGTTTGCAAACAAGCTCCTGTTTTGAATGCCACGTGCATCTGGCCTTACCCCGTGTATAGAGTTTCATGCCGGTCAACATCCATAAGTGTTACATTACCACCATCTGCTGGACTGTTCCTCGTCCCATCTATTGCAGCATTACCATGGCATGTGTGAATGTTCCTTTGTAGTGCATGTGTGAATAGTGAAAATCACTATTGGCTCTATAATTTTTTGCTTTTGCAGAGCGGCTGTCTCTGGGAAAACAGCTTTGTAAATTCATATGTTAACACTCATAACGTTGTTCAGTAGCGGTGGTTGATGGTCACAAAGAGCTGAACCGTGATCAGCCACGACCACATGGTGGCCTGTTGTGAGTGTTACTCCGCTTGAAAGCCCGTCTGAGGACGACCCGATGACATCAACTCCGATATTTGTATTATCACTCTTTCCATCCACCACTATTGGTTTTGTGTTATTAGTCCTACTTGTATTAGCTATTACAGCTGCTAGGCTACTATTGTGGCTGCTTCCCTCCCTCTCTCTCTCTCTCTCTCACTCTCTCTCTCTCTCTCTCTCTATCTATCTCTCTCTCTCTCTCTCTCTCTCTCTCTCTCTATCTATCTATCTATCCCCCCAGCCGGTCTGGGCAGATGACCGCCCGCCCTGCGCCCGGTTCTGCTCCAGGTTCTGCTCCAGGTTTCTTCCCAGTAATCGGGGAGTTTTTCCTGGCCACAGTGCGCTTGGTGGATCTTGTTGGGTCTCTAAATTATGGTGTACGGACATAGACCTGCTCTATATATAAAGCGTCTTGAGATAACTTCTGTTGTGATTTGACGCTATACAAAAATAAATTGAATTGAATTGAATTGAAATAACTAACAGCACCCTGTTTGTTTTAACTCACACCAATTACTTCTCTCTACATGGGTGATGGAAAATAATGAAAATGCTGTGCAGTGGAAAATTGTAACGTGTATGTGTGTGTGTGTGTGTGTGCAGAAATGGCGTTTTTGGTTTTAACAATTTGGTCTCATACGGACTGAAAATGTGTGCGACAATAATGAAAAATAAATGAAACACACACACACACACGCACACACACACACACACTGCTGTGTAACGTCTATGATGACTGGGCTATTTGTTTGAACCTAACAAGCAGATTTTTGGTGCATGTGGGATTTTGTTTTCCCTTTTGTCACATTTCTCTGTCACGCTCACTTTCCTCTTTGGGGAGAGTTTTGCTGAGTCGGCACGTTGCACGTCAGCGACACTCTGCTTCACATTCACGCTGTTGGACTCATTCACACCTGCCAGCTGCTGTACAAACACAGCGTGTTGCACACGGAGCAGCTGAAGGTCAGGTGTCCTGCTCAAGGGCACCGACTTCTAGTGACAGTCAGTGAGGAGGCAGAGTACCCTATTAATATTCTGGGTCCATTTATAGCTGGTGAAAGGATGTAGCACCTAGAAAAAAACAAATGTAGTTTAAAACCTCCACAGTAGCTCCTCCCATGGAAGGATGGTAGTGAGGACGTGAGTGATGGACAACCATCTGTTTGTTGTTTCAACCTGTGTAGCTTAGGGATGCTCATTTTGAAAAGTTCACCGTCCGGGAGCGTTAACTGTCAGCCACTTTCCCAGTAACATTTTTTTTACCCGCACATTTAGTTTAGTTTAGCAGGTTGTCAGCTGTGTGTCTGTCCGGTGGAACTTTAGCGAGTGTCCAACAAACAGTGTGTGTGTTTGTGCTACATTAGCAGCTCTAGCATGACCTAGTCTGTGTAACTTTAGTGAGTTTCCAACAGACTGTGTGTGTGTGTTGGCGGTGAGTGTGAGGTTGTTGGTGGCGTTCTAGTTGTGAACGTAGGTGTAGCAGTGTGTCTACAGTTTATTTGTCGGTGAATAAATGCTATGAAACTACAACTCCTCCACTCCAACCAAGCGAGCCAGAGACCAGAGCCGACTTCCTGTATCCTGCAACTCCGGCTCCGCCTCTTAAGGTGGGCTGTTAAGGTGGACCAGCTTTTCTCCTTAAAGAGACGAGCCGCTCCTCTGAGCTGCTCAGCTTTTGAGTTCATTATTAACATTTCTTTTAACCGTTTTAACCGATAGCGTTAATCGGTTAAAATGCTTAATGTCCGTTAACGGTTAAACGGTTAGTTATGAACTTCCTTAGACAGAACATTAAATAAGAAACACAAATAATAAGATGCAACTGCTCAGCCAAGTAAACCTTGAGACAGTGGGTACAGGCTGCAGTGCCCGTTCAAAGCATGCATGTTCGGTACGTGCCGAATGGTTGGCCTGTGGTGTTGCTGCTTGCAGCTTTCTCAAGAACCGCTCATCCAAACCACTCCATACTCAACACTGTGCTTCCTTGGGTCCTCAACAATGTACCCGCCAAGTGCGAAGTCAATCGGATGAATGCTTGGCGAAGGACAAAGACTCTTTCCATTTTAGTTAGATGCATTTTCATAACATGTTTATTCAAAGAAGCTGGGGTGCACATCAGGATTGGACTTGTTTTTCACTTTTGCCAGTGTAATCACAAAACATATAAATGTTTTCTTTAATGTGGCGTATTTTGCAGATTTTTGCTCTTCTTTCCTCTTAAGATACAGATACGTTATTCTCATCTGTTCAGCAAAAAATCTTATGTTAAAAAAAGAAGAAGAAAAAAAACCTGTGCAAGAAATGCTTCAAGTTTCAAGTTTATTTCATGTTTATAGCACTAAAACGGTTTCGCACCAAAGTGCACACAAAGATAGACATATATGCATACACATACAAGCATAGAGACATAGAGAAATACACATTTAGAATGTTTACATTTAAAACTGTGAAATTGTCTATACATTGTTGATTTATGACATCACAAATGTACAGAAATCCTGACGGCTTGTTTCAAAGGAACAGTTTCTGAATACGGGCTGTGTCACAGTATTTATATAAAAAAGAAATGAAAATTACACTTTTTACAATATGGGACCTTTAAAATAAAAACAAGTTTGAACGCAATTCAAACCCAGTGAATCGGATAAAGACAGGAAAGCAGGTTAAACACAATTAAAAGCCAGCAAATAAAAGTGACTTAAGGTGCATCTTAAAAGCATCAACAGACTCAGCTCGTCTAACATCCTCCGGCAGGCTTTTCCGGAGCCGAGGAGCCGCTACAGGAAAAAGCCTTTTTTCTCCATGAATGGGGCACAGCCAACAGGCCACGCTGGGTGGATCTGAGGGGTCTGGTGGTGCTGTAAGGGGTGAGAAGCTCTGAGATATACTGTATATGTAGGGGCAGATTTGTAGACAATTAGAAGGATTTTGAAGTTTCTCCTGAAATGAACGGGGAGCCATTGTAAAGTTGCATGGATAGGGCTGATATGGTCTCGTTTCTGATGTTGTTAAATTCCAACTCCTACTGTACGAGTCAGTCGTCTGTGATGTACTGTAAAGCCAAAGCTCACGATTTATATGCTCACACTGAACGTGTAAAGAAATCAAATAAAACGGCCCGTACTGTTCTGGCTATTGATAATTGTTGTCCATAACGATTTGTTTGAAAGATGCGAGGCAGGAAGAAATTAGTTTGCTAGCGGAGATCTTTAACCATTAAGGTTACCCTAACCCTAACCCAGGCGTCAGCAACCTGCAGCTCCGGAGCCACATGCGGCTCTTCAGCCCCTCTCCAGAGGCTCCCTGTGGAGTTTTAAAAATGGAAATAGATAACTGTTTTTTGTTTACATTTTCATTTTTATCTATCATTGTTGTAGGTCTATGGTACGACGGAGTATTAGGGCCACATTGAGGAAAAAAATAAATCCGAGATTTCAAGAATAAAGTCATAATATTATGAGAATAAAGTCATAGGTTTACGAGAAAAAATCTTAATATTATGAAAATAAAGTCATAATATTATGATGTAGTAATTTTATGTGTTTTTTTTTTTTTCTCGTAAACTTCTGACTTTAATCTCGTAATATTACAACTTTTTTTTCTCGTTAAGTTAGGACTTTATGCTAGTAATAATACGACTTTATTCTATAAATCTCAGATGTTTTTCCCTCAATGTGGCCCTAATACTCCGTAGTACATTTGCTCTTTGGCCCTCACTGCATTAGACTTATATACCATATACTTAGACTATAAACTGTGTTACCTTCATCACAATGATCACATGTTTTGGGGTTCCAAACTGTTTTTTTTGTTTTTTTTTGCCTAAAATGGCTCTTTTGATTGTAAAGGTTGCTGAGCCCTGCCCTTAACCAACAAGGCAATGTCTGCCAACATTTCTCTGGTTTATATCGGTTGTGATAGGAGGAGGATGAGGAAACATCAAAGAGCCATGTATTATGGTGCTTGTTGACCAATGTGGCCTCCATATCTTCCGTCCACATGACGCATTGCCATGGCACTTTAAGACGCTCTGTTTACCACTTTGCACAAGTGCATTGAGAAAAAAGACATCGTTTTAACAGGCAATCGACTCGTGGCTCTGCTTCAACTGTGCGAGGCCTGAAACGGCTGACCGACATCCTGATCCGACAGAAAAAGTCTGACGGCCGGTCGGGAGCAGTTGATCGGTTTGCTCTCTCTGGATGACAAACGGCAAATGACTCCGACGAAGATGAAATTCAGTCAGACTCTAAAATGAGTTGTGCGGCTCAAAAATCAGGTCAGAAATGGGCTCAAATTGTAGAGTGTATGACCAGCTTTGTGTGTAACTTCCTTTCAGATTATGTTTTACAAAATGACCTTTAACCAACTCGGCAATGTTCAAAATTTGGTGTAAGGCATAAACCAGCTATTTGAAATCCTCATATTTAAGCCCGACCTGTCAGTAATGGTTTCCATCTAAGGAAACTGATGGGACAGGAATTTAAAAAGCAGATCAAACAATACTGAGGTTAGATTTCCCTCAATCACAGCTTGAATTTCATCGTTAAGTTTTGATTCCTCGCCTCTCGCTGGCAGAGATCAGTCTCTCTCAGGCATCAGGATTTATTTTGAGCGTGTAAATTAGTAGGGTGGTGATGCTCTCAGAGATTACAGCTCTGTTTTGTGATCCAGTCTGATGAGACAGGTGCATACATTTACAAAAATCTTCCCTGGAGCAGCTTTAATTCAGTGCATGCACATAAAACAGGAGTGTGTCTGAGAGGCAGAGAGAGAGAGAGAGATGAGATGAGATGTGAAGGGGATACAGGTGCAGAAATGCCTCGCTCTGATCTCCAATTCTCTATTTGGAACAAACACAGACGCTCCGGTCCAAAAGCAGAGAGCATGCCAAGCTCCAGCGGAACAAAAGCCCAAAAACTTGTGATGAATTTACAGCCGGGCTTCATGACAGATATGAAGACGGGACTATCGCTCAATGTCAAACTAGTGCCGGCTCGATATTTAAACTGTGGCAGCTGGCACAGACAGAAGTGTGTAAACTAGCTGAAAGACAAAGGTGTGGGGAAATGGTCTGAGCATTAGAAGTATAGAAGTATACGCAGATTTGTATTAACATAAGAATGCAACATTTGGTGGATATTTTATTCCACAGCCGCTCTCAGCATTGTATTTATAGCATGGAAGTCCCAGGAGGAACTCACTGTGGCAGGAATATTGATGTTATGACATGAAGGTGTTGGCAACAGTCAGTTTATCACTACAGTACTAAACAGTTGTATGTTGGAAGAAATGACAAGGCTCCTCTTTCAGTTAGTAACTGACAACACTTTTGACAATTAAAGAAATTCTACATTTTGGGCTAATTTGCCTATTCGCTTCCTTGCTGAGATTTGATGAGAACATTTATACTGCTCTCATGTTTGTACACTAATAATGAAACTACAGCCAGCAGATTTTGTTTTTTCGCGGATTAAATGGACAATATAAACTTGGAAAAAAAGTTTGGAAATTTGTGTTTGGTGGATTATTTCTCTGTTGTTACAATGCTAATTGGCATTGTATTTTACAGGGTTGGAAAGCCTGTTTATCAGCCTGGGCGTGCAGTACGTGTTAGAGTGACCAACACAACCACGCTGGCTGACATGCAACGAATCCTGGTTGAGGAATGGAACGCCATCCCACAGCAACGTGTGACCAGGTTGGTGACCAGCATGAGGAGGAGGTGCCAGGCTGTTGTGGCTGCGTATGGATCTTCCACCTCTACTGAGGCTCCTGACGGTGTATTAAATGAATAAAGTGTTAAATAGCCAATATGTCTTGTTTGTTCCTTGTTACTGATAGAGAGTTCAATCATCCAATCTACCAAACAACTCAAAACAAGAGTCAACACCAACAGGAGAATACACTGTTTACCATTGACAGAGCATTTTGGCAAATTTTATTTGGGCGCTACCCACATAATCAGCTGTGCTGCTCATCCCACAAATGCATGATCCTTACAAGTTGGACATCATTGTGAAGGTAAATAAACAGGCTTTCCAATTATGTAAAATACAATGCCAATTAGCATTGTAACAACAGAGAAATAATCGACCAAACACAAGTTTACAAACTTTTTTTCCGAGTTTATAAACTAGAGGGGCACTCGGAGAGCGCAGACCTCCGCCAAAAGCCTAATCTCGCATTAACGGAAGTAAAAAAATAACTTGTTTTTCCACCTTGTGATACCGATTCGCTCCAAAATTGAATGTGTTCTACCCATGGATGTGCAGTATAATAAGAACTGGATACGGTTCCGCCGTTGAGCCTTGCTTCCAATTTTTCCCAGTGGCCACTTGCGGTATTGTAGTGAAAAATCCCCTTGTGGCCCAAAAAGCATTTCCCCCATAGACCACCACTGTAAAAGAGACGTCTGTAAAACTGTTGACAGGACAACATCAATCCTGCTGACAATCCTGCTGACAACACGTACATACTAGAATGGCACTCGGAGAGCGCAGACCTTCCAAGATGCCCTGGTACGATTGCTCCCCCTCTCCGTTGAGCTTGCACCATCATCCAAATATGACTTTGTTTATGTTGAGATCAGCAATAGGTAGCAGAGCAGCATAGCGGAGCATCGACAGAAACAAAACAAAACTCACCTAAACCGTCGTCGTCACTATGCAACAGTCACCAAGTGTGCCTTGGTCGAAGTCAACTGAAATGTCGCCGTGTTTAATGTGAAAAAAATGCTGAATCAACAGCCCTCCCGCTCTCTCTGCGCTGGCAGAAGGAAAGAGGCTGGGAGACGCATCATAAAGGCGTAATCAGCTACACTGCGCATGTGTTATACCCTGTGGTCTTGATGCTCAGGCTGAT